>NC_089279.1:32839166-33160096 GCF_963678975.1 Dysidea avara
GTACTCTTGTGTGTGCTTGTGTGTACTAGTAGTGATAGACATTATTGTTGTAGCACAGATTTATTCTTTGTTGTCCCAGTATTAGCACTAACGCTTAGGCTTTAGCTAGTGATGAGCCAGTAGTTGAACAGCTATAGCTACATACAGTAGTTTCATGCTGCCCACCTACTCAATATCGAATAGTAAGTTTTACACCAATCCACAGGTGTGTATTTTACTATAACTATGGCTATACCGTGTAGGAATACACCATATTTCAATTAAATTTGGCAGTGAATTAAACTTGGCAAATTGGCGATTCGTCACTAAACCACCAAATTTAAATTTCATCAATATTATTTTCATGGAAGTGGTTACTGAACCAAAAAGTTTTTATTTTCGTGTCTAGTAGTTGCCCCGAGCATTGACTTTATAGGGGACACATCTAGTTCTCTGGAAGCAGATGCTAGTGGCCTAAGATTGGGATCCATTTAGTCACAGGTGCAAACAAATGGGAAGACATCCAGTGGCATATGCTAGTCTTGCCCTCTCAGCTACAGAGTGATGCTATGCAGTTACTGAGTTAGAAACACTGACAGCTATGAGCAATTTTCACCACTATTTGTATGGTCACAATGTGATAATTTTTACAGATCACTCAGCAGTAAAGGCAGTATTGGGAAGCCCTAGCAAAAGTAGTCAGCATGCACATTGGTGAACAAAGGTCTATGGAAGTGGGGTCAAGGATGTTCAAATTGTCCATTGAGCTAGTAGAGAAAACTCTCATGCTGACATCTTATCTCGCAAACCGCACTTACGACATGACTCTTCGTGCTATGGATTCATCATTGGGTAAATCTTTTCCTTCAAAATAAGCAATTCCTATCCTTTCTCTAAATATCCCATCTGAACTCCTGCCGTCACCAGCAGTACCTTGCAGGAGTGATTCAATGCTCACTTGTTTGACTGATTTACCAACATAGCACACACACTTGTACTTCATTTTGTGATATGAACGTTCTCTTCTGGGGGTGGCACTAGTGCCTGGGATGACATTAGATTGAGAAGGACCTGAAAAGTGCAGTTGTACCCCACCAGTTACAACAGCAGATCTACTTGAGCATTATGGCTGGACACTTCTCAGGGATACGATTATACAAGACACTCTCCAAGCAATGGTATTGGGAAGGAATACATGGCGATTACCTATAAACTGTCAATGGTAAGCAATTGCACAAGGAACAGGCAGAAAATTGTTTCATCTCTAAAGCCTATACTGATTAGCCATATGTTCCATATTGTAGGTGTTGACATAATGGAACTGCCAAAGACAAAGAGAAGAAATAAATAAATATATGGTCGTTATTCAGGACCTCCCTTATGAGACCAATGGTTTTTCTGTGGCAGACCAGTAAGCCATCACACTGGTTAAACTCTTAGTGGAAGAGGTGTGATGTCATTTATGGGTGTTCTAGAGGCTCTTTTATCTGACCAGGGAACTAATTTACTGTCAAACCTAATGTTGGATGTACGTGAAAGAAAACATCTCAGCTTATTACCCCCAATGTAATGGTCTTGTGGAAAGATTCAACTGGACCTTAAAAATAATGCTCCATAAACACGCTGCTACTTATGGATTACAGAGGGACTAATTCCTATCAGTGGTTGTATGGGCATACAAAAATGAAACAAGAGAAAAGCCCTCGTTTCTATTGTTTAGCATCTATTGCCACTCCCCGACTGAAGCAGCACAACTGCATCCAACTGATACTGATCCAGTTAGTGACTTTACAGACTATTGTCAATAAAAGGTTGTTAGTTCGGCATCTGCTGGAGTGGAGACTGCCAATAGTATTTGTAAGGCTCAGAAGCAATACAAGCAGCAGCATGGCAAGCAAGCACATCAAGTAGAACTGAAGATTGGTGATAGGGCACTGTTATATTTTCATAAGGATGACATAGACAGAAATTGCAACTTGTCTCGTCCATGACACAGGCCATACTGCATATTGGAAAAGAGAGATCCAGATATCACTATATCTACAAAGTATACTTCCCAGAACATGGGAACATTCAAGTTCACCAGAAATAAATCCAACAATATCCAATGGAATTTTCAGCAGGTTAATATTGGTATGGTGGAAAGAGTGTGGGCCCTGATCACCCTCCAGAATGGATTGGTAGATCGCTAGCTACTAACTCTCTACCAGATGATAGTATTCTCACCACAAAATAATATGGTAATGAAGCTGACGAAAATGATGTGATGAAATGGAACATGAACAAGTTATTGTATCTCATGCAACTGATGGAGATGATGATGTATCTAACCAAGCTGAAGAGGATAAAATCCAGCATGTTCCAAAACAGCGTTGTAAGTGGGCCAGGTCATCCAGATTATCCGGGTCATTTGGGATGCATTTTGTCCGGGTCAAGTGGGTCTCATCCACTTCACTGAACATCTGGGTCTGACCCGCATGAGATCACGTGTGACTATAAGTTAACAAGTCGATTGTATTGATGGAAATACAGTTGTAAACAGTCAAGAAACTTACCTGGAGCCACACCCACCATTTATAATCATAATAATCATTCAAGAATATACTTTGCTGTCTGTGCAGGCAGATAGTATATTCTCCGTACGGAGAATATATTATCTATGGTGCAGGATATGTAGAGCCACACCCACTTATCAGAATTGTATCAGCCGTTCTCTGTGGGCATGCATAGCATTATCGGATCCGTGTTGTTACTTGAAATGTAGGTAACTAACTTCTGGAAATTCTTAATTGCTGTAGCTGCATGTAGACTTACGTGGAGACACACCCACCTGATAACACGTACGTGAAGCCACACCCACTTGATAATACGTACATGGAGCCACACCCACTTGATAATACGTAGCTACTCACTTCTTGCAGATAATCCTTTCTATAGTATAGGGTTAATTAATGGAACTTGTGGACTTTTAATATAGCTCTTGAGGCACGCCTCTACTTTAATTAAACCGGGTCACATGCGGGTCAGATCCGGGTCCCATCCGGATTACTATTTGGGTCAGTGGGTCAAAAGGGTCAACAGTACTGACCCATTTACAACGTTGTTCCAAAACAACAGAGGACCCACACCAGAGCAGGTGTCCCTCCCCTCCGATACAGATTATAAGATGCATGAGGACAAGCTTCTTCAAGGTAAGGGTGACGTAACATTGATACTTAATTAGAACTAACAAGGGAGGTTGTCTATACCTACAGATATAGTAGTGGACATCTAATCTCTACTCTTCAGTCTATACCCATGACTGAATTAGGGATTAGATGTCCACTAGTATATCTGCAGGTATAGGCAACCTCCCTTGTTTCACAACGTTTTAGCTGTTCCCTTGTTTCCTTGCTTTTTTGTTCGTTGATCCCTAATCCAGCTTAAAATTCCTACTTTTTCCTTCTACTTGTTTGTTTATTGTTTTAATAACACAGTTATGACTACTGAATCCATGTGTACCACATTAAAAGAAAGAATGGCACCAGGTATTTCATAAAATAATTTTGCATCTGAACGTGCGCCCCAATAATTAATTACGCACTGAAAAGTGAGGTGGTAATTATGCTTCATTTGTAGCTATATTCCGCTTGTTACACAGCATTACAAATGAAGAACAGTACAAGAAACTTCTCTGCAATGAATCCAGTTGCTATGGAAAATGTGGGCGAAAAACATGACACAGCCAGAGGGAAGCTGTATCATGCTATCACAAATCGACACCTTGCGTTGTCAGCGAAAACAACTGGGAACACAAAGGAGGACAAAGGTAAGTCCATGATATGTGCATTGTACGTACTGCAGTTGGCGAAAAGGCACATGTCGGGACGAACCAACGTTGAAAAGTGAAAAAATCAAGCCCGTAACCTTATCTATTGTCGAGTTATGTTTGGCTGAAGGCATCAGTTAGTTAGTTATTTAGTTATAGTCAGAATAAAATTCTGTTAAATAGAAAAATTTTACTCTGAAGGCATTTTTGAGCTTGGCTATGCCTAACCAATACTGCCAAGCTGTTATGAATGAAATTTGAGGCTAGTTTTTTTTAGGGTGATATTTTTGGGCAAGAAAGTACAAAACTGCATGATCCCTAATGTACAGGATAACAAAATTCACTTACCAAAATAATAGTAAATCTTTGTAATCTATTGTAAATCAACCACAGTCAAATGGAAAACTACTTTCAGAAGTAATAAAGTTTCTTGATTAACAACCACACTTGACTTTATGTGTCAACAAATATGTAAAATTGTGCTTACAAAACGGTCTTATATTGACACATTATTATCCACATAATATCATTAATTGAGGCAAAATGGCAGACACCTATTGAGATACGCAGAAAAATTTGGAATTTTCAACTAGAGTAGGGACCATAGCACATCGATAAAAGGTACTGAAACAAGCTGGAGTAGTGTACGATATTAAATCACAGTAAAACAATAAGAAGTGTTATATCTCTATTGTATATTTCCATTATGGTATCTTGAGCACAGTAGGGATATAACATTTCTTATTGTTTTACTGCAATTTAATATCGTGCACTACTCTAGCTTGTTTCAGTACCTTTTATCAATGTGCTATGGTCCCTACTCTATTTGAAAATTCCAAATTTTTCTGTGTACTTGTTTGTTAACTTTTTTTGTAAATAATTATTATAACTGGTGAACCCATGCATACCGCATCTGAAATGACGCCATGCGCCCGAATTATCATCTGAAAAATGAAGTATCTATTACACTTCATTGTCAGCTATGTTTAATGCGTTACGCAGCATTTCGAATCAAGAACCGTTCTAAAAGTACCTCTGTAATCCCCGCATACCACATCTAAAATGGCGCCACGTGCCCTAATTATCATCTGAAAAGTGAAGTATCAATTGCGCTTCGTTGTCAGCTATGTTCAACACGTTACGCAGCAATTCAAATCAAGAGCTGTTTGAAAAGCAACTCTGCTATCAAAATAGCCACTATGAAAAATACGGATGATTTCCATTACGAAGGGAAGCCATCACGTACTACCGCCATATCAACACTTTTCGCTTTCAGCAAAGATGAATGGGGCACAAAATTTTTACCATTAACCTACCATCACAGCCATTTCTTGGCCACCACCTTGGATTTCACATCTTTTTTCACCATAGCCTTTTTGAGGGTCACACATTTTTTTTACAGCTTGGCTGTTTTGGATTAGATGTTATCACTCACACGATCGCGAATCGTCACACGAATCGTAGACAAATTAGGGGCGCACAGTATTTTCAGAGAGGGTTTCAGCTAAAACCATTGCAACCCCCTGTATCTGCCACTGGTATCGGTATTGGAATCGGTAATTTTGTAGCCAATATATTTATCGGTTATCAGTACAGTATATTGGAAAATTTCCATATCGGTGCACCTCTAATGAAAACTCATTTTTCTTTGATACAGTAGGTTATAGCACGCTAGCTACAGCTCTTTTGATAGTCATGAAAGAGATTTTTGAACTTAGCTACTATTATACTGTGAAGAGGTGGTCTTTATAAAGACGATGGTCTTTACAAAATGTGACCATGAAGTGACCATATTAATTTTATCACTAAATTTGCCTTAGCCACATTTAAGATCTAATTATAATGTGGTATTTGTACAGAGGTGGTCTTTGTAAGAAGGTAGTCCTTAAGAGGTGGATACTGAGCGAGGGTTTACTCTAGGATACATTTATATGACAATTTGACCATTTCCGTTTTCCTTTTCCAGTTTCCATTTCCACTGTTTCCAATTACCCATTTGGCTTCTATCCATGCAACTGTGGTCAGGCAAACAGTGAGGCAAGCAGAGCAAAATATGCATTTTGATGATTTTTATCTCCATCAGCCTCTGTGTGTTTTTAACACTGTTGAATGGACTAAAACTATTCCATAAAGGAGTCAGATTTTCATCGTATATGATAATTCAATGATGGCTTTTAGCCGCAGCATTTATACCAGTGCCTGGGGAACCCTACTAAACAGTACTACCATGCTGTCTGATACAGCAGTAACCCTACTACAATAATCATGTATAATATTCTAATAGAACAGTCACACGTGTATATACTAAAACTGGTATATTTAAAAGTAGGGATCTCCAAGCAATATAAGTAGTAAAAGAACAGATGAATGATGGTATTACTGCATAGCTCAGTGGAAAAATAGATGTATTGGTATGGCATAGCATTTTATTGCATGAATCCTTCCTTCATTTTTAATTTATATATACTGAGAATTATATGTACTGTACATAAATACTGTTTGTTACAGACAGCAAAGTGAGTGTAAGCAATAGCATAGTACAGTGGTCCCTCAAATTCATTGGGCTCTAGGTGTGTTTGGATAATGGAAAAGTTTGGATAAGCATTTATACAGAGCTCAGTTAAAATACTCTAATAGAACATACACTTTAAGCAAAATACTCTAATACAATAGTCACTTCCACAGTCCAGATAACAGAATGCTCAGATAATCAATGGCCAGATAATAGAGGGACCACTGTTCAAGTTTTAGTTTCATGGCTGTAAACAACTTTACACTTGGTACATAGTCTCTACTGAGTGACTTGTAATGTAGCTGAACTCTCTACAGGGTGACTTGTACCTCTACTGAGCGACTTGTAAAGTAGCTGAACTCCCAACAGAAAGACTTGTAATATAGCTAAACTCTCTACAAGGTGACTTTTACTACAGCTGCAGTCTCTACTAAGTGACTTGTAGTGGAGTCTACAGGGTGACTTATACCTTAGCTGAGCACTTTACTGGGTGACTTGTATAGTAGAGTAGAGATGGGGTGATATTCGATACATTGCCATATCGCAATACGGTACTGATACAATTCTTTATATATCGATACATTGTGTACTGCAATATATCAGGTGTATTGACTCTAATATTACATTATAGCTGTGTTTGGCATATAGTTTTCAAAATATTGAATAGCAGATGCCAGTTACAACCAAACTTTTGGGTTAGCATTGCTACAGAAATTATTCTGTTGGTCTTTTAGGACAATCTGACTGCTTTTTAGTATCACAATATATCGCTGTGTCATGATATCTTTGGGGCAATGTATCAATACTTTCAAATACTGTATCATCCTATTTCTATAACAGAGAGACTTGTGATGTAGCTAAACTCTCTCCAGGGTGACTTGCACCGTAGTTGAGCACTCTACTGTAAAGTAGCTGAACTCTCAACAGAAAAACCTTTAATGCAGCTGCAGTCTCTTCTGCAATACCAAGTGATGATGTGTATTATTAATTTGGAATTTTCAACTAGAGTAGGGACCATAGTACATCGATAAATGTATTGAAACAAGCTGGAGTAGTGCACAATATTAAATAAAGTTTAAGTTATTAAACACAGTTAATGTTGTGAAGCGTAGGCTGCGCAAGTACCCAAAATATTAGCATGCAACAGTGGGCTCTAATAAGAACAACGCATGCGCAACAAAGTGAGCAGAACACGTTGGCAGTAATTCATACCTGTTGTAACAAATCTTGCCAGTTACAGTGGCTTTTAATCTTCAAGATGAATACTCGTAGTTATCGCCGACTGAGGAAAGGGAGGGTCGTCGCCCTTGGGAAGGTCGACTGCTGGATTGAGCAAGCGAAGAACTTTGTCACGCCGGAGGAAGGGCCGCCTAATGGAACAAGTATTCCGGACAGGACGACGACGCGACAAGATGCGATACTACAATGCTAGTAGCCACCTTCAGGGTCGTTTCCACAAGTTGCTTACCTTGGCCCACGCACGGTGTCACGGTCGCCTGGGACAGCTCCGACGCCGCTGGACTCAATACCAACAGTAACTACAGCTCCACCTCATACCATAACCAGTTCGTCAGACACCACCTAATCAACAAAAATGCAGGGAAATCACGTGGTGGGCATCAATCAGAATCTTCAAGGACAAACACCACGACTATCACGAAACGGCCTCAAACAAGATGCTGCATCGGGTAAGCAACAGTATAACACCAATTGGTGTACTAGTATAATCTTGCACACTGTCCCCACACACACTGTATATATTTGTATACAATCAGTGGGGATGTACCGGTACATCGTATCAGTGGCCAATATGGCGATTTTGTCTTTTGCCAATATCGGTTGGTCTCAATATAGCTGCCAAAATCAATATAATATACCGAAATAGTCTTTGCCATGGTAAAGCCGCATTATACCCTCTGTTATATAGCAAACAAAGCTGGGGAAACAGTAGTTTTATCCTTGAAAAGAAGTGCTACGCTACGAGAAGCCATAGAAATACGCGCATAGCAAACATTCTTTGTTATAACCATACAAAAATGATCATAGTGGAGAGCTATAAAAAAAAACAAAAATACAAAAAAAAACAAAAAAAAAACATGGGATGAATAAACTAGAAACACAGCTTGAAACAACCAGCCATCTCTACAAGCAGGAGCTTGTGGGCGGCGAGGGAGCGTGACACTCAGGATATAGCTGTGTTCGGGTAGTTGGAAAAGGCGGATACGGTCGGACGCGGACACGGACACAGACATTTTCAAAAAGGACTTTTACATTTATATAACAGTTATTTTTCATACCTAACGCTGTTTTTACAGTAGTCTTCGCCTCCAGACCCAGGCGTCGATCTTTTCATAGCGCTTATCCATTTATAAGCGCACGTGCGAAGGATAGACTAGCACTCTAAAGACCATTATAGTGTTGTATACGTGCTCTAGAAATCTAATTCAGAGTCACAGAGATTAATCTAGCATGTCCCAACTTAATCTCGTAGGCCAGGTCCTTGAAATCCTCAACACTTGGTATAAGCGCCTGCGCCTTATACTAAAAGGCGTAAGATTGTGGATTTTGCCTGCTAAGCTAAGTTGCATGGGGCATACAAGCTAATCTCTACAACTATATAACTCTGTATTAGACTTTAGAACATGTGTACAACACCATTATGGTCTTTGGCATGCTGTGGAGTGCTGGTCTAGTCCTTCGCACGTGCGCTTATAAATGGATAAGCGCTATGAAAAGATCGACGCCTGGGTCTGGAGGCGAAGACTACTTTAAAACAGCGTTAGGTATGAAAAATAACTGTTATATAAATGTAAAAGTCCTTTTTGAAAATGTCTGTGTCCATGTCCGCGTCCGTGTCCGCGTCCGACCGTATCCGCCTTTTCCAACTACCCGCTGTGTTCTATCTTTTGTTAATGAAACATGTCCTTATAAAGAGAGCAGTAATTTCCTGGGCTGTGCTTGGTTATGTTAACAGGTGCTAGCAGTTAATATGCAGCCACAGAATGTCAGTAATACTGGTAGGGTAATTAAAAGAATTATTTCAACACAGCTCTGTTTCTGGTCCTCAGTACAGCACAGAGAGCTTACAAAACATATGGCTACTTAGTTCATTGTTAAGAGTTGTTCAGTCCCTTTTAGTTTACAAATAGCACACAAATGCTTAGACTCATCATGGCTTCCTTTGAAAATTAACAGCTTAAAAGTGATGATGCAATAAACCACTGAGTAGCAGTGAATATAGGATGAATGCCCTACATGGACTGAGGTTTAAGTAATTAGTCAAATGTTGGAACCACTAGTATCGCGCTCCTTCGCGCCTTCGGCGCTTGTGAGCTCCTGCTACAAGCCATTAAAAATACGGAGTGATTTGGACTCATCTTGGTGGGAGCACGCACTAAATAATAATAAAAAATAAATAAATAAATAAACTTGTGGGTGCCTCACGGCCTGGGCTGTTAATTGGGGCTGTTAATTGAGGCCACACCACCACAGGCAATCAACCATTGGCAGTGATTGTTAGGACTTGGAACTACTTACTAAGTGTATCTTATGGCAAGTTAAAGTTTCTCAGTTCCCTCTAATCTAAATGTATAGCTGCACTTTATTATATTGGGTCGGTATCGGTGTTCTGACTCAGTATATCGCTTTATACTGGATCGGTTCAGAAATTTCTCTATTGGTACACCCCCAGTAAAATGTGAAATAATAAGAGTTGCTTTGTAAAAACAACAACACAAACACATGGTTATCATAAATTGTATGTTGAAAAGTAGCCAAGTACATATTAGAACTTTGCATAGTAGTTTCATGGTGTTGTGCCAGCTTCTTGCACACCATACCCCTTGAGTCTTATAATAGTCCCAAAGAAAAGTCCATTTTATTGTCATTAAAGGAAACTTCAACCTATACATCTTCAACAGGAATTGTTTCAAAACACAGTGCTTGCTCTAATGTGTACACGATACAGTGTCTTCGTCATATATCTGTAGTTCTATGGTTAGGATGTGTTCCACAACTTTGCCAGGCAATTGGTACGGGGCACATCATTGGGTTGTTAGTTGCATGTTAGTTTGCGTGTACGTTATGTCTTCCTAATGTTTATGTTGTCACGCTTGATATGTATGTCGTCACCATTGCTTGTCCATATACCAACGTATGTCACTGCCACTGCTTGTTTTGTATGTCACCGTTGCTCAGCTTGCACATCATCATCATCATCTTCTGTATGCTGCAAGCATAGCTTATCTTGCATATTACTAGATGTTGCCACCATCATCATTTCTGCACATTGCATGGTCTAAATAAATAACCTTGATGCTTGGGGGGGTAGATCACGATATACATAATACATATCATGACCTACCTATGGCCTCTATTGTAAAGAGTTTAGGACAGAGATGCTTCTCTGCTCTAAACTCTTTCATTACCCAAGCATCAATAAACCAAAAGTACTTCCTACTTTGGCCCCGCTGGAATTACATAACCTTGCCTAGGCCATATACCATGGCAGATGAGGCCCCCTGGCACTTACCAAACCCCCTCCTCAATCAATGGATTGCTGGAGGTGAAGAATGAAGATCTGAGGAACAGAGCACGTAAATAGGTGAGTGGTAGCGTAACTAAACATTAAATAAAGTTTAAGTTATTAAACACAGTTAATGTTGTGAAGCGTAGGCTGCGCAAGTACCCAAAATATTAGCATGCAACAGTGGGCTCTAATAAGAACAACGCATGCGCAACAAAGTGAGCAGAACACGTTGGCAGTAAATCATACCTGTTGTAACAAATCTTCCCACCCTGTCCCTACCCACTGAACAGTTCACAAACTTCACTACACACAGGTACTCTATGTTAATTGGCATGGTATGTTGGCAGTTAAAAATTCTAGTCAGTATCCTATTGTCAATAGTGGTACTTACATACATATGTAGTGTAAGCAGTAAGGCTGAGCGATACTGCCATTTTGGTATCACGATCGATACTAAAGCCACTATTCACGATACTGAATAGTTCACGATACTTACCAATAAGTCAATCATAGCTGGTGCTACATAGCTTATTGCTCAGCATTCCTGCAGGAAGTCCTTATAGGTGATAACAAACTAGCCACTATCATCCTTGTTTACAGTAACAGTTATTGTAACACATGCTTTGAGGTTGTTATGGTGTTCACACCTCTCTGCAGGGGAAACCAGATGGGTGGACTTTATCATTTACAAGAATTCTTAGCCTAGTACTGCATAACAAATGGATTTTTAATGACAGTAATGTACAGGCATGGTATCACGATAGTTAATAACAAAATATCGTGATATCGATACTTTCAAAACATCGCGATATATCGCTAAAACGGTAGTATCGCTCAGCCCTGGTAAGCAGTGGAGCAAGCTAAGTAGACACATAATGTTGTTGTTGTTGTTGTTGTTGTACTCTAAACATTTACATGAAGGACTGTACTATCATATGCATTTTGTTGCGAGTTCTTCAGCTGTAGGTCTGACTGGATTCCTTCACTGTGCCAGCCTGGATTCCTTCACCGTGCCAGCTGCTACCACAAGTAGAGATTGCTATTGAGGGATGCTCGCAGTTCAAATCTTTGTCAGGAGAGATGCTCTTTTATCCTACCTGCAGTCACAGACAAGCCCCTCCAGTTCAGAGTGCCATCAGGAAATTGGGTTGCTAACAGCTGCTTGCCTCTCCCATCCAGATCAGTATCAGGAGACGCTCTCCCAACCAGATTACTAGCTGAAGATGCTCTCCCATCCAGATCATTATTAGGAGACGCTCTCCCATTCAAACTGCCAACTAGAGATGCTCTCCCAACCAGATTGCTAGCCGGAGACGCTCTCCCATCCAGATCACTACCAGGAGACGCTCTCCCAACCAGATCACTAGCTGAAGATGCTCTCCCATCCAGATCATTATTAGGAGACGCTCTCTTATTCAAACTGCCAACTAGAGATGCTCTCCCAACCAGATTGCTAGCCGGAGACGCTCTCCCATCCAGATCACTACCAGGAGACGCTCTCCCAACCAGATCACTACCACAATCTGGCACCTGCGCACAGGTGTTGATGCTGTCACAATCTGGCTAAAGCCACGTGACACAAATTAGTGGTGACCCGCAGGTCAACACATCACCTACTACTGCTATAAGCAGTTCGTCCATTCTCCTTAGAGGAGTCTGAGACAGCCAGGGGGCCTCACTTAGGATATCTGCCTTATCCACTAGGTTCTCCCGTTTGCCTCTATTGTAAAGAGTTTAGGACAGAGATGCTTCTCTGCTCTAAACTCTTTCATTACCCAAGCATCAATAAACCAAAAGTGCTTCCTACTTTGGCCCCGCTGAAATTACATAACCTTGCCTAGGCCATATACCATGGCAGATGAGGCCCCCTGGCACTTACCAAACCCCCTCCTCAATCAATGGATTGCTGGAGGTGAAGAATGAAGATCCGAGGAACAGAGCACGTAAATAGGTGAGTGGTAGCGTAACTAAACATTAAATCACAGTAAAACAATAAGAAGTGTTATATCCCTACTGTGCATTTGTAACACCTCTTATTGTTTTACTGTGATTTAATATTGTGCACTACTCCAGTTTGTTTCAGTACTTTTTTATCAATGTACTATGGTCCCTCCTACTCTAGTTGAAAATTCCAAAATTTTCTGTGTACTTGTTTGTTAACTTTTTGTACATCAAACAGTACAGTAGTACTGTTTAAGTAAGGATTCCCCAAAATGACACGTGCCGCCTAAACTGCCACTTTTAAAAATCATCCTAGAGACATTTACGCCATGAAAATCACCTTTACGGGATGAAATGCAGCATTAAAAACAAGAAAACTCTTACCGGTGACCGGATAAAGAATTTTTTAAAATCTTGAAATTTCATCTCACTCACTCACTCACTCACTCACTCACTCACTGACCACAGTCACAAGCCTAGAGCCCAAACAAAGCAGCACACAATCACCATTTTACTCCACAACAACAAACTCACCGGTGGGATGTGCCTTTTGGGGGTTCCGATGAGTGTACGCCCTGTGCACCTTGTTTTTCCTTTTATCTTCAATCAGGTTGGTTGTCTTCTTCTTCAAGCATCAAAACCATACCGAGGTGTTAATTTTCCGTATCAATACTTTTCTGTAGACACCACAAAATTATTTCAGAAAGTGCCTATGCTGCTGAGAGAGCGGGGCGCTTATAATTTCAAGTGTTGCACGTGAAACATTAAGGCTGCTGAGTTGTCACTTCAACTTTTGCCAACGCCTGGACTGCAATCGATGAAGAGATTTGTTACTTAATAGACAGACTGATACTCGATGGCTTATTCTACTGAACACACTAACTCAGCCACTTAGTGCTGGACGGCGAGATCAGCAAGTGATTGGATAGTACTCGAGTGGAAATTGTATTACTTCATCCTGTTAGTGAATAGTTGAGACTAAGCTCCAGAAAACTGAAAGGGCCTGTTCGTTCGAACAACTTCCAGCCCGGGTGAATAGAACGCGTACTGAGACAGGTCATAAGATCTGAGCACCATTGCTACTAGTCAAAGGTAAGTTATGCACACTACTACAGACCTATGTGCTTCCAAATTTTTGACACAGTACGCCACAGTACATACTTTAATAAGCTGTACAGGAACTTAATAGCTAGTTCACAAGTTACACTGTAACTAGCTGTGCAACAACAACAAAAAACTAAACAAACTAGTATTTTAAAAATTATTAATTTGAAAATGAAGTAGGAGGGACTTTCCCACAGAGCTATGCTGTAATACCATCATTCATCTCTTGTTTCACCACGTTTTATTGCATAGATCCCTACTTCATTTTTAAATTAATAATTTTTTTTTAAATTATACTATCCATACATACCACATCTAAAATGCGTGCGCCCACGCTACATCAATTATCATCTTAAAAGTGAAGCAGGGGCATAGGGAGAGGAATTTCAATGGGGTTCAGGAACCCTCCCTGTAACATTTAGACTTCTGGGTTTACAGCAGGACCCTAACATACCATTTATAGTGTGGCAGGACAAAATGAAAAAGTAATATTATAGTGTATGATACAGCACAACAATTGATAAAGCTTGCATTCATCTCTCAGGGAAAAATTTACAGAGGTAACAATAACCCTCTTTAAAATTTGTTTAAAAGATCAATATACGTGACCGAATATTGGAAAATCATCGATATACGCACAATAGTACTTTTGTAATAAAATGCATTTAAAAACTATGGGAAAAAATGCACGATCCATAAATAAAATTATGTAAGTTTTTATCACCTCACTGGTGGGCGAATTAAGCCTCCAATGGATATATCCTGGGAATCATCGTGTTCGCTTGTTCATAGGGAGTACAAAAATCTTTCTCCATACACGAAAGGATTTCAAAGTTATAGACGTTTATTTACTTTGTGGTGACGAAAGAATTTACCAACGATCGTTTTTCAGTGAATTTGCCTTCCTTCTTGAACACAGAAGCATGTCTGGAGGAAAAACTATACCTTGGTGGATGCACAAATTCATGGCGAACACAATGAGTGAAAATTCAATTGTGTACGCTATTGTATCAGTAAGTTGATGGTTTATGTAAGCACCTGTAGATTTTTTTCCCGATAACTTCTGTACATATCAGTTTATTTGCTTGCCCGGCTGTCTAGTGCTGTATTTCCAATGCTGCTTAACTTATGAAGCTGAAACTTAGCTGGTCCATTCCTCTGTCCCTGTAGAAAACAAAGAACAAATAAAATGCATTTTGAAAATTGTGCAGATATTGACAGTTTTCTAAAATTAGGTCACATATTCTAATAGAGCAGTCAGGTATACCCTAAATAGAACATGCATGTAAATATCCATATTTATATACTAAGGAACTTCAGTAGTAAAGCTTTTCAGATATTCTAACATTAAATGCAAAACTGAGCATGACCTTATACTGCTATAGCTTTGGTGTGCAGTGTTTAAAGATATTGAACTCCAGTAATTTATCACTTGTGTTATGCAGAATGAATCCATGCTATGCATATTTGTAGTTACAATGTTTTGATTGTAAGTCATTCCATTTGTATCAGTGGATTCATGGCTGATAACTATCATTTACAGATTACTATATGTGTCTCTATGTGCGATGCTGTTTGTTTCCACTAGGTAACTTTATCTAGTACTAGCTTCATCCCAGGGGCATTTATATGCATTAATGCACTCTTTTGCAGCAATTTGCTGAGTTTTGATTTATTAAAATATTGAAAGTCTCTCAGGAGCTGGGGGCTGTGCCCCAAGACCCCTGCTTTTGGTAACTCAATTCTGCTACTGGAACCCCCCCTTTCAAAAAATCCTGGCTACACCCCTGTGAAGTGTCCATTACGCTTTGTTGTCAGCTAAGTTCAACCCGTTACACAGCATTTCGAATCAAGAACTGTTCGAAAAGTGCCTCTGCATATTCAAAATAGCCACTATGAAAAATACGGATGATTTCCGTTACGAAGGGAAGCCATCACGTGCTACCACTAAATCAACACTTTTACTGTCAGCAAAGGAGGACACTGGTGAGTCCATGAAGAATGCATTGTACATACTGCAGTATGCCAAAAGGCACCTCTCAAGCCAAAACGACATCAAACAGTGAAAAAATCAAGCCCGTAGCCTTAGTTGTTATCGAGTTACACTTGTTTAAAGGCATCAGTCAGTCAGGCAGTCAGTCAGTAGAAAATTCTGTTACATATATATATATTTTAAATTCCGTAACAACTTGTTGAAAGCATTTCGGATTGATTCTGATAAAGATAAATGCCAATGTTACAGTATGCACAGTTTGTCACTTTCTCTCACTCTTTCTTCATCTAGGGAAATTTTCTAAATTGCTTCATAGAACAAGCCAACATCAGTTTCTACGGTATTTAGAGCCCCTCAGACAATGTGGGCCGGTAGCCTAGCTAGGCCACATCATCCTCAGGTCTCTAAATAGTATAGAAATCTTGTTAGCCCATTTTAGCTAATTGTCTACTATATGTAGTTTAAATCAATAAGTAATAATATGATCTCTCTCAATGTTCACTCTTAAGGATACAATAAAGAACTTAGATAAAAATAGTGGGAGTGACACACCACAAAACAGAACTGTAGCCATGATTACTGGCTAAAGAATTGTGTAAGCTACATTATAGTACAGCGTACGTACGTGTTGAGCTGAATCCTAAAAAACGAATAATAATAAACGATTGCTCCAACACACGGGCCTCCTGTATTGCTTGATACGTAGCACTTCTCAATATGCTAAAAATAATTATATTAAAAGCGCTTCATTTGAATGTAAGACACTCCAACTATGACACTGTAAAGTTTTGCCATACATTTTCAATGGGGAATCCTCTTAAGTACGGCACAGAGGTATATGTTGACACGTGTTTGTGGCGAAGCCAGATGTCACACTCCCGCCCTCAACACCTGTGATTCTGTAATACATTTTGCAAGAAAAAAACAAAACAATTTAGCATATGTAAAACAAGAGTTGCATGAGACGAAGGCTGGGACCATTTTATTAGGTTAGAAGTTAGTTTATAAAGGTTGAGAAGGCCCTTTTTTGTGTGTGTTGTGTGAACTCCATAATATTATAGTGAAAATTTTAACAAAGATAGCAGAATGAAAACAGTTTATATATAACAAAGCTAGCCGTCATGGGACATAATTTCTTATTTCTGTATCTCAACACTTTGTTGCTCACATGGGTGTATGGTGACAGACATGCAGAGTTGCAGACATGATATTTTCAAACCAATTTCAGGAAACCAGGCATGCATCCACAGTCAGCTGCATTACCGGGTCACTACTACTGCCGGGATGACTTGATCTAATTAAAATTGAGGAATGCACTAAAAGCTGCACTCTAAATAAATGGGTAGCATAGGGGCGAAACTCCTAGTTTAGTATATATGATGAAACAGGTAAGGTTTATAATTAACAATCAGTTAGTGGGCATGGTTCTGCATAAGTCTACAGACAGTAAAACACACTTCTTTTAAGTGGGTGTGGCTTTGTGCATGCCTAAAACCGTCACCACACCTCATGCCTACAAACGATGTCACACATTTCTGATAGTGATAAGTGGACGTAGCTCATGAAAGAAGTTGGCTACCCGCTGCAAGACTAGACTATGACTCATACAATAACAAACAACAAATTATTAGTGGGCGTGGCTCCACTTAACGAGAGCAAAAGACAAAACTTCATGCTAACCAACGGACTGCAACACACCAACTGATAAAACAACATGGCTTAATGAATGTCTATAAAGTATCCACTAAGTGGGCATAGCTCATGAAAGTAGCTGGATTGCTGCAGGATGATTATGACCTGTTAATACACTATCACATACAGTAGTCAAACTGATTAATTTGTTAATTCAAACCTACAAAATACGTACATATATTGTTAGTTTTGTTACCATACAAGAAACATCTAGTCACACAAACAATTTAATGTTTTTATTTATTAGACAATACCTTCATCAGATTGTCTGATTTCTTCCAAACTACACAATTGGGACATTGTGTAATGATTTCTCACCAATGACCTACATAAATATTACATCATCATTAGTGATTCCAGGAGAATTTTAAAATTAATGGAAATAATTTTTATTTAGCATAGCCTTGTGTAGTACTCCCTGAGGATCTCATAGACACTTAGTTTTTAAAAATCCATTATAGGATGGTAGAGTTATAAGCAATTTTGTCCTTTAAAATAGGCAAAATTTTCTCAGTATCTTTCCATTGAAAAAGTCCCAAATATGGCACAATTGAACAAATGCTTATAACTGAGCTTTGCAATAACATTTTGAACTTCTGTTTTCTGTTATAAATACCTTAATACATGGACCACAGTGTAACCTTACTTGTAAGACCCTCTGAATAAAGGTCACCTCCATAGAAAGCCACTAAATAGTTGCATGCATTTAGCATCTTGCGGATGGCAAAACAGCACACGCATGGTGAAGTGCAACCACTCTGTTCCGGTCATCTCCACTCAAAAATACAATGTGCATGCAAAGCAAGGAGTTGTACTGTTGATTTATAGCTGCTTATATGATTATTTTTGTCTCTTAATGTACAGCTCCTTGACAGCTACCAAAATGGTGCACCAAAGAGATGAGCCATTTGTGGTGCAAATTTGCTGACTTTTAGCATAGTAATATTGAAAGCTACATGAGTAAAAATGCTCACCTTGGTGTAACTAACATGTGCTGGGTCGTTTCTTGCAAAAAGAACATAACATTGTGGTGGCTATATTGCAAAATAATCTTATAATTGGCATACAACTCCACACAAACATATTTATAGCAGGAAACTAACTGCACCATCGTATTCCTTGCCCCCAGAAACCCTAGAAACAATCCAATTGTTTGAACAATCGCTCGTATGGCAGCGAAATGATTGTGCCAACTCTCCAATGGAAGATTCACGGAGAAAATTTTATGCAAAATTTACGGAATTCCGGAATCGCTATCATCATTGTGAGAAGTACACTTACGTATATACATTTCAAATTCCAGACATACATATACATACTCTTGCAGAATCATAATTCTACTTTAAAGTTACATATTTTAGCCAGGACACACAAAAGACTTAGCTCTGAGTTACGCAGAAAATATCCAGACATATTAGAATTTGATAAGATTCAAATTTCTAGCACTTTCGTCAATGATATTTCACAGGATAACAAAATGGGTTTGACATGCTCCATCATATAGTTCTAGAATGCTTTAACATGCCCAGTCAGCCTTGCACTAATAGTGCAAACACCGTGGTGACAATGCTCAAATTTCTTGGGCCTGGAAGTGCAATCCAGCCAGAACATTGCCTGGCCAATTAGAATCGAGGAGTTGTATGATCATTTGAAAACAGTGAAAAACTATTTGCAAGTTCCTAAAATATAGCAAAAAAAAAATTTACTAGAAGCAATCCATATTACAGTATTAGAAAGCAGCATGAATAATTCTTTGATGTTGACACAGTAAAGAGGTTATTCATACACTTACAGACCTGAGGTTAGGTTAGGGCTCTAATGGACCTGTTGTCACATGAGACTGTTATGGTACATTCAACAACACTTCAAAGAATTTTCTATGTCACTGATTTAATTAGTGGTTGTATGGTTAGTGAGATGAGGGTTTTTACCTTCATCAGCCATACCAACACTTGACCAAGCTAGCTGTCAAACTGAACAAGCCAGCTGCTCGATGCATATTACAGCTACCCCAACAATGTTCCACATTCACAACTAGCTAGCCATCAGTGAAACTACTGGTGTTGCCGAGTTTACAGCAAGCACATTTGCGTTCGTCTGCTTCAGTGGCATATCTAGATGGGTTGCTGGGGTTTCAACAGAAACCCCCTTTTAAATTTAGCTCAGTGGTAGTTTAAATACATAAACACTGTACTGACAATTTGTCATAGCAAACAACTATATACCACATTGAATGAAATTTTCCATGAGTGCAGCTAAAGTATCTGGTTGGTACTAAGAGCAAGTTAATCAGTATAAGGAGTCAAGTGTTACATCATTTTGTTTGCTGCTATGTAAAATGTGTGGAAAAGGTACCTTTTTGCAATCCGGTCACAAATGTCATCAGATATGCTATACCAACTCTCAGAAACCCCCTTTTAAAATTCCTAGATCCACCACTGTGCTTACCAGCACTGTCGCCATTAGACCATCAACACACTTCAGCTGTGCTATTGCACCTGTTTGTAACTTTTGTCACTTCGTGACCAGTTGTTATAAAGCTTGTCACTTCGTGGCTAGTTGTAATACAGCTTGTTGCTTTGTGGCCAGTTGTAATAAAGCCTCAAATAAAGCTTGTCACTTTGTGGCCAGTTGTCATAAAGCTTGTCGTTTTGTGGCCAGTTGTTATAAAGCTTGTCACTTCGTGGCCATACAGTTGTAATAGAGCTTGTTGCTCCGTGGCAAATTGTTATAAAGCTTGCCGAATTATAATCAAGGTTGTAATAAAGCTTGTCGCACCGTAATAAAGCTTGTCCTCGAGCTTGTCTCTTCGTAGCCAGTTGTTATAAGCTTCTTGCTTTGTGGCCAGCTTGTCGCTTCTTAGTATTAGCTAGTAAACAAGCTTTGGAAGTAAATAACAGCTGCTAAAACAACACTAATGCACCTATCAATGTCAATCCCCACCTACCCCAGGAAAGAGGTGGGGATTGGTGGGGATTTGCAAAATCTAGATGACAAATTCTCCACCCCCGGGGACAACTTCGAGTTACAAATCCCCCACTAATTCATATTATTTATCCCAGGAATCGCTAACAATGTGGCCAAGTATGGCTATTCGTGTTGCAAATGCCCCTGCCCTGGGGACGAGTTTGGGTGACGAATCCCCTACAAATCCCCACCCACTGCCCGACCTGGGTTAGGTGGGGTGTGACATTGATAGGTGCATAAAGACTAAACTGGCCACTGAGCTGGTGGCACATGTAAACATTCTGAAAAGGACCTTAATTACCTAGTGTCACTCTGTGCATCTTTTGTCAGTGCTGGTAACGAGCTGCTTTCTAAATAGGTTAGATACCCACTGTCGTTTTTTAGTATGTTAATAACTGTCGCGCACCTCAGCTGCGCCTTGGTCACTAATTAATTCCACGCCTCAGTGACCAATTGCCAAGCGCGCCCTCGGGTATTTGTCAACCTACTAAAAAACCTCCAGTGGGTATCTAACATACACATAGAGGATAGTCTTTCATTTCTGGTGGAACATCAAGTCACAATTCTTTGGCTTTATAAAGTAACATCTGAAAACACAACATGACAACAACAAACATCTTGAACAACCCAAGTGAAAACACTTGTGATAAAAATGGCTTTAATGTTTTTGCTTTTATAGTCAGCTTTCCAATACATTCATGCAATTAACTTGACCATTAGATGGTGTTTACCATATCAAGAAGTTTGCAGACATTTGCTATACTTTTGTCCATGGCAAAAATGCCAGCTGGAACAGGCATGTCCAATACATTTCGATTGAAAAACCATTAAAAAATAAATTAATTATCATGTACCGCCTACCTCGAGTCTGTTAAGTAACTTTCCGAATTTGATACATGTAGAGCAACTCTCTGCGAGTACAATGATACCACCTCCAATTCACAGAAATTTTGGCACATCAAAATGGCCTAAACTAACTGGGTGTAGCAAATTTCCTCATACATTTTGTATTGGGCGTTTCGGGGGTATGCAGTAAAAGGCGTAATAACCCACGATACGTGATAGATACCTCAGATTCCGAACCAGATTTGAAAAGAGCAGTGAATACCAATTAAGATGAGCTATAGCAGAAGGAAATCAGAGGAAATTTAAGTGCATCATTTTAAGGTTGAAAATCACTTACTTTTCTATGGCAAATTGAATGGAGGATATTTGGAAGGGAACGCTCTGAGCTATTTTGACGTCTACAGCCATTAACCTTCACTACATTAGTGTTACAATGAAACAAAAGCACTGTGAATTAGTTCTGCAGGTTAGTTTGTAAAAATTACAGTGTCTCGTGATTAAGCCAAATTATGTCCATGCCATGTAGCAAACTTCTTCATATAGTCTGGTAGATGAAACTTGTAACCCGGAAAAAAATGACATAAAAGAAAGTTTGGCATCATTTTAAAGCTCTTTTCTCATAGAACAACATATCCAAAGTTCCAAAAAATCCCCCTTGGGGAATTTGTTTTATATCAGTTTAAATTCCCAGGTGTTTCAATCAGTATGTGCAAAGAACAAGCAGCTGCTAACAATTGTGACCAGATCTGCAAGAACCCCACATGTTAGTACTACGTAGTTCATTTTTTTGAATTTCCATTTTCTTTAGATAGCCAAGGAATGGTAAACTAAAGTTTCAGCTCTAGAAGCTAAGCACTTTTGAAGTGACAGTGCTACAAAGTGGTAACAACAGAACTGAAATCAATTTGTACAGTGACAACACAGAATATAAACTACAGGCACTTAACTAAACAGTCATAACTTATGATTGCAGTCCTCTACCAAGATACAACGTGCATCATCAGATTCTCCATGAACAGGTGAATCCATTTCTGAGTAAGTTTTGTCTTCCAGACCCTTCCTACAACGATCGCCAGGAGAAATTGACAACGTGAGAACATAACTATAGTGATCCACTTGTCCAACACAAGGCAGACTAATGCTTATACTTTTTGTCTCCTTGGGGGTACAGACATGAAACAAAGATTTATGAACTCCTATTGCTTTGGGGATCATGATGCTATCAAGGTTTTAGCCGTTAGCACTCAAAAAATTCTGAAATATTTCACTCAATGGCATTGTGTTTATAAATTAGGGGGAAACCGCGGCTATTTTACATGGTTACACATGAAACTATGAAGTGTGACTATAAACTATAATAACTATAACAACTATGATATGACTATAACAATGAGAGTACAATTATGGGGAAAAGGAAAAGTCATCATCCAAACCCGATATCATAATAATTATCCTGGCATTGTTTGTTCAGCATGAACACACTGAAAGTTGTTGATGTAAGTTTCTCCTAACCACTTTGGATGGAACTATGATCAGTAATGGGTCTAAGAATCGATGGTGCAAAAAGGTGTCCTTACCCCAAAAGATTTCACAACTAGTAGAATGAAATCACCTCCTTCTCTTAAAAGCTATTACTCTAAACACTGAGTTCAATAGCAGAGACTTGTTCACAAATGACTTGTAGTAATTGTGTTGACAAATTGTGACTGAATCTGCAAGAATCCCACATGTTAGTGTAAACCTAATTTTACAGTAGCTACCTATAGAATGCAGGCGTTATATTTGATCCTGATTATCAACATGGCTATCCTGCCTATTTCAATGTCTCTGTTTGCAGTACTACTCAGTCTGCACATAATTTTCCCCTCTGCTTCCTGTACTATTCATGGGGTGGCTGCTGCAGCTGGATAGGTGGCTAAGGATACTACTGAAACATCTGGCTCCTGTGAAAGAGCAGCTAAAGAAAATTCTGATCTTTTAACTAGCAAACTGATGTGGACATGGTGTGGCTGGCTAATAGTTTTACTCAATAGGATGCCACACTCTGCTGATGGCATTTATACCAGATATAAGTAGTCACCTATCAGTTACAAGCTTTCTTGCACCTTTTCATTTGGAAAAAAACTGGCCCACCTAGTGCCTGTCTATAAGATGCTAAAAGACATACTGTAATTTATGGTTGATTTTATTCTGCAAAGTTACAGGGAAAGCATTAGCTAAGACTTCTTAGTATAGTGATAATCGGAGGGCTGTTTTTCAAAACGATAGCATTGTGCACAGTTCTCCTTCACTATACCAGTAACAAAGAAATGCTGCACATTACATACATAGGTATTCCTGCAAGCTAAGATTTTATGTATGTGTAAGTTAGACAGCCTATGCCTCTGCCTCCTATTCAATGATAAGAAGTTATTACTAGTTCAATGCATTCCGTTTTACTTAAAGAGCTACATAAAAGCAGTTAGTGTTGATTACATGCCTTCTGCACTGCAGCATGCTACTGATGCTAGCTCCTAATCTCACATCCTCCTGACTACATGAACTGTGCATTATAGTTGAATCACAGGAATTTTGGTTTCACAAGCCTCACTTAGATCTCTGAGATCAATGCATGCTGAGATGTAGTACTGGTGTTTGGTTCTTCAGAGTGTACGTATCTCAGCCTGCCCTGGTACCATCAGCTTTTCAACTACGAAGCAAAAGCTAATTACCTGCAGCTTTCTTTACAACAGCTATGTTGTTATCAGTATCAGGATTAAGAAAAGACTTTCAAAACTGCAGCACTCCCTTTAAAGGGCTTGATGCTACAGTATGTGCCTTCATTATTTATATTGCTCACAGTTTGCCTCTCCAAAGACTGATTTAAATCACAGGTCCTATGGTACCATCTTTTGCCATAAAATTATTCTGGTCATTTGATGTACTGAGTCTCACCTACATACTCTGATCTTGAGAAATATTACACACCCTTGCTCTGCAGTTTTATTTGAAAATGACAACAACAAAAATATAGCATGATCAATATCTTTTTGATCACCATGTAGCTATAACAAGATTGGTTCTTATGGTTGCATACCTAACTACATCTTTTATGAATTCATCTCACACAGGCTAAAGTTTAATGCAATCATTCACTTATTCGTAACAGGAAGTGAATATCTGTATATATCAATATTATTTCCCTCCTCTCCCCTTACAGGAATAATAGAGGGTGAATGTAGCTAGCCATGGCTTCCAAGCATATGCATTATGGTCATAGTGAGTATATCATTATCGTGTTCTACTGTATTTAAACAATGCGCCCAAGTACATAAGTGGGGATGTGATGTCGAATGATGCCATGTGGGTACCATAGGGAATCTGATTGTACAATAGTCAAATCCCTTACTATGGTTCCTGGGAGGTGAAGCAGATCACGCAATTACAGTAGATAAACAGAGTAACACACGTGTGCACTTGGCGGCATGGGCGGGTATGTACCTTGAGACATCCAGTGTAGGAGAGGTACTCACACTACTGTTGACAAACTTTGTGCCAGCTATTTTTGCATTAAAATCATTTATGTAATCTGCCATGTACAGCTATCACAATATACTTTGTTCAGCTTTCCAGTAGGAATGTTCGTGATTATACAGATTTATCGATATAAAATTTACCATAAATGTGATACCAATATTAAAATATTCATAAGGACCATCAAAGAGACAACACCCAAACATTACTAAGACAAGGGACTCCATACTCACTAATACCATTAGCAGCGGAGCCCTAGTGTATACACCAAAGGAAGAACATGCCACACAAATACAGTGGATAGCTGATCAAAGCAATGAAAATCCCAGACAACAATTAAGTCAACTCATCCCTCACTTAGTGGACAAAAGAAAACCCAAAAGCTTATAAAAGATAGTAGCTTCGTGAGCTAATTGTGATGGGTGCATCTAAAAGTGGCATGTTCAACCTCACGAATGTGCTGGCCATATGCGTGAGATTTGCGTGTTTTTTCAAGATAGAATATAAGAGATGAAGTTGTTGGGGGGAGCAAGAGGATTGAAATTTTACTGTTATTCCTTTTTAGAGGTAAAATTGTAATCATAAAGGTTCACAGGAACCTTAGAAACTGCATTTATAAGTAGGTTCAATGTAGAGTGTACTTTACATGGAGGGTCCTTTAAGCACTGCATGTACATCTACAAACTTATTTTCACCAGCTATCACTTAGACTTGCCAATTCCAAACTAATGCATATGCACAACCATAGCACTGTGCTTGTGGTCCATTTTTCTTCAAATATCAACTCAATACGTAAGCTGTAGCTGGTGACTACTATTCTATTAGACACCAGCTGCCAACCATTTGTTACAGAAATTATGTACATGCAAACATTTAAAAAATTTTCCCAAAGATGGATTTTTTGGAATTTTGGATATGTTATTCTCAATTAACTTTCACACACAATGATACGAAAACTTCTTTTATACCATTTTTTTCCAGGTACATGGCCTTTTTTGTATTTGACTACTGGACTAATATGACTATTAGCACAGACCCGGCTGGGCATGAGACTACTATAGAGCTAAAGTTAATAATAAGCAGGTCAAGTAAAAATATTTTCTTTCTCACAGCACAGGTGTTTATACATTACAAGTAAAATATTTGTTCCCTCTCTTAGCACACAGTTTTTAAAAGGTGCGGATCAAATATTTCTTGTTGCCTCCTCACGGAACAGACTTTTTTTTGAAAAAGAGCAAATATTTCAAGTGAACATTAATTTTGTTCCTGCTACGCCCTATTTAAAGGGAGTAAAAAGTTGAAGTAAAATATTTGATCCTCTTCACAGCACAATTTCTTATAAAGGTATAACATATCAAAAAAAGGCTAATGGAAATCATTACATTTGGAAAATATTACAAAGCACTAAACTTTAACTAATTCTTATGAAATATACATTAAAACAGTCTAAACACTACTTCATGTCCTTTTTGTAGCTTTAGCTTGGTCCCACTGATCAGGTTAAATGTTTTGAACAGCCATTGTTTCTTGTCCAATAGAAAATACATGTATTTGCATTATATACAAATAAAGCAAAAGTACACCCGTTAGAATCCATAATTTGCCTGACAAGAATCCCGACAAACCATACATAAAAACAAAGCCCTTGAATTTCTCTATACAATGGCACCCGAACATTTGTTGTAACACTTTCATAGTGGCAGCTGTTAACAGTTGACTCCACCACAATGTGCACTCCATACAATTTTCTATAGGAGAAATTCGTTACCTCAGTACGCAAGCCTAAAAAGTATGGTGGGCTGCCCTTACCCAAATTTCCTAAACTTGGTCTCATTCAATGAGTTGAATCATACAGATTAAGAATCCACCCGAACAAATGGCTAAACCAGCCATTCTACAAAGATACATCACAAAACATACGAAAAAACAAGCACAGTACAATTTCGTACCTGGATGCTTAAATTTGCCGTACAAGGCTCTCACCTCTCTTTTCCATTGGTCGCTATACAAAATCTTGCATATCACTCAATGCACAATTTATCAATGATTCTGATAAATGCAACCCCATCTCCGCAACTGAAGTATGCGGAAGATATGATGCATTGTTTGAAAGACAGTGATATTTTTTGTAATTTTTAATTCGTAAAAATTTAATGTACAGTAAATGCGTCAAAGTTTTTGATATGGTTAAACTTTAAGTGATCATATATTCAATCTCCACACTGACTGGTTAGTAATATTACAAGAGCACTCCCTTCCACCCACACGTCTACAGTATACGGGACTCTAAAAGGATATTTTAATAAAAATTAGAAGCCTAATGAGAAATTAAAACCTACAAAAATCAAGATACCTACAAAGACCTACAAGGGAGGAAAGGCCACTCCAACTTGATTTCCTGTTTCTGCCCATATGGTTTTTTGTCAAGCCAGAAAATTTCATTATTCCATAAATTGACATATTCTACAGTAAGTATCATGTGATTGTTTTAGTCCAGATTCTTATGTAGACATGGGAGAACGCATGGCACAGGTGACAGTGCTAACTATATATTTATGATAAATTCTGCAGAAAAACTGTTAGTAGTTGACAAGTTTATGACAAGGATGCAGTCAAGGAATATTCAGATGGAACAATTTTGTGACATCAGTGAATGATGTTCTATTAGAGTATGTAAATACAGTCTTCATGGATTTCATTGATATACATAACACCTTCAGAATGTTTGTGTGTATAGACACTTAGTAAAGTGCTATATACATATGGACCAGTGAATAATGAATAACATTTAAGAAACCAAATAATGTCATACCTGTCTCATTGAGTGGTATGAATATACTTAACAGTTGTAAGGATTTCATTACCTGAATAAGTAACTAACTGACCAGTAAAGAAGGCAATACAGAGCAACTGATTTTAAGTACAATTGTTTCTGGTATATGACAATTATTTTGAAGATCTCTGATAAAGCAGTTGGCCAGGTTTGGATTAAAACTTTTTACAGTAAACAGTGATCGTTTGAAGAAAAATTGAAGGGTTTTCCTTGAAGACAATATTATTATGTGCACTGTATGAGCTAATGAATTCTCTTCAATAATGAATCATGTTAAAAGAAAATTAATGTCACATAGAAAAGGCTTACTGTCACATATTGCCATATGAATATAATTTGCACTTGTAGGGATTTCATTGGTTAGATAGTTAACTGATCAACAACTAAAGATGTTTGTATACATCAATCACATCTCAGCATAGCTATCTCTGTTATATGATAGAAAACACTCTAATAAAGCAGTCTGCCACTTTTTTGTATTAAATTATTCCATATGTTTTCCTGTGTCAAGCGATCCTCGATCGTGTTGAACTGAATCAGATGGCCACCATTTATCAAAATTACACATTAGACACTGTAGGTGCAGCTGAAGTGGCCGGCACTGCCAGACTAGTACCATATAACTGGAAAGTTTGGTGGGAGGAAAGTTTGGTGAGTGAACAATACTTTGCCAAACTAAAATCTGCCAAACTGTTTGTCCAATACAAATCTGCTGTTACTATCTTTGAAAGGTATTCATCTGATATCTTTATTCCCTCTGCTATCCAGCAGGACTTACAGGCTCTGTTAGATCAAAATCACTATGACCAGCTCTTCACTTCTTTCATCAACCAACACTGAGCTCATCTTACAGCTCTCTCTCTCTCTCTATCTCTCTATCTCTCTCTCTCTCTCTCATCTGGTGCTAGCAGTGGGTGGTTCAAAGCTATTCCTCAAATCTCCCTTGCTCTGGCTATTCCTGGTCTTGAATTTGTTGTTGGTCTTCGTTTGTGGCTTGGAATTCCTCTATTTCCACTTTCCCTATTGTGTGTGTGTCTTACTTCCATTGACCAATTTGGTGATCACCTTCTGGAATGTTCCCATGGTCCTATGAGAATTCGTCGCCATGATGGTCTAGTTGACATTGTTTGTCATGCTCTGTCCCAGAGTCATTTGGGAGTTTTAAAGAAGCAACGAGTTTCTTATGAAGATCATTCTTGCCCAGGTGATGTGTACCACCCTGATTTTCAGCATGGTTGTCCGGCTTATTTTGATGTGCCTGTTCATAGCACTACCCAGCCTTCCAGAGTCACATTTCTTCTTCTTGTGCTGGGGTAGCTGCTGCTGCAGCTGGTGAGTTAGCCAAGAACCAGAGACATTAAGATGCTGTAGAGGAGACGGGATGTAACTTTGTCCCACTTATAGAAACTTTTGGTGTTTGGTGATCACCTGCCCGTACCACAGACCAGAAGTGGTGTGTCAACCAAACAGGTTCGTAAACATTTTTTACAACATCTTTCGATTTCTTTTATTAACGAACAATGCCCGTATGATTTTACAGTACTGGGCTTTGCAGTGTGAGGACACTGATTTTCTTTTCCCCAAACCCTGTTGTAATTGTGCTTGTAGTTTATTTGTAGAGTACTTTGCATTGTAGTTGTAGTTAATTTTGTGTTTATTCCCATTGCTTTTACCCCTCGCTTTTACCTATTAAATCTTAGTAAAAAATAATAATAAAATTCAAAAAATCTGTAGTAGCTCAACAAATTTGACAAACTTTGTTCTTGCCAAAATCCTATCATGTCAAATTCGCCAAAGTTTCCTCCAGCCAAACTTTCGGTAGTTGACATGGCTTGTCCATCTTGCACTGCTGTGTAATAGACAAAACATGCCGCTGTGTTCTTGTGTAGTAGTTAGCCGGTAGTTAGCATAATGAAATAATGGAATTTTCCGCCCACCCACATGGCAAAATTTGTTTGACCAGGATGGGAAACAGGAAATCAAGTTGAAGTGACCAAACCACAAGGTGTCCAGAGCTCGATCTGGAGCCTCAAGTACACAAACTTTGCCAGGATCTATGTAGGAGGCACTACTGTGTTAATACTAAGTACTGACCTACTGGGATATGTCAAACTGGACAATAATCTTCAAGATAATCTTTGTCTGCACTTGAACTACAGTGGGTAGGGGGAAGGTCAGATACAGACTGGTTGCCTTTTTAAGGCATGGTCATTTTACCGTAACCTTACCACATACTTTCTGAGTTTGCTAAGTCAAAAATGTGTTATGGCCAATAGGGAAAACAAACATTTTGGTTAATAAATTGTAAACATTTTAGTACTAGACAGCTTTTAGAACAGAAAGTATGTTATAGTATTAGGTTCGAGCTAAAACATATCCAGCGTGTAAGGTTACGGATGAAAGAGAAGGTGATTCCCTCTCAACCTTGGGTTTTGGAAAAGCAATAAAACTCACTGAAAACATTCTTCTTAAGACCTCGCTACTAGTCAGAATGATAGAATGAGTGGTTTTACATTGTTAAAGAATCCATACCGTTTGCTAAGCCAGGGCCGGCTCCGGCAAAATTGGGTTGGCTGGGCCATCCATGGTAGGTGGTAGGCAGTGTGTGAAGCACACTCAGCATACATAGCGCACTCCTGCATGGTCTGGGGGCATGCTCCCCCAGGAAAATTTTTAATATTACGACCTAGGAAATGCCACCTAGAAGCATATTTAGCCTAATTTCAGTTGGGCATAGTTACACTGTATCTGATATTATAATCAATTTATTTTTCCCCGGGCTAGATTACCTGCCCTTGCCACCACCTCCAGCACTAGGTGTTAAAGTGCTGGACAGCTGGAAATACCAGCAATCAAACAAGGCCACCAGACTCTAAGCGACCCTCGGAGTAGGCCAGATCAATATTAATGGTTGATGGATGGCCAACTGAAGAGCGATGACCCCTCAAACACATCACTGCAGATCTTAACAATGAAAAGCAAAGCCTACATCGCAGCCAGAATAAGTATTTGCTGTAATTAATGCTACACTTCTCAGCCAACATTGAAACAAGCTTCCTGAAAACTGTTGTAGCAGTGGGCCCCATGCCACCAGTAGCTGCAAACACCAATGGTGAAAAGCAAGCTCTCTCAACCGCTCTAACACGCTCATCATATGCCTGTCTTTTTTCACGTTCATGAAGCTGGTAACATCTGGACAATTGGGAACAAAAATAAGAGCACGCAAAAGGGTTAAAAACCCTGACATCGAAAAACGTACGCTGCCTATTTCGACCCCAAAAATCCCTGGCAACAACATCAAGACGGGCACCATCTTCACTATTGGCAGTAGCAAATTGCAATGGCTCACCATCAAGAGGCTGGAGAACAGGTTCAACACCATCACTGCACACTTCACTCAACAGACTTGCAGTTAAATCCTTGACTTCATTGTGGCGGATAGATGGAAACCCGCCACAGGGACAAGTAAAGGCATGCTCCACACAAAAGGGTTTACCACAAACACATGTCTGAGGCAAGTTAACAGGTTGCCATCCAAATCTTACACAGGGCATCATGAAACTCCCCCCTTGCTTAAGGCAAACCCACTAACCAACACGATGTGCCTCGCTCTGATGCAGCTTCAAAAGCACGTCGCAATTGTGGAGACAGTTGATCACAAAGCAAGTCTGCTTGAGCACATAGATCATTTTGGCATGAAACCCGTAAATCAAGCTTGCACTGGTACATTTGCTGATAAACATCTAAGGAACAAGAGGTACATTTTCTTAAAAGATGGTCAACTAGAGGAGCCGCAACATGGCTAGAAGACAAAAACGATGAGGAAAAGTGAACGGTTGGAATAATGACACTAAGCCCTCCAAGGTAGGCAGGCAGTGAAAGAAGCTCTCGTTCGATGGAACCAAATGCTGGTTGGCCAGTCATTGCAGGAAGAAAACGAAGGCTCAGGACATCATCAAGTGGATGGAAAAGCTCAGGAGTGAAAGGCACTGTCCGAGCAATATACGACCATCAGTGCAGAAACACATGTGTAAAGGCCGTATATGCTGCTTGTGGTTGGGTGATAGCAATTTCAGAAAGTTTCTCCATCTCACCCACCCATGCAGAAACCTTGTTTTGAACATAACTGTTCAGAAATTCATCAGTTCCCAATGCAGAGCCAAGGTGACGCTTACCAGCATCAGTGATGACTACACCAGTGCCCCGAAACAAAGCCTTACGGCTTCACAATAAGGCGAGTCTTAATGGCATTTGGAAAATATCCAAAATCAGGTCCCAGACAAATCAAGTGATCCCACCAACAGTGGAGACTCTGCAGGGAGCCACCTGCTGAGGTATCGTCAGCATACCACATCTGTGAGACATCTATGTTAGCTAGTTTCTGTATTAGAGGTACAACGCCCAGAGCATACAATAGCATTACCAAAGGATCTCCCTGGGTCGTGCCCTCTTGGGAATATGTGTTATATTATAATCAATAACTACAATCGTTCATTAATTAATATAACTTGACTGTGTTATATTATAATCAATAACTACATTCGTTCATTAACAGCTGTATGTAGCTAGCTATAAGTAGAGATTTCCAACTAAATTAAATAATTAACATTCCATGCATTCATTGGTATGAGAAATATTGTGCTGTTTTTCAGGGTCATTTTAGTGCAAACCCCATCCCAATTGGTGGTTCCTATCAAAAGATATAAGCAAAAGAAGTTGACAGTGTAATGATTTTTGTGTACAGTATTTTCAATGCTTTTTACATACATCGCATGGCACCAAACACAATATTCAAAGTGTCATAAATTGAGATAGGAAACTAATAATGACATGAAATTTTTACCACATAACTATTTTATGGAGAACAGCATATGAGCTAGGTAAAACCTCTCAAGAGTGACCACTTCTTTGTAGACTGACCACTCAGAATATTACATGAATAAAGCAAGTGATTCACAAATAAAACCGTGTGTATTATGTATACACAGATACCTAATGCATTTTCAAGGATAACTAACTAGAAAAAATCATTAATATTATATAACATGGTAAGTAATGGCATCATAAGTCACAATTAATGAATACTTCGGATAACAAAATGTAAGACCAATATTATTAATAAAATAGATTTGTTTGGATAATGTTCGGCTTTATTTGTCACATTGTAAGGATAATTATTATTATATAACACAATGACACCACTACACTACAAAGAGAAATTATAAATAGTTCCTGACCAAAATTACAATCACTGAAGCTGCTATAAAATGGATCAAAATAGCAGTAAATACACCAGAATATAACATAAGGTAAGTGTGAAGCCATGTAAGGTTGGTATCACATGCCAGCCTCCACTTTTGAAAAGATTATGCTCAACCTTGAACCTTATATTGCAATTCCGCGCAAGACAACAAACTGCTCACCTTCAAACTGTACTTGCATTGCAGAGGGATGCCTTGAAGCCCAGGGTGATTGTAATGCTGAATTCTGAACAGTGTTAGATGGCGATTTTCCTTTAAAAGGGCCATATTTTCGTCGTAATCCAATGTCAATCGTCCTCCAATCAAAAAACACACGGCATAATCGAAATCAGCATATACGGTTTGCCCAGGAACACTTTCTTCATCCTCATCTGCCATAGATTCACGTGGAAGCACTCAGAAACTTTGGTTATCACCGGTGCCGTATTCTTCCAATTACAATTACGTATGCAATTATTTGTACAGGATTCCTATGGGAATTTTTATTTCTCAAACTTTGATTTGACATATTTCAATAAATACAGCATGGATTTTAATCCAGTAAAATGCATTATGAAGTACGAAGCACTGACTACCATTAACTGGAACGGTAGCTTGTGAAACATTTAATGAAGGTGTGTAATTTAAGTAGCAAAAATATGTGTGAAAAACTGGTTGGTTGGAAATTGCTACTATAAGTAAGCTTATTAGCCAGTTGCTAGATGAATAATGACCACAGTACTGTTATTGTAATAGTGGTGTGGCCTCAATTGCACCACAATGACAATAAGGTACCCACAAATATTTGATGCATGCTCCTGCCAAGACGTTTCCATAATATTCCGTGTTTGAGTGACTTGTAGCACAGTATCTAAGTCCTCTAACCTATTTCATCTAGTGCTTAGTGTAGTTTGGATTTGGATTTTATTACTGTGAAAGGCATGATACAACACATAGGGTGCAACTGCACAACCCCAAATAATAAGCACAATACATTCTGTGTAAATCAACATACGTATATGATTGTCTAAAAGTAATGGTCGGTCCAGCCGCTAGTCATACATGATCATACAAAACTTAGGTGATACAAGAATTCATCTAGGGTAGAGCATTCAATTATTTTATTTTTCCAATCAATAATGGTGTGAGGGAAGAAACTTTTCTGATATAAGAAGTTTTGGTAAGTTCGAGTGTAAGTTTTACTAAAAAAGCAGCAGACTTGTATGCGTAATTGTATAGCTTCTCGTCCACTACATATTAGTCAAGTTTAGTCTACTGTAGCTGGGAAAATGTTGGCCGGGCCATGGCCTACTCGGTCCCCCCCCCCTCCAGAGCCGGCCTTGTAAGCTATTTTTAATAATGGGCTTTTGTTGACTTCTTTGACCAACATTCGTAACACGGAAAAACGCGTTTTTTTCGCGTTACACAAGGACACGCCCTAAAAAGGGCAACCCGTCTATGTTTATAGGTACAATATTACTAAACTTAGAATTCTTACTGTTATTAGAAATATTTAATACTCCTCGTTTTCCCCTTCCTTTCGTCAAGTTGCTTGGCTTTCCTTGCGGCTTTAGTCTCGGCCAAGGTCTCGGCTACACCCCTATGGTTTCAGCATTAGTTCCCACAGCGAGCGCACCTAATATTATTAAAATGTAATTTAGTATAGGCGCTAGTAGAACACTTCACCATCATCACTCCAACACGAGTTACCCATCGATGAGCGAAGATAAAGAAATGGTGTTTGTGAACAAGACGGGTAGATGGTTCGTATGGGATCCTTGTGGAATCACGTGTGCCATGGTCTATGAAGTGATACCGTAGGCGGGGAAAGTTACGCGTGGGAAAAGTCTCGCGAATGGCACTCTACTCTGTATTAGTGATGGGCGATATCAGCATTTTCAGAACGATACGATATTGACTAAAATTGACCGATATTGATACTTTTCGATACGATATTGTAACATTAATTTGCACGTGTAAATTGCTAGTTTTCTCACATAATTTGGTAGTTGGTAGCTATGGCTATACACAATGGGGATTTCCCGCCCACATACACAAGAGTAATGATTAGAAAATTGCTGAAGGTAATGGAAAGCTACAATCTATATATATAAAGCTGTCTGTCTGCATTCTTTCTTCGTTACGCCGTTAACTCTCGAACCAAAGCACGTATCGACTTTTTTTTTTCCCGGGGTGCCTGCACCCCTTGCCACCACCCCCAGCACCAGATGGTAAAAGTGCTGGACAAAAAGACTGTAAACTCAAAAAATCAATGAGATGGCAACACTTGGCCTTCCGAAATAGCAAGGTCAAGTGCTCCAATAGTCACAGGGCTGCCACAGTGTGACCTTGCTCCACGCAAGCAGGTCACTGCTGACCTGAGCAAAGAGAAGCTGGTGGAACATCTAATCCATGATTTCGTTAAAGTCCCGTATCGACTTGCGTATCGACACGGGACTTTAACGAAATTAAGCGCTCATCGTATGGCAACTCCAAGTTTGTTGTTACAAATCGCTACCTACTTCCGTTCGTTCTCTATAAAGTTCTGAAGGCGTTGGTGTAGAGCTATATTCCTGTCAAAACCACGAACAAACAGCGCATAGAACTGTTAACCCAAAGGTCCAGGGTTCGATTCCAGCCCATGAGAACTTTTTTTCTTCTCGGCAGTGCCACCTTTTTGTGACACACTTTTTCGTATCTTAGCTATTGACGATGATTACTCGGCAATCTGTGCACGTATCGAGATGATTCACACGCGAAATGAAACGCTCACCATCTGGCTACGTCACAAAGTTTATTGCAAGCTTCTACGTGTGTTCCTTCGTCCGCTACAGCACATTAAAGGCCATGATGTAGAAAAAACTTCAGCTGCATTCCATTGCTAACCACACGATAAACAACTCAGCTGGTAAAACACCATGGAACCAATTACCTTGCATTGACATCAACCAGTCCCTACCAGTCATCAAAGCTACTATTCAGAACTATTTATGGCAACACTTCACCACAAATTTCTCTCCTGACAATCCCTGCACCTATCATTACTGCTGTAGATGCAGCAAGTGCTATGATTCTGGACTGACAATTAACTATACTACATAAGTTTAATTAACTCCCGGCTGCCAGCACAGGTTGCTGGCAGACCATCAATGCAACTTTTTCTTCATCTATACCCACCTACACATGTATAATTGTAATTGTATGTTGCATTGTAAAGCATTAATAATAATAATAATAAATAACCTCCCTGAAGTACTGCTGTGTAGGGTGTGGGTTCGAATCTCGCCAGTGACACAACTTTTTTTTCGTTTTATATACCTTTTTGGTGCATACTTTTTCTAACTCACTTTTTAGTCTCATATAAGTCATGTCATCCTGGTATTGCTACACTGCATATGGACTGTTGGAAAAGTATATAGTAGCATGTTTGATAGGTATAGGGCAGGCATGGGCAGGCCGATTGAGTGCATGTTCAAGTCCCTTCTCTTTGTAACTACAATTCTTTGTGATGTGATGAAGTGTGTACCTGTGCATTAAGCTAATTTTACTGCTTGCAGTATAGCTACAAGTGCTTTAAATACTGTTGACCACATTATTACAGTACACATAATTTGCACATGTCTTAGTAATTATTGGTTTAGCTTACATGAAATTCTGCTATTTAGTTAACTCCATATTCACATCACTGTTACAGTAACTTAATTATTAGGCTTGCATGATGGTAGAATAAGGTTCATAATACCATGCATGGTACTTAAGGACATGATCTTTAATGCTTCATTGTTTTTTTGTTTATAGACCTCAGTTATTGTGGTTAATGTGAAAATATGAAATGGTCCTACACGTATGGTCGTTCCTTCATCCACTACAGCACGTTGAAGGCCATGATGTAGAGAAAACTTCAGCTGCATTCCATTGCTAACCACAGGACAAACAGCTCAGCACCTCCCTGAAGTTGTTGTGGTTATTGGCAATTTAGGCTGTGGGTTTGAATCCAGCCACAGGCATAACTTTTTTTTTCATATTGTCTACCTTTTTGGTGCATAGTTCTTCAAACTTAACTTTTTAAGTTTGTAGCTTGCTCACAGCATGCAGACTGTTGGAAAACGTATACAGTAGCACATTTGATAGGTATAGGGCAGACGTGGGCAAGCCAATTGGGTGCCTGTATGTTTGTCTGTGTGATTCTCCTGTGTGTTCTATTAGAGTAAGTGCCTTATCTTTGTAACTTCAATTCTTTGTGATGTGATTAAGTGTGTACCTGTGTATTAAGTTAATTTTGCTCAAACCTTTGCTTGCAGTATAATAACTATAACTGCTGTAAATACTGTTGACCACAATTTTACAGTGCCTGCATGATAGGATAGCACCACATAAGTTGCACATGTCTTAGTAATTATTGGTTAGCTTATAAGCAATTATGTGGTGCTATATACCGACGGATAAGTTTCGCGATGTTGATTATGCATACTAATTTATTACTGTACAAATACAAGCATGTAGACAGGCTCTGCCTTCTGTGTACACCCTCCAGTGCCTAACTGGTAAAGTAGATAATAATAATAACCGGCGTAAAAGTTTCGCGATAGTTATTGCAATCGCGAAATTCGCGAAACTTTTCCCACGCGTAGCTTTCCCCGCCTACGGTAGTGAAATTTACCGTAGTAATACCAGCATTTCTCAACTATTTGCGTCTTTTTCTGTTTGCTAAACTGGCACTACGTATGCCTCCACTTCGTCAGCGCCGCCGTCGTTTTATTTTAGCTTCTGTTTTGCTAGACCGCCTTCATCTCTGATCTCAGCCCGATGGTTTGTATAATCTTTGGAAAGCTCTACAAGATGATCTACATGTCTCTCGCTCCAGTCACTGTATTCAGTCTTCAAACACAATATTTCTCGAGCTTTGTTCTGGGCTCGGGAAGGTAGGTACAGTAATGCTGTACAGTCTCTTACTCAGTCTACTGGTGTGGCTGATAAGAATGATGATTTGGCATTTCAAGAGTTGCTTCAGCGACATCCTGTCTCTGATTCACCTTCTTGTTCGGCCCCCAAGACTGCTTCTTTAGTTGTAGATGAATCTGCTGTATTAACTGATATGTTTGAAGGGTTTTCCTCGTGGTACCAGTCCCGGTGCCTCTGGTTTACGGGCACACTGAGCACCTTCTTGATACAGTCAGTGGCCACACTGCACCTTCTGCTGAACTTTGCCTTACCACCCTCACTCGTCTGATGAACTTTTTGCTTTCCGGAAAAGCTTCTCCATCGCTTGCCCCTTGGTTGTGTGGTGCCCCTTTAACAGCTCTTCTGAAAAAGAACGGGGGTGTTCGCCCTATTGCAGTTGGTGAAATTCTTCATCGCCTTGCCAGTCATCTGTGCTGTCAGTTTGCTTGTCCCTTTCTCTCAGACTTTTTCCTACCTTATGGTCAAGTGGATGTTTGTATCCCAGGTGGTCTTGAGGCAGCTATCCATGCTGTCCGTCATGCATTCTCTTTCCCAATTTGGCAATGATGAATCTCTAGCTCTACTCAAAATAGACATGAAGAATGCATTTAATGAATGTAATTGCTCAGCTTTTCTTGATGGTGTGTGTAAAGAGTTTCCAGAGATTTCCCCCTGGGTGTATTGGTGCTACAGTCGACCTGTTGAGCTGAGGTTTGGCCACAGGCATATTCTTGCTTCCGCCACAGGTGTCCAACGGGGAGATCTTCTTGGTCCCTTACTTTTTTCTTTGGTGTTGGTGCAATTTCTTCGTTCCATCTCTTTTAGAGAAACATGTCTTCTTAACCTGTGGTATTTAGATGATGGCACATTTATAGGTACTAGATCTTGTCTTCATGCATTACTTTCATATTTTACTGAGTCGGGTCCCAGTTTTGGTCTTTACATCAACCTATCCAAGTGTGAACTATACTGGCCTTCTGGTGACAGTTCTTTTCCTAACTTTCATCCTGCCATCAAGCGTATCAACCCCAAGAACAGTGGTTTGGAGCTTCTTGGATCTCCTATTTGGGGACCTCCACAATTTTACGATGCCTTTTTATCTGTTCAATTTGATAAAATAGTTGCAATTCAGGATAAATTGGTTGACCTCGAGGACCCTCAAGTAGAGTTGCATCTGCTTAGGAGCTGTCTTAGCATTTGCAAGGTCACTCACCTTTTACGTTGTGTGCCATCTTCCTCTTTGGGTTCCTTCCCTCACATTTTGACCTTAGGTTGAGAGAATGTCTTAGTAGAATCTTGTGTTGTGGAATTTCTGATAGTAGTTGGACACAAGCCACCTTGCCATTTAGGTTAGGAGGCTTGGGCCTACGTGAATCTGAGCGTTCTGCTGCTCCTGCATTTGTGGGGTCCTGTAATTCTGCCCGTATTTTAGTGTCGCGTTTAGTGGAAACTTTTGATGTTTTTATGCCATTTCGAATCCCGGAGAGGATTATTCCCTCGCTTTCTTCGAAGGTATGTCTGTTTCTGTGTTGCATAACTCCTCTCAAACTGACCTTCAAGCCATTTTAGATGATTCACTTTTTAAACAGCTTGTAAGCAGTTCCACTATTCGTGATCAAGCACGTCTGCGTGCTTTATCACATTCTTCTGGCACCAGCAGTGGTTGGCTTAAAGCACTTCCACAGCCTGCTTTGGGTCTAGCTATTCCTCCTCACGATTTTACTATAGCTTTACGTTTGTGGCTTGGCATTCCTTTGTTCCCTTCTTTACCACTCTGTACTTGTCTATCTGTCATTGACCAGTTTGGTGATCATCTGCTGGGGTGCTCTCATGGTCCCTTGAGGATCCAGCGTCATAATGCTTTAGTATCTGTTGTACACCATGCCTTGCTCCAAGATCACCCTGGTGTTCTTAGGGAGCAAGGCATTTCATCTGACCAATCTCGTCCTGGCGACATATACCACCCTGACTTTCATCTTGGTCGTCCTGCCTATTTTGATCTCTCTGTCAGGAGTACCACTCAGTCTGCTGTCATATCTTCTGCTTCTTCTCAGGCTGGGGTGGCCGCTGCTGTTAGTGAGATAGCTAAGGACAACCAATACCAGGACATTGTGGATGATAATGGAGATTTTATCTCTCTTGTATGTGAGACCTTTGGTGTTTGGTCACCATATGCCCTATCAATTTTAGGATCCATAGCTGACAGAACAACTGTTAGAAACGGTTTACCTCAAAAGTTTGCTAGGCACCAACTTCTCCAGCAACTGTCTGTGACTTTGTGGAGGTACAATGCGAAAATGATACTCCGCCAGTATTCGCTTACTGCTGAGGACGAATTTCCTGACTTTGACATTGGTTAAGTTAAGTACGTAGGTAGTAATAAGTATATAGTTAGGTAATAAGTAGTAGTATGGTGTAGTTTTCAGTATGTACGTGTGTTATGTCCCATATTCCCTTCCATTTTCCGTTTCTTTACTATTTGACCTGGATTGATGCCCTAGTGTTCGTATTGCTTGTCTTCCTCGCCATTACCTCACATGTGAAGGCAATGATACTGATGATAACTAACCCAGTAAGTATAACGCAGGGTAACGGTAGTCTAGCGGCGCCCACCTTCCCTTACTCTATGCGAAGGGGCGGGCGCCGACAGACTAGGTTAACGGGTCAAGTGTCAGGTTGGTAGTTAGTGTTGATGTGTAGGGAATCGTGGCTCATGAGAGCGTCACGGAGGAGGAGATAATAGAGAGAAATCAACAAGGAGAGAACCTCAAATACTGCAAGAAGTGTCGCAGCATCAAACCCGGACAAGCCCACCACTGCAGGTATTGGGTGGTGCTAGCTATGTGTGATGTAATTTAGTTGGTTGGTGTTGTGCTGAAAAATGTGGGAAAAAGAGGTAGGTAAAAAATAGAAGCGAAAGACAAATATGTACAACTGGTATTTGTATAGAAGAACCGGCCCTAATATCAAATGCACTAGTTGTAAAGTTTATGGTGAGTTCTAAGGTTGGATGACACAAAGCTATATTTCCCTCTTCAATAGTAAATGCCACTTGCGTGACAGTAATCCAGCTATCTGACTTTAAAACATGATAGGTCATTAATGCCATGCAAAGAATGTATGATATGGAGAACAGATCATTGTTCTGCCAAAACACTGGTCAGTAGTGGCCGAAATTACCAAACTTGAATATTGCTCACAATTTTGACCTGATCTATGGTGTTTGTGCTATAAAACAATTGAAATGTCTTGACCTTGGGCAATAATCTGTGTTATTATGCTGAGTAGTCTGCAGACACAATTGCAAGTTCCCTTTAATTAAGCTAGTGCTGGAATTAGTTGTAACTTGTACTATTTGAATAGTTGTGAACAAAACGACCAAATATTTGTTTCGTTGAATTAAGCACTAAAACCTTTGTTTAGGGAGTAAAGTATAGTCCATCTGAATACAGTTTAACCCTCAACCCACATAAAACTTTTATAAAATCCATGCACCATATCCACTATAGGGCATTAAAGTGGCTATTGATATTAATCAATTGATAGCTAGTATACAGAAAGTCACATGGGCTAACAATTTAAATGTTGGATGCTGACATAAAAATGGTATTTGAGTTTTACTAATTGCAACGTTCCTTCACCAAGCTACGACAACTTAAATACAGAAATGTACAGTATAATTCATGTATTGTTTTAAAAGTAGGCTTTCTTGAGGTTTGTGAACTCCATTGATTATAGTCATGTGGAAAGTTTATTCGTCGATATTAAATATGCTGATCTTATATAGCAGTAGTGCTTGTCAATGAGCTGGTTGCTTAGCCCAGTAAAAAGGTCTACTTGAGCTATATTTATACAGATGTACTATAAAAAATACCTCAATTAAAGCTGCATGCTGGTTTTGCATATACATGTATTACCACTTATGTAGTTATGTATGTAGAGTGCTGCCTGTCGTATGCTTGTAAAAGTATACTGGCCACATGACTCACTACCATGAGTCTTGATATTGCAGTTTGTGGTCACAATACACTATACATCAGGTGGATGCAATAAACTTTAACATTAATACTACAACTACACTAACAAAATCATGGTGTCGGTTCAGCAATTATACACATCACTTGGTACAAACTGCACATGATAATTCTCTGGTGTTATCATATGGAGGACAAGGAAGTGATCCACATCTTCCCTCCACAAAGAAGAAGAGCAAGCCATCATGATTTTTTGATGAATCGATCACTGACTTAAATGTCCGTGCAGCAAATGTCACGATCTCTCGCCACCATCAAACTTTCAAACACTATAGCTAAGTTATAATTAGCTAATAAAAGTAATTATAATGTATGTATAACTTGTGTTTTAGGCTGCAAGCACCAGTTGCTTGCAGACCCTTGGCATACTTGCCATAAAGTAATAATAAATAAATAAAAATAAATAAATGCTATATCCACACATGTAAGCTGAGAAGGGGAATGGTTGTGATGTTCAGCCATCAGATACCCATAGTATTCTCTGGTCCATCCACTATATAGGACAAATGTACTTGGCAGGGACCATATAGACTGTAGAACGTTGAGTGACATAACAAATTGCACATGGTACATCGTGATCATGTCTTCCATGAAGATAGCTGTAATAACAAGTATGTGTTTGGTATTCGGGTTGTACTAAAAGCCGGAACGGAATGGAATGGAACAGGACGCACGCCAAGTTGATATATCGTTTTTGCAAAAGGTACACCATTTCTTACTATCACATTGTAACTAGAATTGTGCTGAAGTTAGCTTTCTTCTACTTGTAGGCATGCTAAAAATCACGCGCTCGAAGTTTCTATTTAATGCCTACTGCAAGAATGAATTTGCAATCACCTATGCTGAAAAGCTATCATTTAACCTGCTAAACTATGATTTTGTAAGCACTGTAAACATGTAATTCACAGCCACTAACATACACTGTGGTTAACTCTCATAAATTATTGCCAATGACTTCAGAAAACCATCCTCACTGTTACTAAAGGCTTGGACACGACTATAACATGAAAGTAGTTTAGCTTTTAGAATGATAAGGAAGCAATTCTACATCAGGATTAAACAGAATTTGATAGATTGGTAAGAACACAATATGCCACGTGGCGGGAATTAAATAGAAACTCCGAGAGCGGGATTTCTAGAATGCTTATAAGTAGAAAGAAATGAACTCTAGCACAATTCTAGTTGCTGTGTGTCAGTTGGAAACGGTGCAAAATCCGTTTTAAACGATATTTTTTTATACTTGGCAAGCGCCCCAATTGGTTCTGTTCCATTCCAGCTTTTAGCGCTATCCTTGGTATTCAGCTCCATGCATAAAAGCCCTATTTTGTTGTGATCCAAAACTTTGAGGAAGATAGTTGGGGTCTAGTGGAAGACATTGTGGATTACTGCCACTGCCTTGACTGTGATGTGAGCCACCAGCTCTTCCGGTATATATACCAAAGTTGCAGTTGATGGACACTGGTCATGTCCCCATCTTACATACACAGTTCCTCCATTCCTCTCTTCTTTATCACCTTTCACACCTTTGTGTCCTTTAGGACCAGTTAGTCCTATTGGTCCACGTAATCCAGTGTCTCCTGTATGATATGATAACTAAACAATGATGTGTATATACATGATAGTGTAACCTATTAATCCTCTTGGTCCCCTATCACCAGGGTCTCCTCTTGGTCCAGTATCTCCTTTTGGTCCTGATACTCCAGGTGTTCCCTGATCTCCTTTTTACCAGGAGGACCAATGGGACCTGGTGTACCATCTTTACACTGACAATCAATTCCTGCCTCAGGCTGTCTCTTTATATCATGATGAGCATTAATGGTGTTATCATAGTTGACTACCATCTGTAACTGAATAAAAATGATATTATTATTGGTTGCACAACCAACATGCTCTTATAAATGTTCAAGGCTCTCACTAAATGATTGTCTATTTCACAGTCCATATGTATGGCCTCAATCCACTCAGCATATGAGATTTCATGCTGAAAGATAATACAAAGCAGTACTGTAAAGTGCTAATAATAATAATAATAATAATAATAGTACTAACTATTGTAGCTTGTGCACGAATTGTCCGTATTTTTCTTGGTGACTGGGTTGATTGTAGAGGTGCTGTTCTTCATGTATGGCTCTGTATAACGGGGTGAACATAGCTGTTAGCGAAGTGTAATGGCTGCTTCACTTTCGAGTCTGTAATTGATACCTGGGGCGTGTGTTCAGACAAAAACATAAACTCTGGCACCATCCTTTCTTTTGATGCGGTATGCATGCATAGGTTCACCAGTCATAATATTACCAAAAAGTAAACAAACAAGTATAACAAAAAATTAGGAATTTTAAGTTATTTGGGATCATAGAAATAAAAAGTAGGGAAACAATGGAGTCCGACATTGTTAATACCTATTTCAGCTTTAGGGATTAAATGTCCACTAGTATATCTGTAGGTGTAGGCGACCTCCATTATTTCCCTACTTTTTATTTCTATGATCCCAAGTCAAACTTAAAATTCCTAATTTTTCCTTGTCATTATTTTTCATCCTCAAAGCCTTTAGGTACGTAGCCATACTACTGACACATATTACAATTTGTATACTACATACACATTTCCCATTAGCCTCACATTGACTTGCTCCTGTAACTTCAACAACAGTTCCCTGTCATACTCTACTTGTTGTTGTAGTAGATCTAGTGATGACTGGAAGTACCAAGTCACACCAAACAGTAGAACTAGACTAACTAGTGATAGTACTAAACTAACTACCAACACAACATCCTTGTTGGTTGCAGCCATTACTACTACTGCTACACTACAGAAAAGTGCTGTGAACTTCAATAATCAACTAAGTATTGGTACATTGTTGTTGTTGTTGTTGTTGTTGTTGTTGTTGTTGTTGTGTACATACAATATGGTCCAGGATATATAGCAACATTTGGTCACCAAACTTACAAAACTTTTGTGGATTCCTTTTCAGACAGCTTGCACATCTGTAAAGGAGAATAATAGTTTATAGTACCTCCTTATCAGCCTTTGGAGAATGTCTACATCAACACTTTATGAGCTGAGGTTAGAATGATACATGGAAGGGAACTATCATCTTTTTAATTGACTTAATATGTCGTCTTTTATTATATGAATCTTCTAGTATCTCTGTATACAGGAATGTTTAAATAATAACATTTAGCATCTGAGGGTTTTCTGTAGCTGAGAATATGAGAGTGGGTAATATTTCCAGTCACCGTGTTTGCTATAGAGCACCCTTTGGTGACAATTCATAATCTAGTTTACTATATGAGGCCAGTGGGATGTGTGTCTACTTATCATCTCGAGCCCAAATTGAATAAACGAAAGTTACCAGCTCTGGAATTTCTTCTTGGTATTTTTATTTTTTTTTTTTTTTTTATTTTTTTTTTAGATGTTTACCATTTGTGCTAATAGAATTTTATGGTCAAACAAGTTGTCTCTGTTGATAGAAACTCGACAGATGTAGATATAGTGTGGGTCTGTAGTTGTGTGTGTGAGTCTATCCAGTAAATATGTATGTAGTAAGCTGCTGGCTTGATAAAACTGTTTTTGTGTGTTGTGCAAGAGCAGATACACAGAGCCTGTGTGCTGTATGTAAATGTTTCACTATCAGCTATCAACTGAAATTTGTTGAAGCAGACATCACAGAGAGATATGTTACAATATCATGTTGTGTGTCTCTACAAGAATACATACACTCTATTGCTCATGACATACTTCGAGGTGTTATCCACCAATAGTGGCTAATATGTTATATTATATTATATTAGAGATACAGTATAGTATTGCTTGTATTTTGAGTGACTTTCTCGTAAGCCTGTTTTTATACCAGAGTCCAATAGCTTATAGCACAAGCATAATATTAAAAACGTCTGATAACCTTGATATTCTAAATCCGCCATTTGAGTGTTCATTATCCCACCCATACTACAAACTTTGTGGTTACATAATTGGCTTATGATAAGACTAACATTAGTTGTGTATTGTTAGTAACAAGAAGCTTTCACTATGTACATAAATGTAACTGGTAGTTGCAACCAATAGGATCTCATCACATGCTCATAGTACATGAGCTACATATCATCCATATTGGTGTTGATCATTTATCAAGTGGGTGTACAAACTTTCGAACAAAAGTAAGAAACTGCTCTAATAGTAAAGTCAACATCTATTCATACCCTCCAATTTATACCAGCAAATAGGGGCATACAAACCAGTAGGTGTTGTATGAAATGGTTAATGTGAGTTATAACACAATGGGCTATAAAGCATTTGAAAACTTATTACAACTGTAGCAACCATAAGGTAAGAAATATTTATGGATAGTTCTACTTCAGTGAATCTTCTCTCCTTATGTATTAATATTCCGAAAATATGTATACCAATGTTTGTGTTGTATAGAATAGCCAGACGAAGTTGAGGTGTGAGTATGGCAAGAGCCATTCTTTGCTTAAAACCTATCACCTTGAATATTCTTTCCTATCCACCTGCACAGAAACATAATTATGCTAGATGACGAATGAGCAGGAAATCCCTAGCTGCTGATGTGTTGTACTTTCACTTTCCAAGTATATCCCAGAGAATCTCAGGTTGTACTGAGCATCAAACCAGCTACATACTTTCACATGCCTTAAACCGTATTAACAATTTTCAAAGCAGAGGACTTTTGTAGATGAGCAACCATAGCAAAGTTCATTCGTAAATATATATGTACTCATTTGCATACTGCATTGGCTAACTTGTAGTACACGGCCCTTGGGCAAGTGCATATATAACACGCAAAGCACTCGTACCAGTGGTATAACTATTACAATTATTCACTTGTATAATGGCTAAATTGTAGTGCTGAAATGAATATCAATTTTTACTATTTGAATTGTTGTGAACAAAACAACTGATTATTCCAATGACCATATTCTTTAAACATAAGTAACCACCAAGGTCTTTGTTGGGAAGTAAGGGAAAGCCTGAGAGCTCTTCTAAAATGGATATGTGTATGAATAAGCCACTTTGTTCATAATCTCAAGCTTCAAGGTTGGCTTCATCCATCTAATCACAGCTTACTACAGTGTTAGCAAACATTTGTGAATTGAATAATGTCATGCCAACCGAATAGTCGAATATCCAAACTATTATTTCAGCAACTACTAAATTGTTTGGAGAAAAATTTAGTAGCAATTGAGTATGTACAAATAACTTCTGTTTCAAAACCTTTTTGGCTATGCAAACTTAATTATATGTTTCTGGTCCTACCAATTCCCCAAAACTGACCAGGTGGCCAGGATTTTTTTTTTTTTTGCAACTTTGTGTTATGGTGACATAGGAGGTATGTTCCTGAACGAATTATTGCCAAATTTGACCAAAAAAAGGTCCTACCAAATTTAGGCTTAAAAGAGCCAGTTTTGGAAGCTTGGTACCTTTTACATTAATTCTGTTGTTGTCACTACTTTGAAGTTGCATTTCGTAAATTGCCAACAATGGCAAAATAAAATTCTTTACATTGCCAGACTTTGCTTTTAAGGCTGTTCCAACTTTGGCAATAACCCAATAGCTGCAAAATATGGAACCCAATAGATTGACAAAAATGGCAACATGTTGGATTTACATTTGGCAAAATATGGACAATGCTGAATTTGCCAACATCTGGGATAAACCTAATTTTGCCACAATTGGCAAAAATATGATACTGAATGTTGCCAAAACTGGCAAAAGCAGGTTTATCAAAACCTGCCAAAATTGGCTGTTGAACATACCTGGACATAGCAATACATGGAATTATAGGGAAAATGTATAAAGTTAGTGCATCTTTATAAGAAATGTGTGTTTACAAGACATGAAAACCTTTCAACAGGTTTAGTATAATAAATTATTGTATGGTGATTGCACAATTCATTCAGCAAAAAAATGACCAGGAAGGGAACCAGAAACAGCTTTCATGGCCTTACATGGAGGTTATACATGTACAGTAATGATACACACGTACTCATGAAAATTTTGTTAGATGGTGAATATTGGTCTAAATAATGCATACAAATGGATAGATGAACACAAATCTAACACAACAAAAGTCATGGTGCCATCTTAATAGTCGTATCACTTGGTACAAACTGCACATGATAATTCTCTGGTGGCGTCATACGGTGGACAAGGAAGTGTTCCACATCTTCCCTCCACAAAGTAGAAAAGCAATGCTTTCTGATGTACAGCTGATCCTAATACTGATTTAAATGCTACATCTACACATGTGAACTGTGAAGGAGTATGAGTGCGATGTTCAGACATCAGGTAGCCGTAGTATTCTCTGGTCCATCCACTAGGACAAGTGTACTTGGCAGGGAGCATATAGACTGCAGAATGTTGAGCAACATAGCATACTGCACATGGTACATCATGATTATGACTTCCGGTCCACGTTCGATACTCAGCTCCATACATATATGACCTTTCTTGGTGTCCAGTAATTTGTGTGAGGTGTTTGGGATCTAGAGGCAGACACTGTGGATTACTACTGGTACCTTCATCATAACTGGATCCACCAACTCTTCCACTATACACTAATTGTGCAGTTGATGGACACTGGTCGTGTCCCCATCTTACATACACAGTTCCTCCATTCCTCTCTTCTTTGTCACCTTTCACACCTTTCTGTCCTGTAGCTCCCTTTGGACCAATTAGTCCTGTTGCTCCTGGTAATCCACTGCTACCCTTCTCTCCTTGATATCCTCTTCGTCCTCTTAGTCCAGGTTCTCCTTCCTCACCAGGGTATCCGGTTGGTCCTAGTAAATGTGTTTGACAACAATGTGATGTGTGAGAATATCAGTATATCACCTTGTTCTCCTTTAGGACCCATTGGTCCTGGTAAGCCATCATTACCCTTTTCTCCTTTCATTCCTTGAGATGTCAGTTGTGTTGATCCTCTTGGTCCAGGATCTCCCTTGTCTCCTATTAACACACTTGATAACATTCAAGTACATACATAAACCCTTCATGTGTCACCTTGATCACCCTTGGCTCCTTTCATTCCAGGTTCACCAGGTTGTCCTATTGGTCCACGTAATCCAGTGTCTCCTGTAGATATGATAACTAAACAATGATCCGGACACACGATAGTGTGTTGTGTGGCCAAGAAAATCAGACAATGTGCATTTTACAGGAACCAAGAAAAACACCATTTCATTCATTCGTACCTCAGTAACAGCTGAACAGAAATAGCCCTTTTTCTGTGAAACATCCCTCAGGGTGGGACATCTTCCATACCAAACTTCAATTCAGCCGTCTTCAAAATACATACCTTTAAGGTTCATCTTGTTTTCTTCTCCATTAGTTTGTTTTTGCAACACTAATGAAAACTCTCATATGTCGTGCAAGCCTTATTAGATTCTTTTCAAATTTGGAGGGTACAAAGAGCATGTTATAGTGCATTTATCTTCCAATCTGTGAACAGATTAGTAGAAGCGGTACAAAGTTATGAGTGATTTTCAAAAATTGCATGTGCAATCTTTTTGTCACACCTGCAGGGTAACCTACTGACAGAAACAAGTCAAAAATCAATATGCAGATAGGCTGACCATCATAGCACTGACCTTCTGTGATTTGAAAATACTGAGAGTGTGATATAAAGCAAGAACCAAACATGTGAAACAAGTGTGATTGAGATACTCTAATAGAGCTTTCACTGAGAAGTAAAAGAAATCGTGGTGGAAAATGTGGTGGAAAATGTTGAAAAATTCAAGGGACAAGCTAGGAACCTTCACACCGATATGCCTAAACTCTTTTCCACTCTATCACTGGTTACCTCACTTAATTTCTACCTTATAAATGGAAGTTAAGTTTACTGCATCAGAACGTAACTTCATAGATCTATCCATGGAAACTCTACATTGTTCTAGAACATTCTATATGCATTGTATTAGAAATGCTCAGAAAAAAATGTGTGCTGCATTAAAAAGTAATCGAATAAAAATGGCAATACCATAAGAGTCACATGATCGAGATACTCTAATAGAGCAGTCAGCCTGTTGTCAATCTACTGGCTAAACTGCTTACACAAACTAGTTGAATTTTCTAGGTAACTACTGTATCAAGGCAGAAGATCTTAAAGTATCAATGAGTTATACATGAAAACCAACTGTACATGCATGTAACAAACATATTTCAAGACCCCTAAATAGGCAATATTCAATTCATTCAAAATGGTACACTAAAGTCTAGTTCCTCTGCTTACCTGTAGAAGATACAGGTAAAAATGATAGACAAAAGCCAGCATACCGTGTACAAATACAAAAAGAAATGATATCTAATCCGAAACAGCTAAGCTATGAAAAAGGGTGTGGCCTTCTAAAAACAGGCTAGTATGAAAAATATGTGATATCAAAGGCGGCATCATTACCAGTACGGCCATTTCTTGGCTGCCACCTTTGATATCACATCTTGCTCCTTTTTTGCGTAGCTTGGCTGTTTTGAGTATATACATGATAGTATAACCTATTAATCCTCTTGGTCCCCTATCACCAGGGTCTCCTCTTGGTCCAGTAGCTCCTTTTGGTCCTGGTAATCCTAGATCTCCTGTGTATATCAAATGACAGATTATAAAATAGAAAAGGGGATATTGTCTAAGGTTATACTAGTGCACATTTAATTTTTATATTGATCATATAGCCTATCAGCATGACTGAAGTATGAATTAAATGTCCACTGCAGCTGTAGACAGTCTCACTGCTTTTTATTCTATGATCCCAACTCAAATGTAAAATTTTCCTTGTACGTTTTTATTACTTTTTGTTATAAAATAATTCACTACTGGTGAACTTGTGCATACTAAGAATGGTGCCAAACACTGAGTTAACCAAACACACGCCTTGAAAATTAATTATCAAAAAGTTGTATGACCTTTCCACTTTGTTTTCAGCTATGTTCCACCCATTACATAGCATTACAAAGAAGAAGTGCCTCTTTAATTAATCCCATCACTGTGGATATTACAGACAATTCAGCATTGAAGTATGATGCATTACCACGAATCAATACCTAAACAGTCAAAAAAAAATCAAGTTCATAGCCTTCGAGTTATGTTCAACTGGAGGCATCAGTCAGTTAGCAGAAACTTCAACTTTTTTTTTTTTTTTAATTCCATAGAAACTGTTGTAAGCATTTGGGAATTCTGCCAAAATGTCATGGAGGAAAAATGAGGCTGGTTTTTGGGTGATTTTTTTCGTCAGGAAAGCCCAATCCTCCATGATCCCTACCATACAGTACTACCATAATGTGACTTAATACCTATTAATCCTCTTGGTCCCCTATCACCAGGGTCTCCTCTTGGTCCAGTAGCTCCATTTAGTCCTGATACTCCAGGTGTTCCCTGATCTCCTTTTTCACCAGGAGGACCAATGGGACCTGGTGTACCATCTTTACAGTGACAATCATTTTCTGACTGTCTCTTCACATCATGATGAGTATTAATCATAGGTGACTACTGTCTGTGACTAAATGAACATGACATTATTATTGGTGACATAACCAAACATCCTCTTATAAAAGGCCTTCGGTGTTCAAGGCTTTCACTAAAGAAATAAGTGATTCCCACTTTCACAAAGTATGTTATCATAAAATGTCAATCCTAAATCCAGCCACTGGTAGAAATACGTAGGGTCCTCACTTCAGACTTTTAATCTGCGACACAGTACTTGTAACTATGATTCCATTGTCACTTTATCATACAAATGCAAAAATTGTTTGAAGCTAGAGACCATTACTTTGCAGCACTCTCAGATTTATTTGCAGTCTTGTTCTGTACATTGAACTGCTGTATTATTTGTAATAATATTGATGCCTCTTAATGTCATCATTAAGTACGGCACTGCCTAAGCACAACTTTGTTAAATAACTCACTAATTAAAGGGCGTAGCACCAGTATGAAAAAAACAATTGTCACATACTTTTTTGCAGTTTCGCATGAGTTTAATTTAATTATCAACAACATTTTCATCTCTCTAACTTGATCTACCAGGGCTGTATAAAAGAGTCTTTGTCATGCTTTTCATCTTTTAAGCCTAAGTAGCCATACTATTCACACATATTACTAGTTGTATACTTCTTACACATTTCCCATTAGCCTCACATTGACTTGTTCCTGTAACTTCAACAACAGTTCCCTGTCATACTCTACTTGTTGTTGTAGTAGATCCAGTGATGACTGGAAGTACCAAGTCACACCAAACAATAGAACTAGACTAACTAGTGATAGTACTAAACTAACTACAAACACAACATCCTTGTTGGTAGCAGCCATTACTACTACTACTGCTACAGTGTAGAAAAGTACTGCCAAAACTGGCTATGTGTGTTGTTGTTATTGTTGTTTTTGTGTGCATTCAGAGTACTATTGTAACATCATTTGACAACCAAATTTATGAGACTTTATGGATTCCTTTTCAGACAGCTTGTGAATGTTTACATTTGTAAAGGATAATAACAGTGAATGGTGTCACATCTACATCAACACTTAATCTGGTTATGGAAGGCAACTGTCATCCTTTCCTTGACTTGCATAATATACTGTACTCCTTCACTATATTAGTCTTTAAGTGTCTCTGTATACAAGAATATTTAAATGTAGTCCCATCTTAGGGTTTTTTGTAGCTGAGAATATGAGAGTGGGTAATATTCCCAGTCGTCGTCGTGGTTGGTATAGAACCCCCTTTGGTGACAATTCATACTAAATCTACTGTATTAGTCCAGTGGTATATGTGTCTGCTTATCATCTCAGGCCTAAATGTGTCCAAATTGTATACAGGAAAGTTACCGGCTCTGGAATTTTTTCTTGATACTTTTTGTAATTTTAGTAGTAGATCGTATCAAGTGACAAACTATTATAACACATTACATAATGATTATTGACATATTACACTCCCTAGCTAGATGTTTACCATTTGTTCTAATAGAATTTTATGGTCAAACAATTTGTCTCTGTTGATGGAAACTCAATAGATGTAGATAGTGTGGGTCTGTTGAGTTGTGTGAGTCTATCCAGTAAATATGTGGGAAACTGCTGGCTTGAATAAAACACTGTGTTAGGTAATACTGATACCCAACAAAAGTAGATACACAGAGCCTGTTTGCCATATGTAAATGTTTCACTTATGCATACCATCAGCTATCAACAGTGAAATTTATTGAAACAGACATCACAGAGAGTTATGTTACAATATCATGTTGTGTGTCTCTAAGAATACATACACTCTGTTTTTCATGACATACTCTGAGGTGTTATCCACCAATAGTGGCTAGTATGCTACATAGTATTGGAGATACCGTATAGCGTAAGCCTATTATAGAACGCATTTTAACGTATTGTGGTTATATTACATCATAACGCATCAGACAAAGAAACTTAAGTACACCCTACTACAGATTAGTAGGGCTGTACTGTACAGTACTAGCTGTAGTAGGCTGTAGCATGCATCTTGCCCTACTAAAAACTTTGTGGTTACATAATTGGCTTATGATAAGACTAACATTAGTTGTGTATTATTAGTAACAAGAAGCTTTCACTATGTACATAAATGTAACTGGTATTTGCACTATCAATTTCAACCGTGAGGATCTCATCACATGCTCACAATACGTATGCTACGAATCATCCATACTGGTGTTGATCAGATTTACCAAGTGAGTGTACAAACTATTGAACAAAAGTAAGAAACTGCAAAATTCAACACCCATTCTTATCCTACAATTTAGATAGTGGCATATGAATTCTATGAAACTGTTAATTATAGTATGTTATGAGCAATAGAGTGTATGTATATAATCTTAACACAAGCCTTTGTAAACTTATTACAATTGTAGTAACCATATATGGTGAGAAATATTTGCGGATATTCTACTTCAGTGAATCTTCTCTCCCTACGTATTAATATGCCTAAAATATGTATACCAATGTTTGTGTTGTATAGGATAGCTGGACGGATAAGATGTGATTTGCCAGATTACTTTTTCCTGGTATACAATATGCAATACATGCACACTTCTCACTTGGTGGCTATAGTTTTACCCTGCAAGTAGATTTGATGTTTGTGTGTGTGTGTGTGCGTGTGTGATATTGTTCCGTAAAGGTGACATTCATCACGTAAGATGTCTCTAGGATGATTTTAAAGGTGGCATTTTAAGCATCAAGCATCATTTTTGGGACACAATGCAGTACTACCCTACTGTTTGATAACTAAACAATGATGTGTATATTAATCCTCAGTCACCAGGGCCTCCTCTTGGTCCATATGTTTCCAGGTAATCTTGGGGTATCAAATACATATACGCTTATCATTATCGAGATACAGTGGTGTGTCATGTAACTGGTGCATACTAGTATGTTATGAACACATATTTAGTTCCAAGTTTCGTTGTGAATATAGTCCAAATTTGACATCCCTTTAGGCACTGCCAAAGTATGTCATTGCTTAGCAATTGTTGCATAAGCCCAAGGAAAGTAAGTGTAGGTTTTTCACTTGGATGTTTAGTTGGAATCGTACAAATACGTATGGCAATTCTACTGAGATAACACTAGCCATTATTAGCACTTGGCATATTTAACTCTACTATGCTAGCCAGTATTGTTTTACTTGTGAAATTTGTAACATGCATACTACAAATACATACGTACAGTGCACCTTAAGTAAAACTGTGTATGCTCAGTTACTATATGCTTTCATGTAGAAGTACAGAAGTATGCGGCAGTTTACAGTCACAATATTGCATACACATTGTGCAATACAAATCTAATTTATTGCTAATTACAACTAACAAAGTTATGATCCCACTTCAGTAAAGGTGATGGTGTATCACTTTGTACAAACTGCACATGATAATTCTCTGGTCTTATCATATGGAGGACAAGGAAGTGATCCACATCTACCCTCTATAAAGGTAAATGTGAAGGAATCGTGTTTTTCTGCTGAACCAATTACAGATTTTAGTGCACTGTCCATACAAGTATAATGTGATGGATGACGTGTGTAATATTTAGACATCAAATATCCATAGTATTCTTTGGTCCATCCACTAGGACAAGTGTACTTGGCAGGGACCATGTAGACTGTAGAACGTTGAGTGACATAACAAACTGCACATGGTACATCATGGTAATGTCTTCCATGAAGATGACTTTGACTGTTAGTAAGAGTATAATATTGAGCTCCATGCATTCGAGCTCTGTGTTGTGTACCACTAATTGGAGTATGATAGTTGGGGTCTATAGGTAGACACTGAGGACCTACACCACCACCTTGATCCCAACGAGATCCACCAGCTCGACCGTTGTAAACTAATTGTGCAGTTGATGGACACTGATCATGTCCCCATCTTACATACACAGTTCCTCCATTCCTCTCTTCATTGTCACCTTTCATGCCTTTCTGTCCTGTAGCTCCTTTAGGACTAGTTAGTCCTAGTAATCCACTACTACCCTTCTCTCCTTTATCTCCTTTCATTCCTTGATGTCCCATTTCTCCTTTCAGTCCTCTTGGTCCAGGTTCTCCTTCCTCACCAGGATATCCAGTTGGTCCTAGTAAATGTGTTTGACAACAATGTGATGTATGAGAATATCAGTGTATCACCTTGTTCTCCTTTAGGACCCATTGGTCCAGGTAAGCCATCATTACCCTTTTCTCCTTTCATTCCTTGAGATGTCAGTTGTGTTGTTCCTCTTGGTCCAGGATCTCCCTTGTCTCCTATTAACACACTTGATAACATTCAAGTACACACATAAACCCTACATGTGTCACCTTGATCACCCTTGGCTCCTTTCATTCCAGGTTCACCAGGTTGTCCTATTGGTCCACGTAATCCAGTGTCTCCTGTATGATATAATAACTAAACAATGATGTGTATATACATGATAGTGTAACCTATTAATCCTCTTGGTCCCCAATTACCAGGGTCTCCTCTTGGTCCAGTATCTCCTTTTGGTCCTGATACTCCAGGTGTTCCCTGATCTCCTGTTTTACCAGGAGGACCAATGGGACCTGGTGTACCATCTTTACACTGACAATCATTCCTGACTGTCTCTTCACATCATGATGAGTATTAATGATGTTGACTACTGTCTGTGACTGAATAAGGAGACATAATAATTATAGTAATGAATATGATATGTTAACTTGTATGGCTTTGTGGTCTATAATTAATGGAAAGCAGCATTTAAACTGTAACACTTGGTTGGTATCAGTATTGAAACTGGGTCAGTACTGCTGGCCTGGATAACCCACTGATCGGGATTAATTAAATGGAGACATGCACCAAGAACTACATTTTAGGCACTCTACCAGCATATAAATGGGTAGCTACATGTTAAATAAACAGACAACTTTTATAATTTATGATCAATCAATGAGCGTGGATCAAAGTATCAAAGTGCAAAACACGTTTGCTATATATTATAAATGAGCTTCGTTCATGTATACCTACAAACTTCAACTGATAAATAAGCATGGCTCTATGTTTACCAACAATGTTTCACATTCCCGATAAGTGGGCATGGCTCACAAAAGAAACTGGCTTGCTACAAGACTAAACTGTAATGATCGCAGGCAGACTGCAATATACCTAATGATAAATATATGACTCCACATATGCCTACCTTGGTTTCATTATTTTTAAGGGTATTAACTCTTGGTACAGCTGCAAGTATAGATCTAGCTTGTTTCATTTCTATGATGACTTGTAGTGTGTGTAAGGCCAAAGTGCTCCTTGTGGTCATACTTAAAGATTAATGTACAGACAATAACACATAATCCCTATAAGTGGACATGGCACATGAGGTGATGCGTTACACCGCCGACCTAATTTATTTATTTCATACATGATCCAATCCTGAACATTTTGGTGGGTCAGACCCAGATGACATGCATGGACAAAACGTGACCTGGTTGACCTGAATGACATGACCTAGTTTCAATGTTGGTTGCTATTAATGCAGTCGTGTATGTTAGTTCATCCTCAAAGCCTACATCAGTATACAGCCATAGTACTCACACATAATTACAACACACATTTTGTAGTAAAATGACAAATGTTGTTGTGATTGAACAATAATAAGTGACTTTAATAAGACACAACACATTTTCCATTAGCCTCACATTGACTTGTTCCTGTAACGTCAACAACAGTTCCCTATCATACTCTACTTGTTGTTGTAGTAGATCCAGTGATGACTGGAAGTACCAAGTCACACCAAACAGTAGAACTAGACTAACTAGTGATAGTACTAAACTAACTACCAACACAACATCCTTGTTGGTAGCAGCCATTACTACTACTGCTACAGTATAGAAAATTGCTGCCAACTTCAATTGCCAACTGACTAAGTATTACTATGAGGTTGTTGTTGTTGTTTTGGTATGCATTCAGAGTAATACTACTGTAACAACATTTGGCAACCAAACCTATGAAACTTTATGGGTTCCTTTTCAGACAGCTTGTGAATGTTTATATCTGTAAAGGAGAATAGCAGTGAATGGTGTCATCCCTTTAACATTTTGAGAATGCAATGTCTGCTTAGCTAACTAGTTAGAATGATACATAGAAGACAACTATCATCTTTTCCTTATATGCTCTTTGCTATGAGTCTTCAAGTGTCTCTGTATACAGGAAATTTTAACATTTAGCAGTTGAGGGTTTCAATGCATTGAATATGAGAATCGATAATGTTTCCAGTTGTTGTATTTGCTATAATATAGAGCCCTCTTTGGTGACAATTCATAATCTAGTTTACTTGATCTACGTATGAGGTCAGTGGTCATAATTATTTATACGTTTGTGTTTATTGGCCTAAATGAGTCCAAATTCAATGCACAAAAGTTACCAGCTCTGGAATTTCTTCTGTTTTTAAAATTATTATTATTATTAACACTTTACAGTGACCAGCACTGAAGGTCAGGCAGCAACATGTGCTGCAGCCTTAGGATTACCTAACCTAATTTAAGGGACTTAGACGTAATGACTTGACTTACTGACTGACTGAAATTTTAGTAATAGGCATCTCCTTTCAACATATTAAGTGACAAACTATTATAACATGTTACATAATGGTTGTTGACATAATTATTACACTCCCTAGCTAGGTGTTTATCATTTGTACTAATCGAGGGGTCCGCCACGCTTTAAATCTAACTTATCCAAGATTCAAATCTCTTGGAATCCCCATGCAATCTACAAGAATCTTCTCAAATCTCTGTGAAATCTGCAAAATCCATTAAAATCCATAGAATCTTTAAAATCTTCCTAATCTTCGTGACAATCTTTTACAATCTTTAAAATCTCGCTGAAATCTTTGAATCTGAGACTACCACAATCAAATCTTAATCTTCTTGTTAGTAAATTTCAGTAAACGTTTGGATATTTTACTCAAGCTCTTGGTTGTTAACACATATTCTTGCGGCTGTCTTGCACCTAGGCCTGTTCGTCCACGTGTACTGTGCGATTATTGGGTTCTTGCAGTTTACGTATATTGCCAGAGATATAGCCAGTTGTTCCCGAGGTTGTTTCTTCTTCGCAACGCCTTTAGCTACTTGACGAACTCGTTGGGACAAGCTAGTTAGTGACCCTGACTCGGATCTTTGTTAGGTGAGTGTACATACTGAATTCACACCTGTGAAAAGAGTGAGCATGGTGCATGTACGGATTCATATTGCTCCTGACATAATAGCCAAGATAAAACTCCAATAGCTAACAGCTACATCTCTTTAGTGAGCTCTTTAGCTAAATCAGGAGTAGCTATAGCACGTCTCATCAATATTCACATTCTTGAAAATCATCATACAGTAATTATAATCAACACATCTCAATCTCTATATTCTAGATATAGTATAGACCTCGATATAGACTAGCCAACATTCATGCAGCAAATGAAAAGTTTAGCTACACATGTGGGACCCCTGCTTTTAGTGATACAAGTAGTGATATTTGCTATGTAGTTTAATTTGTTATCCCACTCATATGGGACCTCAGCTGTGAAGGCTACTGAAAGCCTTTGTCAGTATAGGGAGTCAGAGACATGCTGGCAAGAAGAATACAGAGAAGACTAATAATCCCTGCTGCTGTGGCTTCATAACCATAGGCACATGTCTTGATTGTATGTGGCTGTGGATCAAGTCACAACACGGCTGACTGGAGTCTCTGAAATCTTAAGGTTTTGGTTACAAAGAATTTGCATGCTTTTGAATATTCCTGCACTGGTATCCTGTGCCAGCATCCCACAACATTAAGCTCAGGTATGAAAGCTTAGTCCAATTATAATTAGCTATGTAGCAACATGCACTATGTAATGTGTAAGCTTAACTCTACCATGCCAGCAAGTAATGTGTCCAAATGATATCACACTCTTAGCTGAACAGATTCGAGCAGATTAAATTACTATCTCATCTATTATTGTTTAGTGAAAGATAACAGGAGATGGAGCAGCAACCTCAGGAACTATCCACTACCAGTTTGGAAGTTGATATACTTGCGCTGAACGCATGAACGCACCTGATACCTTGAAATGCATGAACGCATCTGATACCTTCGCTTAGCTGAGTTTATGTACGTATGTATATACATACAATTTACAATACACGCACAAACTTTAACAAGCATGCTAGCTAATAATTTATATCTCAATGGGTCAATGTCCATATCACTTTGCTAACTCAGGTAGACAGTCTCAAAGACAGTTGCACTATAAGTTATATTATATATAAGTGTGGAATCTATGTGTAAAATCTAATTGTGTGGTATCTTTGATATCATATTATTCCACATTTGCTGAAGTCAACTACACCATTGATATGCTGAAGTTGTACACAATTATCGAGACAATTATGCAGTCCAACTGTCAGCAGTTGCAAGAGATGTCCAAATAATGATATAGCTAAAATGTACACAACTTGCATGGACATGGCAAAACATGATGATTTTAGACATATTATTTGATGCATACAGTATTATAATACAGCTATACATGTGCGGCATGAAAAGCTAGGGCAAAGTAGTAGTTAATAATAGTATAATTAAGCTTTGCCAACTCTAGTGTGAGATTTACTGAGCTTATGTGCGCATGCAGGGCTATTTGATTTGATTGAATGCTTTAGCTACAGTGACCAGCACTGAAGTAGTTTGCTATGTCACTATCTTGGTTGCTCAGTACAAATGAAGTATGTACAACTCAAGATCTAGGAATTTTCTCATCACTACTGAGATCAATACAAGGAGAGCTAGCTCTTAGTCATGATTACTTAATATGTGAGGTAACTGTATAGATGCATTGGGAACAGTTCCATTAGCTATAGGCTAACTTGCTACGTGTCAGCGGGCAAAGCCGCCAATTTAACTAGGCAAATTAGCCACATATACTAAGCTCTATTGCTGGTAGTATGCAGTATTGCAATAGCTAAAGAGTAGCCTCTTCAGTAGACTCGTACCTTGACTCATACCAGGCACAGAACACAGCTCCACAGCACTACAACATAGTATTTCAAATCTTAACTGAAATCTTAAAATCTTTTCAAATCTCAGTCAAAATCTTGAATCTTTCTTAAGATTTCTCAAATCTAAGTACTGCGTTTACGGACCCCTCGGTACTAATAGAATTTTATGATCAAACAAGTTGTCTCTGTTGATGGAAACTTTATAGATGTAGATAGTGTGGCTCTGCATGTTGTTGTGTGTGAGTCTCAGGCCCGTAACCAGGGAGGGTTCGAGTGGTTCGGACGAACCCCCCACCAGGATTACCAATTTTTTTTAAAAAAGTTTTAAGCTGGCGTATAAGACATGGACAGCCGAAAGGTAGAGAGGGGCTATATGTAGGGCACTGAAGGCTGCTCTGAGGTGTTAACTAAGGTGGAGCTAAGCCCCACCTCTACACAACTAAGATCTAGGTGGGGATGAAATTTGCTAAAAGGATCGATATACTCTAATAGAACACTCACTAAAATACTCTAATACAACAGTCACTTAAATACAGTCACTCAAATACTCTAATCATTCATGGTTAAAGCTTTCAAACAATTAAGACCAAGCTGAACCTCTTCTATAATGTGCTTATCTGAACACCGTGCTATACCTATTTTTCAGATTTGTATAGTTGTGGCTAAAATCATCAGATTATCTACTATTTATTAGTAAAGTGTAGACAACCCAAATTATTAATTTGTGGCTCATTAATGAATTGTACTGATGTAGCTGAAGAGGTCTGTGTTTTATATAGCTGCTAGATAACCAATAGTAATAGTAGTTACTGCTTAGTATACCTGAGAAATGCTTGTGTGCATGTAATGCTCTTGATGTTCAGTTAAACATTTAGTGCTGGCCTGCTAACTATTATAGCAAGGAAGTTCACAATAAAAACTATCTGCATGAGTATATTTGCAATGTCCTAGCTCTTTCACTGATGTGCAGGGGTGTATATGGGCAGGCATGCATGGGGTTCTAGAAACTCCCCTCTGAAAATTTAAGCTAAAATAGCTGTAATAATATTGATAAAGGACTAAACATACAATAAGAAATCATAAATCAATGTAATTTTGAAGTATTTTATTGTTTAAAATGTGTGTGTGTGTGTGTGTGTGGGGGGGGGGGGGGGGGGGGGGGGTATGCCCTAAGACCCCTGCACTTATGATTTGGGAATCACCATCAAATATGTGAACCACCTTGGAAAAATGCCTTGTGTATTTAGCTATGTACTTGTATGTGCATTGTAAGCCTACTTAGTCTCTGTCCTAAGAAACCACAACATTGTACAGTACAGCCAAGAAGTCACATGTGACCTAGATAGCTCATGTCACTTAAGTGTGACACAAAGGAATAATAGCTATTGAATGAGTAGAGGAGTACTGAGCAAAACACCAATAAGTAGATAGTAAATGGATAACTTCATGTGTTGATTATTTTAGAAGCAATGTATCTACTAAAATTAACCCAAGCATGTGCAGTTGCTGCACATACTGAAGTTGAGATTAACTTCAAATTATACAGTATGTCAGATTTGAAGGGATTATAGTCAAAATTATACACTTACAACTGCTCTTTGGAGTCATTAGTGTGTACGATCAATTTTATACCATTTAGGAGAAGTCAAATATTAAAGTGGTGTCAGCGGCTGGGGGCTACGCCCCCAGACCCCTGCTGCCATAAACGCCTACCATGTCAAAGTCGAACCCCCCTTTGACAAATCCTGGTTACAGGCCTGAGTCTATCCAGTGGTATTGATACAGAATAGTGCTATGTATGTAAAGTTTGTGTGTTGTACAAGAGCAGTCGTAGTATGGTGTGTGGACAGATCAAAGGCTGCCGCCAGTGATATAAATCAGTTGTAAACCAGTTTGCAAAGGTTGTAACTAGCAATATAAGTATATACTTCCTTTTGACCACACAGTCTGGCCACTAATTAGTTCAAAACCATCCAAAGAAACCATAAGCCCACCACCACAGGAAGTCACCAGGCAATGAACATGGCCAATACATCAAGCTAATGAATTGCACTGGAATGAATATCCACAGTTTCAGTTTGCTCTTACTCGTTTTGGGAAGTGGTACAACCCCTGGGCTGAATTGCTAGCCCTCGGGTGCCATGTTTACAAATCAGATACGTGTGTTATAACTGAGCCTGACAGTTGAAGAGCAGCATAAGTCCAATCATATACTGTGCACTTACCCCTTTTCTCTTTTCATGTAAGTAGTCAGTGTATTTCAAAAAGATTAGTTTAAAATGTCAAGAAATTCAAGTATCATTCCTTCAACAAGATTTTTGGTTAGTTGCATATTACTGTTACAAAATACACTATTCAAGTACATGGAATTAATAAATTACACCATGGGTGAAACGAGGTCAGTGGCTGACCTACTGAACCAAATAGCAATCTGGATGGGACCCAAATCTGACCTGGATGTGATCCAGTGTACTTAAAGCAGAGGTATGCATCAAGCACTAGATTTTATGGACTATATGGGTGTGTCACAACTATAAGATACACAGAACCTGTTTGCTGTATGTAAATGTTTCGTTTATGCATACCATCAGCTATCAACTATGAAATTTGTTGAAGCAGACATATCAGGAAGTTATGTTACAATATCATGTTATGTGTCTCTATAAGAATACATGTCACTGTATTGCTCATAACATACTTTGAGATCCACATTAATATAGTGGCTAGCATGCTACATCAGTATGGCTTGCTTGTTTTTATATCACAATAAAAAAAGAGTCTGAACAAAATATGATGAACATGACATTCTAAATTCACCATTCGAGCATTTGTTATCCTACCCATGCTGCAAAATCTGTGGTTACATAATTAGCTTATGATTGTAAGACTGACGTTAGCTGTGCATTGTTGATAACAAGAAGTTTTCACTATGTAAATGTACTGGTATTTGCACTATCAATTTCAACGATCGGGTATCGCATCACATGCATGCACAGTATGAATTATCATGTACGTACCCTATTCTTTGCTTATATGTACAATTTACAATGTAACTGCAAAATAGTAGCAGATAATGCGAACACTTAGGGCTGGGAGATTATATCGATTGTGGGATTAATCGTGATTGTCTCTGAACATCGTGAAAATGTATTATTATCAGTAAATTTGAAATGGTGCGCATGTACCATTGTGGAAGAACATGATCCAGAAAACAAGCCTACATGCACTTTTGAGACAGTTCATTGTGTGAATGAATCTTACTACACTGTACGTAAAGCTTACCTGTTACATTAGAATCTAATCAAAAACAGCCAAGCTGTAAAAAAAGGTGCGACCCCCAAAAAGGCTATGGTGAAAAAAGATGTGAAATCCAAGGTGGCAGCCAAGAAATGGCTGTGATGGTACAGTAGGTTAATGGTAAAAATTTTAATAATGACATTTCAGGTGAATTTGGTGCCAACACCCTGAATTTAGACTAGAAAGCTTTTTAGTATATAAATTTAACACATATCGGTTGTTGTTTGCTTAGCCTTATTAATGAGTTACTATGAATGCGTCCATTTAAAAGTGTGAAGTAGAATTTACCAATACCTCAGCATCTGCTCCTTTGCATGGCCATGGGTTGTTACAACAACAATATCCTAACTGGTGGTAGGGTTTTGTTATACATAAGTATGTGATATACTTTAAAATTAAATAATTCTAAACCCATAGACTTTCTCCAAGCCTATGTGTATTTATGGCTTCATAATAAATTATATATAATTATTACAAGATCCATGTTCAGAGACAATCACGATTAATCCCACAATCGATATAATCTCCCAGCCCTAAGTGTTCGCATTATCTGCTACTATTTTGCAGTTACATTGTAAATTGTACATATAAGCAAAGAATAGGGTACGTACATGATAATTCATACTGTGCATGCATGTGATGAGATACCCGATCGTTGAAATTGATAGTGCAAATACCAGTACATTTACATAGTGAAAACTTCTTGTTATCAACAATGCACAGCTAACATCAGTCTTACAATCATAAACTAATTATGTAACCACAAATTTTGCAGCATGGGTAGGATAACAAATGCTAGGGGTAAATACTGTGAACCTACACCACCACCTTGATCCTACTTTGATCAACCAGCTCTACCTCTGCATACTAATTGTGCAGTTGATGGACACTAGTCATGTCCCCATCTTACATACACAATTCCTCCACTCCTCTCTTCTTTGTCACCTTTCCGAATGTCCTGTAGTTCCTTTAGGACCAGTTAACTCTGTTGGTTCTGGTAATTCATGGCCACTGCTACCCTTCTTTCCTTTATCTTGTTTCATTCCTTGATGTCCCATTTCTCCTTTCAGTCCTCTTGGTCCAGGTTCTCCTTCCTCACCAGGATATCCAGTTGGTCCTAGTAAATGTGTTTGACAACAATGTGATGTGTGAGAATATCAGTGTATCACCTTGTTCTCCTTTAGGACCCATTGGTCCAGGTAAGCCATCATTACCCTTTTCTCCTTTCATTCCTTGAGATGTCAGTTGTGTTAATTCTCTTGGTCCAGGATCTCCCTTGTCTCCTACTAACACACTTGATAACATTCAAGTACACACATAAACCCTTCATGTATCACCTTGATCACCCTTGGCTCCTTTCATTCCAGGTTCACCAGGTTGTCCTATTGGTCCACGTAATCCAGTATCTCCTGTATGATATGATAACTATTGCATATATTATAGTGTAACCTCATGGTCCCCTATCACCAGGGTCTCCTCGTGGTCCAATACATATGTCCTTTTGGTCCTTGTAATCCTGGGTCTACTGTATGTACACCGGTGTTTAATCTAGGATTTCTCCTTTGGGGGTTGGGGGGATTGGGGGTGACCAGGTGAAAGTCTACATGAAGTTGTCCGAATTCACAACAATATAAAACAGTTGAAATAGTTGTGAAACTAGTTAATCAAGGCTGTGTCGTGAGTGTTAAGTTTGAATTTTGTAATTAGGTGAAGCCAGATCCTATGGTTGGTAGAGCTTGATGCATGAGTGTAGTAGTGATGACATAATGATGATACAATATCTAGGACAACCATGTGCACCTCATGTACACGATTATTCTATTTGCATAGTGCACTGCATATGTTGAAGCTATTAAATAAATGATTTGTATGAGATAGCTGAAAAATTGCATAAAAGTTATTGATCATCACTGTACAATATTACAAAGCACTAGATGTTTTCCAAGAAACTTTGGCTATTTGAAATTCTGAAACTCTGTTTTATGAATGAAAGATGTTTACAGACTATATTAAATACCATGCCATTGAAGGCTAGCTGTCTTCATTGTGTCTACTTGAAGGGGGTGCTACCCTTCTCTGAAATAGTTAACTGGGCTATTCTCTGTGCTGTATGATTTTTATAAAGGAAAACTCAGTGTTAGCTTTGCATGGCTGTAGGAACAACAAAATGCTTTGATTTGAAAGGTGGATCTGACCTACTATAGAAATACTTTCCACGGTGTAGCCACAGTTATTGGCTTAAAAAAAGAAGAGAAAACCCAATAGAGAAAGCATAAAATAGCAAAGACACTTTTGTCTGCAATAAAATTATCAGTGTGAGATTAAAACTGATAGGTGTGCTGTCTCGTCACTTTGACATTTGGCATACTTGATGATATTTATGGAGTTAAGTAACAAAACAGGTGTAAGTAATCAAGATACTCTATGCATACAGTATGATAGTACTATGTATTAGGGATCACGGAGATTTGGGTTTTCTGGCCAAAAAATCACCTAAAGACCAACTTCCCAATACCATCCTGATGCCTTGGCAGTATTGGTTTGGTATAACCGAGCCCAAAAGTGCCTTCAGTACTACCCTAAATGCTTCCAATAGATTGCTACAAAATGTAAAATTTTATCCAATGGAATTTTCTACTGACTGTCTGCCTGCTTGCCCTCCTGCCAGTTTACTCACCTGCCCACCCGCCTGCCTGTATGATGTCTTCAGACAAGCATAACGTGATAATGGCTAAGGCTATGGGCTTGATTTTTCATTGTTCGACATCACTTCAGTCTGACAGGTGCTTTTTGGCATACCGCAGTACATACAATGCATGCTTCATGGACTTACCGTACCCTTGTACTCCGTTGTGCCCCATTTTGTTTTTGTTTACCACCCAAGGTGTTGATTCGTGGTAGCTCGGTGGCTTCCCTATGTTTGTAAATGGGAATGAAGTGGATAATGGATAATAGGAATTGTCCATGTTTTCTGAGGTGACTGGATTGATTGCAGAGGTGCTTCTCCTACTCTTCTTCATTTGTAATGCTGTGAAACAGCCTGAACATAGTTGAAAGCAAAGCATAACGACCACTTTACTTCCAAGTCAGTAATTGATAGTTGGGGCTTGTATTCACTCAAAACATTACCACTGGCGCATCTTTTCGTTTAATGCAATATGTGTGAGTTCACCAGTCATAATAATGTTACAAAAACAGTAAACAAACAAGTATATGGAGTTTGATTAGGAATCATAGAAAAAAGTAGGGAAACAAGATACACCTGCAGATATTATACTAGTGGACATTTAATCCGTAATTCAGTTATGGGTACAGGGATTAAATGTCCACTGGTATGTCAGCAGGTGTAGGTGACCTTCCTTGTTTCCCTACTTTTTCTTTGATCCTTGATCAAACTTAAAATTCTTAATTTTTCCTTATACTTGTTAGAATAGTTGTTCAGAATAAAACATGAAAACAAATAATGCTTGCATACATGTGTTTTTTCTCTGCATCTCCAGATTTTCCACCACCAACTTCCAGGATCATAACCACTGAACCATCCACTACTATACTGTAAGTACTGTATCTAATGCTGATAGTTTATACTTACGGTAGTACTTGATATTTACCCACCAAAAATATTGACTAGGAACCAGCCTCATTACCTTTACAGTGCCTTGGCAGGTATCACTGTGAGCCCAAAGATGCCTTCAAAGCAACTTACAGATAAATGTAACTCAATTACTGCTAATACACCACCTTTTACAGCTAGGCATTACTTAGGGCTGACATATCTCTTTTGGCATACCCAGGAAATACAATGCATGCATCATATAAAGTTACCGTTTCCTTTGTGCCCCATAATTTACTTTTGCTTCTAATGTAAATGGTATCAATTATTGGATAAAATATCAGTGATTTATTGAGCTTGCCTCATCTGTAAGCTTTGTACCACACCTGTTACTGTCACATTAAACGATGGGTGGCTTTGTAGCAAGAATTGCTTTCATTACATCATATACTTCAAATAAATTATTTTTGTTTTCTACTTACCTCTTGCATTCTATGTGTAGATCACGCACTCTTGCATGCAAAAGAGTTTTCTCTATCATACATCCCTGTGGTTAATGATGTAATCACTCCTTTTTGTGTCACTAGCTATACTACTTGATGCAGTGTGTGTACAATACAGTAGTGTTACCTATTATTTCTCTTGGTCCAGGGTCTCCCCTTGGTCTGATACTCCAGATGTTCCCTGATCTCCTTTTTTACCAGGGTGACTGATGGGACCTGGTGTACCATCATTACACTGACAACCATTTCATGACTGTCTCTTCACATCATGAAGATTATTAACATAGTTGACTCCTGTCTGCGACTGAAAAATATGTCATGATGATTGTGTTAAGCCAGATAGAAACTAATGGCGTATGCTGTCATACAGCCCATACGTATGTAGTACTTTTAGATTTACATATTGTACTTTGTGTGGGAGGTGCCAATGTATGAACACTTAACAATAGTCCGATTGCCAAAAATTTAAGTGGTTTAGGTAATCAAGATAAATTTATCTTGCTGAAGTACAATATCATACTTAAAGTACTGCCCATGTTTGATATGAAAAATACAGCAAAGTTGTATACTACATACAATTTCCCATTAGCCTCACATTGACTTGTTCCTGTAACTTCAACAACAGTTCCCTGTCTATACTCTACTTGTTGTTGTAGTAGATCCAGTGATGACTGGAAGTACCAAGTCACACCAAACAGTAGAACTAGAATAACTAGTGATAGTACTAAACTAACTACCAACACAACATCCTTGTTGGTATAGCAGCCATTACTATTGTTGACTAGGCTGTCAACTGTAAAATGTTTTTTATTACATGTAAGGGTCCAGAGTTCAATTTGCAACTGTGTGGAGGTACGTATACCTTTGTAGTTTGTACAATGAACTCTTCAAAATATATAATAAGTACTTAAATAATTAAACACACACACACACACACACACACACACTGCATGTGCACAAATCAAACTCTTTGACTGCCATATACATGCCAACCAAGTTCCTAGGCCACCAGAGTAGTACATCTTCTAAAGTGACCATAATATTATTGCACAGAATGGTTACCGTCAAAGGAAAATTCCACAAAGGTGAGTGTAACAAATTTATGAGGCCGTTCATAACTATTTGTAAGGATTCTTAATATTTATCAAACTTGCATAATTATATATACAATATACTCAAAGGAAAACAATCTAGTCATCAAAAAATATTAAGTATTCCAAATCTACAGCTATGTAATTATGTACGTATATGGACTTCTGCTTATGAGTCATACTTAATAATTACCTTTCTGTATTGGTGGATAGGATAGCGTACTCCAACTATCTACTGAGTATCAATGTTAGGTACAGTAACAACATTAAAAGTTTCAAAGTGGAAAATATTTGTAGTATTGCATGCATGCATTCGACATGATACATAATGCCTGTGAAAGGTACAAACAAATTGTGGTATAAATCTATGGATGACTACACAACTACTACTACTACTACAAAAGTAGTCATGTAAATTTGGACAAAGAATTTGAAGTAATCCACATGTTCCATCCATAAAAAAAAATCCACAGCAAGTTGATTTACCACTGATCCAATCACTTATTTGAAAACAATTTCAGTACAAGTAAACTGAGTGGGGGAAGTGATATCTAAGTATTGTCTATATGATCCATCCACTAGGACAAGTGTATTTGCCAGGAACCATGTAGACTGTAGCTGAACGTTGAATGACATAACTGCACATGGTACATTGTGGTAATTTTGTTTTAAGTAGTACAGCTGCTTTCACGTGACTTACCATCTACATTAAAGTTTCAAAATGTAAAAGTTTTGTGAATAAGCATAGTAGCTATATATAGTAAATATTTAGAAATTGAGGAACAATTTACAATAAACATCCACTTCAAAACTTTTTATGTACACAGTATCACATACGTGTGCAGATAGAGCAGTGATATACATACATAAATACTTGTGAAAGGTACATTGCAAATTGTAGTCTAAATATTGCATAAAAATCGGATGGATACTACAAAATCACTGCAACAAAAGTCATGGTGCCACTGTCAAGTGTCATATCACTTGGTACAAACTGCACATGAAATTTCTCTAGAGTTATCATATGGAGGACAAGGAAGTGATTGACCACATCTTCCCTCCACAAAGTAAAAACTCATACTAAATTTATCTCCTGCTGACCCAGATAATGACTTTAAAGCATTGTCCACACAACTGAACTGGGAAGGATGGTGACCGTCATCTTCAGACATCAAATATCCATAGTATACTCTGGTCCATCCACTAGGACAAGTGTACTTGGAAGGGACCATGTAGACTGTAGAACGTTGAGTGACATAGCAAACTGCACATGGTACATCATGGTAGTGTCTTCCATGAAGGTAGCTATTACTGTCTGTATGTGTATAGTATTCAGCTCCGTATATTAAAGCTCTAGATTGTGATCCACTAATTGGAGTGGGAAAGTTAGGATCTTGTGGTAGACATTGTGGACCAACACCACCACCACCATGGCCATGCTAAGTTCCACCAACTCTTCCATTATACACTAATTGTACAGTTGATGGACACTGGTCATGTCCCCATCTTACGTACACAGTTCCTCCATTCCCTTATTCGTTGCCACCTTTCATTCCTTTCTGTCCTATAACTCCTTTAGGACCAGTTAGTCCTGTTGGTCCGGGTAATCCACTACTACCCTTCTCTCCTTTATTTCCTTTCATTCCTTATTGTCCTATTTCTCCTTCATTTCCTCACCAGGATATCCAGTTGGTCCTAGTAAATGTGTTTTACAACAATGTGATGTGTGAGAATATCAGTGTATCACCTTGTTCTCCTTTAGGACCCATTGGTCCTGGTAAGCCATCATTACCCCTTTCTCCTTTCATTCATTGAGATATCAGTTGTGTTGATCCTCTTGGTCCAGGATCTCCCTTGTCTCCTATTAACACACTTGATAACATTCAAGTGCACACATAAACCCTTCATGTGTCACCTTGATCACCCTTGGATCCTTTCATTCCAGGTTCACCAGATTGTCCTATTGGTCCACGTAATCCAGTGTCTCCAGTATGATATGATAGCTAAACAATGATGTGTATATACATGATAGTGTAACCTATTAATCCTCTTGATCCCCTATCACCAGGGTCTCCTCTTGGTCCAGCATCTCCATTACCTACCTTTGTACCCTGTTCTCCTTTTTGTCCTAGAAATCCTGGATCTCCTGCATTTATTAATCACTAAACAATGATATATATTTAAGCATATGTACCTATTAATCCTCTTCGTCCCCTATCACCAGAGTCTCCTCTTGGCCCAGTATCTCCTTTTGGTCCTGATACTCCAGGTGTTCCCAGATCTCCTTTTTTCCAGGAGGCCATCTTTACACTGACAATCATTTCGATCCTGACTGTCTCTTCACATCATGGTGACTATTAATGGTGTTATCATAGTTGACTCTTGTCTAGATCTGTGATTGAATAATGAAAAGTTAACTAGTATGGCTTTGTGACCTAACTATTGGTAATGGAAAGCAGTCTTTATTGTCTAAACCTGCTGATATTAGTACAGTTGTGTATGTTGATTCATGCATCCCTAAAGCCTAGATAGCCATACTATTCACAGATATTGCAAGTTACGGTAACCTCATATTGACTTGTTCCTATAACTTCAACAACAGTTCCCTGTCATACTCTACTTGTTGTAGTAGTAGATCCAGTGATGACTGGAAGTACCAAGTCACACCAAACAGTAGAACTAGACTAACTAGTGATAGTACTAAACTATAACTCTACCAACACAACATCTTTGTTGGTAGCAGCCATGCTATTGCTGTACTATTGTAACTACTGACTATGGTGTATATAGAGATACTACTAATACTTTATTCTACTAAAGCCATACATACACATACATCAAATGAAAAAAAACAGGAAGTAGTAAACCCAGGTAACAGTAGACTAGAAAGCTTTTAAATGTATATAAATTTAACACATAAGTTATATCACTGGTTGACAATAGCTATTAATGTGAATATGTGACTGGGCCTGCGAAAATAGGGCATGTGGGCACATGATTTTTGCCTACTTTTTCAAACTTTCATCACTCATAATGTTTTGTACCATTTTGCTATGGCAATGTAGTTTTCAGCTCTTAGTACGCATTTAATTGGCTTTATGATGCAAGTTACAGAAAGCAAATATTCTGTTCCACTACTGAGATATGACCTGTAGAGTGACAGGGTGTAGTTTGTGCCCACATGCCCTGTTTTCGCAGGCCCGGTCACATATATGGTCAGTTGAAAGCATGAGATAGAATTCTGCAAGGTATTCATTATCAACATGATTTCTATTGCCATTGAAATTAATTACTCACTTATTTTTTTAGGACAAAGTAAAAGTGTAAATGATCTGGAGGTATGCAACTCTAAATAGCATTATCACTTTGGTTTTGCTATAAGTAATATGCCTTCAAAATTAAATTGCTCTAAAGCCAATTGTCTATAATTTCTCCCAATAAACAGATTAAGTAGATGTTGATGTTTGTTAATGGCTTCGTAATAAAAATATAAACTGCGTAATAAAATGAAATGAATGACTCTGATGGAATGGAATATATCTACATTTGGTCATGATATGTGGGCAATTTAAGGATTGTTGAAACTGGCTTGTTGTGTCAATGAGAACTTTAGTCAACTGAACCATAGCACTATCCAGTGCCTTGTGAATTCAATATCTTGTGAACTGCTAGAAGGCTTGTTGATATAACCCATAACCAGCTCGCACAGAGCCAGTGAATACTCTATGACCCCATCAATTTTTTTGGAAAACACATTAACACATCTTCAGCCAAATCACTAGCTGTATGCAATGCAAAACCATGATATGCAATGTTCACATATTATTGTATTGTGCTTCATTACACTTTATCACAATTGTATACTCATCCTGATAAAATTATTTTTAGTCTGACCCATGCACCAGGGGCAAGTGTCAAAGGTATTGTAACAATGTCATAGCATAAATGTATGTATACACACTGTTTCTAAGAAATGCAGCAGGAAAACAGGTACTTCAAACTATACTTCATGCATCCCACAAGTCAAAGGTAACACTGGAAAACAAGTGAGAAATATATTTTGCACTTTTATAGCTGACAAGCAGTAGATTTGTATTCAAAGACCTCCACCTCAATATAACATATGTTTGAGGTATATGTAGCTTGTGTTACCACAAACCATTGCTTAATTGTAAAACATCTTTCATCATGCATTTCTGTTGCAAACAAATTACAAACGTAGCTGTAAATAAAAAAATTCAATACTGCAAGATTACCTGTCTCACAGCAAAATTAATCTAATCAAAAACAGCCAAACTGTAAAAAAAGGAGTGCGGCCCTTGAAAAGGCTATGGTGAAAAAAGATGTGAAATCTAAGGTGGCGGCCAAGAAATGGCTGTGATGGTAGGTTAATAGTAAAAATTTTAATAGTGACAATTCAGGTGAATTTGGTGCTGCTTGGTCAATTGGCACAAAATTCACCTGAATTGTCGTTATTAAAATTTTTACCATTAACCTACCATCACAGCCATTTCTTGGCCGCCACCTTGGATTTCACATCTTTTTTCACCATAGCCTTTTCAAGGGCCGCACTCCTTTTTTTACAGCTTGGTTGTTTTTGATTAGATTTCACTTCTTTTTGTATTTGTATACCCCAAAGCCGTCCTATGGCCAGCTTTGGGGCTTTTTAACCTATATAATTTTCTTTACCACAGGAAATAGAAAAAGATGAAGCAGATTTTATAAATACTTTAACTCATTCTGATTTTATCAGTAAATGTACAAATTATATATATAATGCAAATATCAAGAGTTCATTATATTATGAACTCTTGCATATATTTATTACATGTCAATTAATCCCCACAGGATAATTTGCAGCTGATCTCTCTACTGGGTGACTTGAAATGTAGCTGAACTCTCTACAGGGTGATCTGCTTGTACGTAGATGAACTCTTTACAGGATTCTCTCTACAGCGTGACTTGACTCTAGCTGAACTCTCTGCAGGGTTATCTGTTTGTAGTTGAATTCTCTAAGGGGTGATTTGTTTGCAGCTGAACTCTCTACAAGGTAACTTCTTCTAGCTGATCTGTCTACAGGGTGACTTGTTTCTAGCTGGTCTCTCTACAGGGAGATTTGTTTGTAGCTGAATTCTCTACAGGGTGATTTGTTTGCAGCTGAACTCTCTACATGGTGGTTGCTTTGTAGCTGAACTCTCTAAAAGGTGACTTCTTATAGCTGAACTCTCTACAGGGTGATCTTTTCATAGCTGAACTCTCTACAGGATGATTTGTTTGCAGCTGAACTCTCTACATGATGATTTCTTTGTAGCTGAGCTCTCTACAGGTGATTTGTTTGTAGCTGAACTCTCTACAAGGTGATACTTCTAGGTGATCTCTCTATAGGATGACTTGCTTCTAACTTAACTCTCAACAGGGTGATCTGTTCATAGCTGAACTTTCTACTGGGTGATTTGTTTGCAGCTGAACTCTCTACATGATGATTTCTTTGTAGCTGAGCTCTCTACAGGTGATTTGTTTGTAGCTGAACTCTCTACAAGGTGATACTTCTAGGTGATCTCTCTACAGGATGACTTGCTTCTAACTTAACTCTCAACAGGGTGATCTGTTCATAGCTGAACTTTCTACTGGGTGATTTGTTTGCAGCTGAACTCTCTACATGGTGGTTTCTCTACATGGTGGTTTCTTTGTGGAAATTTTTGTATTACCTCAAGTATGTGATGAATTTTCAGATCCCTAAATCTGTCATTTGAGTAAAAAATGACAGATTTTTAGCTGTATTGTATTTAATACCCTGTCAATTTTACAGGTACAGGGTACTTGGTCATAGCATGCGGTTCTCTCACTAGCAGTGGTACATACGTAAATATCAAGGTTCGGGAGAGTAAGTTTATATAGACAGAGGAATTATATAATGTTATGTGTGTTCTTTAGTTCTCAATTGTCAAGTGTACGTGGACAGGCCTGGTAAGGTCTTGGCATTATATCTCAGTTGATTACAATCTTCTGAATTTCCAGGATGAGGCGTACAGTTGTGATGGGACTAACTACCCCATTTTATTGTCAGAATTTTATTGTTAATGTCACAAACAATTACTGTGATATATTTTGTTATGTAACATGTGTATTAATTAAATGACATGCATGACGAAAGCCACGATGGGAGTGACTACTTGCTGTTAGGGTGGGTAATGCTATGTAACAAGCTGGTTTGAGCACCACCAGAACACACAATACACCATGTGTGGTGTGGCAACAAGAATTGTCCTTGGAACACCTTCTCTAGTGACACTACGTTCTTGATGCTTTCGCACTTGTTTATAAGACTTCTGCCAATTATCAACGCACGCATGAGGCATGGCACTAAATGGAGTTTAAAAGATTTCTGCTTAAAAATACCTTCCCTAGGGAACTTACAGTTCTACACACTTTTACAACTTGTTTATCAGACATTAAGGCTTGTGTCCACATCGTGTCTTTAAAAGTTATTGTAGGGATTAGAGGTTTGATCGAAGAAAATACACATATGAACAAACCAGGATTAGATAATGTCAGTGCTAGATGGACTGAACAAACATGGGTAAGTTGACTGGTATAAGGTGATGATAGGTGTAACACAAGGTTGAGAAATAAAGCGAAATATGTCTAAATACGCGTTTTAATACCGGTCACAAGAAAACTACTACTACCTCTACGAAAAGATTTTTTTTTTATCGTGTAACGCAATACAAACCTATTGAGAGATGTTGCATAATTCAGGGATAATATTGTGAAACCGTCCCTACACGTAAATAACTCACAGTAGTGGCCGCGCGTCTTTTAATGGGGCGTGTGCTTTGTAGTTACTTGGCCGCGCGCCTCACTACCGTGAGTCTTGATATATCTAAACACAAGATTTTATAAATACAGGAAATTAACTAAGTGATGTCATATGATTACAAATATATTCATGTGTTGTTACATCAGCAATGTGTATGTGTACAAGTCAGTTAAATATTACACTTTATTACACTTATAAAGGTATAATTAAACTTTTAAAGTCCTCACACTCACTGGTTTGTAATTTCACAAGAGCAGTCCCTACCACCCACACGTCTACAGTATATGGGGCCCTAAAAGGATATTTTAACAAAAATTAGAAGCCTAATGAGAAGTTAAAACCTACAGAAAAAATACCTACAAAGACCTACCAGAGAGGAAATCACAGACATTATTCATTACGAGGTCAGCCGGACCAGGTAATGCAGGGTGTCCAGAGTTCGATCTGAAGCCTCAAATACACAAACTTTGCCAGGATCTACGTAGGAGGCACTACTGTGTTAATACTAAGTACTGACCTACTTAAAGAGTCGGTAGGGGGAGGGATCAATTTTCAGATAGTATCACGTTTATAGGTACAATATTACTAACTTTAGAATTCTTACTGCTATTAGAAGTGTTTAATAGCTACTCCTCGATTTCCCCTTCCTTTCGTCAAGTTGCTCGGCTTCCGTTCCGGGGGGTCCGACTCCGACACCAACTGGAATCCGACACAAATCACTTGGAATCCCACTATGGAATCTGGAAATCGGACAAGAATTTGGAATCTGGAATCTCGACAAATGTTCTATAACTAGTATAAGTCCGATTATTTCAGTATATTTCTAGTAAATTATAGTGTATATTATATTATCGTGTGCTGTTTTGCAAATGTCTCGACACGTTTGTACATAGATAATATATACCTCCGGACACGGAGGTATATATTATCTATGGTTTGTACAGGCCTCGCCAATGTTTCAAATAGCCTGGAAGCCAGCTGAATGCACAAAATGTGTTAATCTATGTGTTGCTAGCTATGTAAATTTCCAAATTTGAAATCTGGAATCTTTGGTTGGAATCCGGAATCTTTTCAAAAGATTCGGAATCTTACACGCGACTTTTGGGTGGTGTCGGACCCCTCTTTTCGTACCCACGTACAGCGAGCGCACCTAATATTATTAAAATGTAATTTAGTATAGGCGCTAGTAGAATACTTCACCATCACTGCTACACGAGTTACCCATCGATGAGCGAAGATAAAGAGATGGTGTTTGTGAACAAGACGGGTAGATGGTTCGTATGGGATCCTTGTGGAATCACGTGTGCCGTGTTCACCTACGGATTACTGGTCTATGGAGTGATAGTGAAATTTACCGTAGTAATACCAGCATTTCCCAACTATTTGACCTGGATTAATGCCCTAGTGTTCATGTTGCTTGTCTTCCTCGCCATTACCTCACATGTGAAGGCAATGATAACTAACCCGGTACGTGTAATGGGTCAAATGTCAGGTTGGTAGTTAGTGTTTGTGTGTAGGGAATTGTGGCTCGTGAGAGCGCCACGGAGGAGGAGATAATAGAGAGAAATCAACAAGGAGAGAACCTCAAGTACTGCAAGAAGTGTCGCAGCATCAAACCTGAACGAGCCCACCACTGCAGGTACTGGGTGGGGCTATGTGTGATGTAATTTAATTGGTTGGTGTTGTGCTGAAATATGTGGGAAAGGGGGGTAGGTAAAAAATAGAAGTGAAAGATAAGTATGTACAACAGGTTTTTGGATAGAAGAACCGGTCCTAATATCAAACACACTAGTTGTAAAGTTTAGGGTGAGTTCTAAGGTTGGAGGGCACAAAGCTACACTTCCCTCTTCAATAGTAAATGCCACTTGTGTGACAGTAATCCAGCTATCTTACTTAAAAACATGATATGTGACATTAATGCCATGCAGGTAATGTATGATATGGAGAACAGATCCATCTTAATTGTGTGATGGTTCTGCCAAAACACTGGTCAGCAGTGGCCGAAATGACCAAAGTTGGAATATTGCTCACAATTTTGACCTGATCTATGGTGTTTGTGCTATAATGTCTTGACCTTGGGCAGTAATCTGTGTTATTATGCTGAGCAGTCTGCAGACACAATTGCAAGTTGCAGCTAGTGCTGAAACTACTAGCAAGAGTATCGAACAGGTGCGTTACCCCGTGATTAATGATTGTGTAAAGGATATTTCAGTAATTGTTCGTTTATATTGCCATTAAGGGTTGCTGTATTTAGCCCAATTTGGCCACTAAACCAAGTAAAAACATGATAGAGTTAAAGCGAAATAAATGGCTGATGTTAATGTTCTGGTACTGCCAAGCAGATCTATCCCTGAAGGCGTGGCAACACACTTGTTTGTGCAACCGTTGTTTTAGCAAGCTGGAGTTATCTTGGGTCCTTTCTGCACTTTCTTTGTACAATAACTGTTTGAATACTTGGTTAAATAACATAGAAAACTGGTGAACAAAGGACCATTGCCACGTACACATTTCAAATCACCATTTCGCGTAAACGAACAATTACTGAAATATCTGTGTTACTTTATGTAATCATTAATCATGGGCTAATACATGACACTCTTGGTTTCTATTATATACTCTTGCTAGTAATAATTTGTATTATTTAGATAGTTGTGAACCAAACGACCAAATATTTGTTTCGTTGAATTAAGCACTAAAACCTTTGTTTAGGGAGTATAGTCCATCTGAATACAGTTTAACCCTCAACCCACATAAAACTTTATTAAATCCATGCACCATATCCATTATAGGGCATTAAAGTGGGTATTGATATTAATCAATCGTATGCAGAAGATCACGTGGGCTTACAATTTAGATTTTGGATGCTGACATAAAAGTGGTATTTGAGTTTTACTAATTGCAATGTTCCTTCGCCAAGCTATGACAATTTAAACACAGAAGTGTACAGTATAATTCATGTTGTTTTAAAACAATAGACTTTCTTGAGGTTTGTGAACTCAGTTGATTATAATCATGCGGAAAATTTATTTGCCGATCTACAAGTTGATAATAGTCCACTGTAGTACTGTTCAAGCAGGGTTGCTTATTAGTTACCTTGTTGTCATCTTCACGAGTGGAGCCTTCAAGTTAGCTACATACAGTAATTTGGTGGTAGCACATGATGGCTTCCCTTCATGATGAAAATCGTCCATATTTTTCATAGTGGCTACTATGATTGCAGAGGTGCTTTTCGAACAGTTCTTGATTTGTACTGCTGTGTAACAGGTTAAACATAGCTGACAACAAAGCGTACTGTATACTTCACTTTTCAGACGATAATTGGTAGCTGGGGCATGCGGCACTATTTCTTTCTTTTGATGCAGTACTGGGTTCACCAGTCACAATAATTATTTACAAGAACAAGTTAACAAACAAGTACACAGAAAAAATTGGAATTTTCAACTAGAGTAGGGACCGTAGCACATCAATAAAAAGTACTGAAACAAGCTGGAGTAGCACACGATATTAAATCACAGTAAAACAGTAAGAAGTGTTATATCACTACTGTGTATTTCCATTGAGTGCAGTAGCGTCTTGTTGTTTTACTGTGATTTAATATCATGCACTACTCCAGCTTGTTTCAGTACTTTTATTGATGTGCGATGGTCCCTACTCTAGTTGAGGTTCTGTGCACTTGTGTTGTGATTGATAGTAAGTGTCTACTATTGATTGTCACAATCTCAGCATTCTTATCTCACAGATCAGTTTAATAGCTCATAAATGTGAGAAAAGGGTAAATTCATGTTGTCCTGTTACTGGTTTTAAGAGATAATTATTGTACATAGTTAGGACATTTCAATTTCCAAAAAACAAAATGAGGTCCTTATTTAATTATAAAAAGAAACCATACAGAGCTGATTAAACTGTTCTTTTATGTAACAGGACCTAACATCTCATATAGTGAATGATTATTGCAAGCATCAATGGGCTAGTGTTAGTGACAGTCAGGCTGTAGTGTTGTGGCTGAATTAATGGTTAGTTGTGGACAGTGTTGGTACTGATAAATACAGTATTTTGAGTGCTTTAATAAATATGGAAAATGAATTTTACATTACAAAGTTGGCCTCAAGTATGTACTGTCAGATTTTCAGACAAATGCCAACTTCAATACACCACGTCAAGATATACTAACTGGATAGGCATTCATCCATTTTTCTTAGATTAAGTAGAGTAAAGTATTTTAAATATAGCAGTGGGTGTAGCCCAAATGCAATATAATTGGACTTGTTACAACATGTGGAACTTATTTCGAGCATTAGCTACCCTGGCATGCGCCCACACCTGGTGTACTATGTACCTATGTTTGTTCGTGTGCACTACATGAGCAAAATCATTAAACGGCAAAAGCAGCGGGTTGTGAGAAATAAAGGTTAATTATATTTCCACACAGGTAAGCTTTTGGCTTGAAGATGGTCCCAGTCTGGAATACGGGTGTAGCGACTCTCTACAAACTTTGTAAGTGGCTGTCCCATTGGGATTTTCAGGTATGAAAACACCTTAGCAGGGCCCGTAGGCTACCAGGAACGCATATATCTTTGACTTAAAAGGGGGGTGTGACCCTACAAATAGATAGCAGCCTTGATGTTTTAAGTTGCAGAAAAAACACAATAGACAAACAACAGTGTATAAACCTGTTCATAATATGCTGTTTTTAGCAGTTTGTAAAGCACCAAATTTGTTTGTTTGTGAGTCTTCCCTACCAGTGCCTTCAATGTGTTGTAAAGAACAAACAAAGCATTGCTACCTGATTTACACGAAGGACAACTAATGTGATATTACGGTACTTGTGGACCAAGCATAATTATTAGTGTCCTGCCTTGCTGTGTAGTATACATGTTGATAGTGCTGTAAAGTACATGATCCTTATGCCATCTTTTAAGTATACATATGGTGAAATAATGAGTATGCAGGGTTAATTAAACTACATGCAAGTTAAGGCATTTGTATATACGTACATGACGGGTGGTGTACATAACACAGTTTCAGTTTCTATGTGATGTTTACCTTAAGAGAAATACCTTTACTGTCAACAAAAAAGAAATGAACTTGTGCAATTTGCAATTATAGTTACTGTATGGCAAGCAAAGGTTCAGAACTTGTCCTGTGTTATGTTTTAATGTTGTAGTGACACATATACCTCCTCCCTCACCATACTATTACACTTACAACTACAACTTGGGTTGTGCCACACCAAGCGTGGGCTACTGTTAATGAAAACTTAAACCAACACTTACAACTACATATTGAGAACTTTTCATTACCAATGTGGATACATACTGGAGAGTGGGGGCTTAGCCACAAGTAGTAATAAACAGAAATAAAAAATTTGATGCCGTCCAGCCCAGGACGACCTCGGGAAAAAACCTGATAGGCTTTTTTCTTTCTTTTTTTTGCCTACCAGGAAAAACCTTAAAAGAGCTCCACTCTGCACAAAACAACTACATTAACTACTACATAAATATGTAATGCTCCAGCTTCTCGTGGTGGCCACTTCATCTGCAAAAATAGTTAAAGAGAAAAACAATGCATGAACACATACATCTTAGTACTGAGAGGGTGGGGGGGGGGGGGGGGGGTAACCCACTTGTACTAACACGTGGCGTAGAGTGAACACTAAACCACAGACCTCACTTATAAACCATACTGTCACGTGAGAAGGCTCACGTGACCCATAGTATTCATGCGGGAGCTTATTTTCTATCTAATTCATTGCATTCAACCGACAGAAAATACACTTGCCATACAAAACCCCATACAGGTGTTTAAACATCATCACTAATTTTAAATGTCCTATATGACCATTAAGGTAATGTATGATCCTTTAATGCAAGCAGGATTAGCGAAATAGTTATGCCAGGTCAAACAATTGCACACACCGTTCCTAAGTGTAAACTATGATAGCCATATATCCGTATGGTGCTAGTAATATGAAAGAAGCTACACACTGGACAGACACACAGATGGGTAAATAATTATGTTAGCAATTTGCCTTCCCTAGCTACAAGAAAAGTGCTATGAGAGTCTCCATGATGTAAGACAGTCTATGTGCTGGTCACTGCTGAAAAACTGTGAGCAATAAGACTTTGTAGATAGAAAAATTGTGTCAAACAGATAGAACGAAAAGGTGCGTCAAAAATCCTTTTAAGTGAAAAAAAGTTGTGACCTAGGTAGGGATTGAACCCATGTTGGTTATAATCACTTAGGAGGTACGTTGTTTGTCCGTAGTGTTGATAGGAGTGTACTTTAACTTTTCAGTTATCCTTCCCTACACTGGTGCCTTCATCACTCTATAAAGAACAACCAAAAGGACATATTGATTTGCTATAACAATACTTGAGTTGCCGGACGTATGACATGTACGTAGATACACTTCCACATCGTCATGCTAATAATTTCACGCTTAAACCAATTTGGATCAGACTCAGATATTCTATCATACTTGACAGATACTCAACTGGTAGCTACATAGCAATAACATTAGTAGCGAAACTTTTGTGGTTTTTGTCCCAAAATGTTCGCCTATCACAACAACTTCGTCCTATATACCCAAATAGAGCAGTCAAGTGCTTCTTGAAACATATTTCTAAAAATAGTCGTAAAGCAAAAAGAAAACACAGAATTTGTGGTTCACCACTGGCCTATCAGTGTGGAAGTTGTGATATCTTCCCACTGTACTAAATTTTTCCAAATATCTTAAGGCTGTTTTGTTGCTATATAGTTAGTAGCCCTAATAACTTTGCAAAGACAGCTTTTTATTGAGCGTATTTTAAATATGCATACTTAGTCATAAGTTTTCATGATGTCTCAAAGTTCAGAATTAATTTACAGATATAATTTGAAACATTTCAACTAAAGCAATAACTTATCTACAGCTTCTGGGGGCACTCCCTGCTGCCAGAGATTCTATACTCTGGTCAGCTCAACTGCTTCCTTCCCCACTGGTGCAAGGTGTAGCTAGAAAAATTAGTAGTGCATAAGGCAGCATTACTGGTCTAGTAGAGTCTTTGACCACTCTATTAGAGTATGTACACATCTCGATGTTCTCTTCATTCAAGCTCTCCTTTTCTGAGGCAGCTGCCTTAGTTACATATACACCACTGAAGTATGGTATGTGCAGTGTTGAACATAGTATGGTAGAGCTCAACTGTTGTAGACAAATGAATTGAAACAATGCTAGAAATTGTGTTAGGTGCAGATAGTCAATCTTCACCATTCGTTGCTGGTAAAACAATTCCAGTTGCTCTTTGTGAGTCTAAAATGTTAAACCATCATAACTTACTGATACAATGGCGTACGGAGTTGAATCTTTGCTCATTGTATTTGCCATGACTTTGTGAACCCACCAAGGTACAGCTTTTGCCAAAGGTATTTGTCTGTGATCCGGAAGGAAGGTGAATTCGTTGAAGAAAAATTGTCGTGTTTTTTTTTGTCACCACAGCTTTACAAACGTCCATATCTCAGAAACCCACCTGTGTATGAAGATGAAACGAACTCCCTATGAACAGGGGAACACATGATGCCCAGGATTTATCCACTGGAGTGTCAATTCACTGACCAGCAAGGCGATTAAAACTTTTTTTTCTGAAGCTTGCATTTTTTACCCATTGTTATTGAATGTGTTTTATTACAAAAGTACTATTGTGTGTAGGTCAATGGTTTTCTAAAATTAGGTCACATATAGCATTACTACTGAAGATAAGGCCACAGATCACACCTTAACTGTGTCCATGACAAAGACATCTATCACGAATAGGTGTTTAAGTGTGGTCTCGCATATCTAACTTCCGCAGGGTAAGCCAGTAGCTTCCAGCATCACATGTATTCTCCATTCTCCACAGAACTTGAACTTAGAATATTCTCCCAACACCAGTGTGCCAGTTCAATCATGGAAGTGTTCAGATGAGTGAAGTTTGTTCAGATAAATGAAGCCCATTCATTCCTACCAAGTTCTGTTCAACTACTCTAATAGAACATACACGAGTTGATAAAATACTCTAATAGAGCAGTCACTACTTGTTCTGATAAAGGATTCAATTAATCAAGATTCAAATAATCAAGGTCCTACTGTTAATAGTATAGTTAGCCAGTCACCACAGTTACACACATCATTTATATAAAGCCAGTGCAATAATAAAAATATCATTTCACTCATTAATATGGGCCCTATCATCAGTAGCAGTGGTAGCAGTAGTATCTCATCATTCCAGTAGTGTATGTGATTCTTTGTCACTTACAACATAACATAATTCATTCTTATATTTGGATGATCTCCCATGACCATGTACGCCTACTTCTATGTTCATATTTACACATGTGGGACTGTGTAGTACTTTTCTTGACAATGAGACAGAGCATGTAACACGTACGTACGTACATACAAGAAGAGCAACGGGACATTACCTAATTTACCTTCACAGACCCACAAACAGAATGTCAATGAGGAGTTCGTGCTTATGTGCTCAAATAGACAATGGTAGCTCCTTACTCAAATGATTCAGGTTGGTACCGATTCATTCCTAGACTAGTAGAATGTTACGTATATCTGTATCTGAATAACACCAGGTGGTAGTCCCCATGGTTTTTATAGCATAGACTGTAATGCAGGATAAAGAGCAGTCTATTCCTTGATTGTGAATACTGCAAACCTCCAGTTCCCTTCATTTTGACAGGTAAATGGAATTTTACTGTTGAAGGTAATGAAATCATAGAGTAGTAATGTGTTATGGAATTGTCTTGTTTCAAGCGGTTATTGACGTGTGAAGATGCACTTCTATCCCATTAGTCCAGGTATGCCATCATTACCCTTTTCTCCTTTCATTCCTTGAGATGTCAGTTGTGTTGATCCTCTTGGTCCAGTATCTCCTTTTGGTCCTGATCTCCTTTTTTACCAGGAGGACCAATGGGACCTGGTGTACCATCTTTACACTGACAATCATTTCCTGCCTCAGGCTGTCTCTTCACATCATGATGAGTATTAATGGTGTTATCATAGTTGACTACCGTCTGTAACTGAATAAACATGATAATTATTATTATTTAAGGGGCAAGGAAAAATTAGGAATTTTAAGTCTGATTAGGGATCACATAAGTGAGACAAGGGAAGTTGCCTATACACCTTCAGATATACTAGTGGACGTTTAATCCCTACTTAATTCAGTCATGCCCCATGATCCCTAATCAAACTAATCTTATCCTTGTATTTGTTTGTTTACTTTTTTGCAACGTAATTATGAGTGATGGACCTGTGTATGCCATATCAAAGGAAAGAATGAGGACATGTCATAAAATTCATTTTATGTACATGCGTATGTCTGAACATGTCTCATTATTTTCGCCTATGTTCAGCCCATTACATAGCATTACAAACAAACAGTATGAGAAGCACCTATACAAAAAAAATCTAGTTATTTCAGAAAATACTGGCAATATTTCCATTATAAACAAAGGAAGGCCATTACACACTATTTAAAAATCAACACCTTGGAATGTCAGCAAAAAGAAATGTGGCACAAATGAGGACAATCCATGATGTGTGTATTGTATGTGATGTGGTACATATGTCAAAAAGGCACCTGTCGGGCTGAAGCAATGCAAACAGTAAAAAACTAGCCTTGGCCATTATTCTAAAGGCATCAGATAGTCAGTCATAAGAAAATTCTGCTGATAGATATCCAGAGGTGTCATAGCTAGCCTTCTGTGAGCACTTGCCTGCAAGTACTGTATGTAAACCTGCTAAGTTGTTCATGCAAATGCCTAAATTAGATGAAAGTTAATTGAATATTACTTTAATTAAAGCTGCATATGTGGTTTTGTGAGAGTTTTCATTGTTGCCATCTTAGTTAAAATTCACCATCTCATGTATATATGAGCTACATATGTTAACACAAAGTATATACATATATAATGTATGGTTATGATGATATCTTAACTGAGTTTGCTGGTTAATATGTTACAAGCAATTCTGTCCTGTCTAAGTAGTCTATCAGCATTAGCTGGTTCCATTTTTAGTTGCACGGTGCGTTCTTTCTTGCATAGCAACAGCAATCCACGTGACTCTAACATGTCACACAGTCCAAAAATTCACTATCAGATTGGCAGCACTTTTCATTCAAATGTTCCTTGCACACTTTACAAAATGCATCATAGAACTTCCCCAAGGTCACATCTCGTTTCTGTTGTATGGTCACTAAAGTGGCTAGTGCCACAGTTTGCTGTAGTGGTAACTCCTTCATACAAGGAGCTGCTGCTGACTCTGTGTATACATCACTGAATGCAGATTTGATGTGTTGGATGCTGATATTGTCTGCTCTTGTTTGTGAATAGCTTGTGGCTGATGTCTTTCTCTTTGTCCCTCTTGCTATTGCCTTAGCATGTCTACAGATGTCCAGTGCTTTTCTGAGGTCCCCATCCACTACTGCAACCTTCCTCGCACAATATTTAATGGCAGACTTCTCAAAATCTTTGAACTTTTCATTTAAAATGGTGGTTATGTCTTGCACACTATATGCTGAGAAGTTGACGATTTGATGTGCCCCAGTAGCCTTAGTGGCGGTAAAAGTGTTGCCAATCCTGATTAAGATGACCCTCCAGTCGAGCAGTGAGGTGATCACTTTCTCTGTCAACTGGTCTATCTCGTCCAACACTATAATAACAATATCTTTACTGGTTTTGGTGTACTCCTTTACTGCTTGCTGGTATTGTTTCTCGCCACCTTGACAGGCTACCCCTAACTTGTTAGCGATGTTCTTGAGCATTTCTCTGGGCCTGATCACCATACAGTTGGTAATCACGTGAGTCTGGTGCCGTAACCATGTGTCATTTTTCAAAAATTGTATTTATGGTGGCGGTCTTTTCGGTGCCCGGTGGGCCTGTGATAAATAGTGATCCAGGTATTTGATTTGTTATGTGTGTAGACAAAAAAGATCGAATTATGTCCATTTCTGCTTTCCTCCCGTTGAGGGTGGTCTCAACATGACTTTCAATGCAACTCGGAACATGATGTTTTCGCTTTCGACTAACCTCCATGGTTTTGTATTCACTTTTGGCACGAACAATGAACTACTTAGGTTACTTAGTATTAGGTTCAGGATTTAACAGCAGTAAAAATAACAACAAAAACCAGAAGCACTAAAACAGAAAAACCGGTAGACCTTCATCAGTTCTGTGAGTGTGTATGTACAAGTGTGCTGCTTTTATGTGTAGGCAGTGGTTGAGTCATCAAATGCGTGTTTAATCTCAAAGGTGCTTGGTCATCAAAAACACATTCACCTCAGGCTTTTCTTTGGGGTAGTTGGACAGGGATTTGGACATTTTAAAATACACTTTTACATTTACATAATAGTTAGACACCAAGACCAAGGGAACTAAGCGATTTAGTAACCTCAACGGTCTGAGGCTGTAGCGTCCCGAGCGCAGCGAGAGCGCTACTAAGGGCCAGAGGGGTTACTAAATCGCTTAGTTCCTGTTGGTCGCGGTGTCTAACTTATTTAGGCTATGGTTTGAAGTACATACCTCTATAGCCAGAGCACCGGTGGGGTGAAAGAGCAATGCAGAACAGCGGAACAGTTTCTTCCTGAAGTCCTTACAGCACCCGCAAAAATAATTATTCGACCGGTAACCAGAGTAACTGCTAGGGCTTTAGTAGATACGCCGCTTAGTCTACTATTTGTAAAGAATTATTTGCAGAACACAAAGAAGAATTGTATTACAGTATTATCAAGTACTCCAGTACCTTTCATGTTATAATTATTTATCATGTACAAAATTGCTTGAGGGCGGGTTACTAAATGAACATGTGTAGGTGACTAAATGAGCATGTCAGGTGACTAAGTGATTTAGTAACCCTGTAAATGAGCTGTACCATAGTCTAAACAACAGATATTTTTCGTACCTAACGTTGTGTTTACAGCAGCATTCGCTTCCAGACCCAGGCGTCAATCTTGTCATAGCACTTATCCATTTATAAGTGCATGTGCGAAAAATAGACTAGCACTCTAAAGACCACATAGTGTTGTAAACGTGCTCTAAAAATCTACATAGAGATTAAGCTGGCATGTCCCAACCTAATCTCTTAGGCCACATCCTTAAAACCCTCAACACTTTGGTATAAGCGCCTGTGCCTTATACCAAGAGTAAATAATGGAATTTACTCTTGCTTATACTAAAAGGCGTAAGATCGTGGATTTGCTAAGTTGCATGGGGCATACAAGCTAATCTCTACAATTATATAACTCTGTATTAGACTTTAGAGCATCTGTTCAACACTATATGGTCTTTGGCATTCTGTGGAGTACGTGCTGGTCTAGTCCTTCGTACGTGCACTTATAAATGGATATGCACTATGACAAGATCAACACCCGGGTCTGGAAGCAAAGACTGGTATACAAACAACGTTAGGTATGAAAAATAGCTGCTACACTGTATATAAATGTAAAAGTGCTTTTTGAAAATGTCCGTGTCTGATCATATCCACCTTTTCCAGCTACCCTTTTCTTTGATTCAGTACTAAGATGTTTAGGTATCTTCTTCTAAAGGTGTCACTTGCTTGGTTTAACAGGTTTATTGCTTAGTCATCATTTGGTGTTTTAATCTAGAGATTGCTTTGATTGACTGGTTTTCCTTGTTAAAAATGTTTTCAACTCTGTATTTGATAGGGTGGCTGGTAATAGTGTGGTATTACACCCCCCCCCCCCCCCCCCCCACCCCCCCCTGTATTACTATTTGACTCATTACATTATGAATTATGTTTGTTACCGTTTCCACAAGATTCTTGTCAGGCTCTGTTTGTTGATTGCTTGCTGTTTATCTAAAACTTGTACTAAGTGAAGGGGTTTTGCTTGGTTGAGAAGAAGGGATTTGCTGATTGTTTCTCGGTTGTTTAACAGATAACGAGGACCCAGGTGAATGCGAATTAACTATAGTAGTTGTCATTTATGAGCAAACAAATATAGTAGTATTGGTTAACCAATAAAAAGGTTGTAGAACAATTGTTAAGTAATTAAATATGCTGATCTTATATAGCAGTAGTGCTTGTCAATGAGCAGGTTGCTTAGCCCAGTAAAAAGGTCTGCTTGAGCTATTTTAAATTCTATTTATACAGGTGTACTATAAAAAATACCTCAATTAAAGCTGCATGCTGGTTTTGCATATATTACCACTTATGTAGTTATGTATGTAGAGTACTGCCAGTCGTATGCTTGTAAAAGTATATTAGCCACATGACTCACTACCATGAGTCTTGATATTGCAGTTTGTGGTCACAATACACTCTATACATCAGGTTGATGCAATAAACTGTAACATTAATACTACAACTACACTAACAAAATCATAGTGTCAGTTCAGCAATTATACACATCACTTGGTACAAACTGCACATGATAATTCTCTGGTGTTATCATATGGAGGACAAGGAAGTGATCCACATCTTCCCTCCACAAAGAAGAAGAGCAAGCCATCATGATTTTTTGATGAATCGATCACTGACTTAAATGCTGTATCCACACATGTAAACTGAGAAGGGGAATGGTTGTGATGTTCAGCCATCAGAAACCCATAGTATTCTCTGGTCCATCCACTAGGACAAGTGTACTTGGCAGGGACCATATAGACTGTAGAACGTTGAGTGACATAACAAACTGCACATGGTACATCGCGATCATGATTTCCATGAAGATAGCTGTAATAACAAGTATGTGTTTGGTATTCGGGTTGTACTAAAAGCCGGAACGGAATGGAATAGAACAGGGCGCATGCCAAGTTGATATATTGTTTTTGCAGAAGGTACACCGTTTCTTACTATCACATTGTAACAAGAATTGTGCTGAAGTTAGTTTTCTTCTACTTGTAGGCATGCTAGAAATCACGCGCTCAAAGTTTCTATTTAATGCCTACTGCAAGAATGCATTTGCAATCACCTATGCTGAAAAGCTATCATTTAACTTGCTAAACTATGATTTTGTAAGCACTGTAAACATATAATTCACAGCCATAACATACACTGTGGTTAACTCTCGTAAATTATTGCCAATGACTTCAGAAAACCATCTTCACTGTTACTAAAGGCTTGGACACGACTATAACATGAAAATACTACAGTAGTTTAGCTTTTAGAATGATAAGGAAGCAATTCTACATCAGGATTAAACAGAATTTGATAGATTGGTAAGAACACAATATGCCACATGGCGGGAATTAAATAGAAACTCCGAGAGCGGGATTTCTAGAATGCTTATAAGTAGAAAGAAATGAACTCTAGCACAATTCTAGTCACTGTGTGTCAGTTGGAATCGGTGCAAAATCCATTTTAAACGATATTTTTTTATACTTGGCAAGCGTCCCAATTGGTTCTGTTCCATTCCAGCTTTTAGCACTACCCTTGGTATTCAGCTCCATGCATAAAAGCCCTATTTTGTTGTGATCCAAAAATGTGAGGAAGATAGTTGGGGTCTAGTGGAAGACATTGTGGATTACTGCCACTGCCTTGACTGTGATGTGAGCCACCAGCTCTTCCAGTATATACCAAAGTTGCAGTTGATGGACACTGGTCATGTCCCCATCTTACATACACAGTTCCTCCATTCCTCTCTTCTTTATCACCTTTCACACCTTTGTGTCCTTTAGGACCAGTTAGTCCTATTGGTCCACGTAATCCAGTGTCTCCTGTATGATATGATAACTAAACAATGATGTGTATATGCATGATAGTGTAACCTATTAATCCTCTTGGTCCCCTATCACCAGGGTCTCCTCTTGGTCCAGTATCTCCTTTTGGTCCTGATACTCCAGGTGTTCCCTGATCTCCTTTTTTACCAGGAGGACCAATGGGACCTGGTGTACACTGACAATCAATTCCTGCCTCAGGCTGTCTCTTTACATCATGATGAGTATTAATGGTGTTATCATAGTTGACTACCGTCTGTAACTGAATAAACATGATATTATTATTGGTTGCGCAACCAACATGCTCTTATAAATGTTCAAGGCTCTCACTAAATGATTGTCTGTTTCACTGTCCATATGTATGGCCTCAATCCACTCAGCATGTGAGATTTCATGCTGAAAGATAATACATAGCAGTACTAACTAAATTGTAGCTTGTGCACGAATTGTCCGTATTTTTCTTTGTGACTGGGTTGATTGTAGAGGTGCTGTTCTTCATGTATAGTGCTGTATAACGGGGTGAACATAGCTGTTAGCGAAGTGTAATGGCTGCTTCACTTTCGAGTCTGTAATTGGTACCAGGGGCGTGTGTTCAGACAAAAACATAAACTCTGGCACCATCCTTTCTTTTGATGCGGTATGCGTGCATGGGTTCACCAGTCATAATAATGTTACCAAAAAGTAAACAAACAAGTATAACGAAAAATTAGGAATTTGGGATCATAGAAATAAAAAGTAGGGAAACAATGGAGTCCGACATTGTTAATACCTACTTCAGCTTTAGGGATTAAATGTCCACTAGTATATCTGCAGGTGTAAGCGACCTCCATTGTTTCCCTACTTTTTATTTCTATGATCCCAAGTCAAACTTAAAATTCCTAATTTTTCCTTATACTTGTTAGTATTTAAAAGAGTCCTTGTCATTATTTTTCATCCTCAAAGCCTATAGGTAGCCATACTATTCACACATATTACAAGTTGTATACTTCATACACATTTCCCATTAGCCTCACATTGACTTGTTCCTGTAACTTCAACAACAGTTCCCTGTCATACTCTACTTGTTGTTGTAGTAGATCCAGTGATGACTGGAAGTACCAAGTCACACCAAACAGTAGAACTAGACTAACTAGTGATAGTACTAAACTAACTACCAACACAACATCCTTGTTGGTAGCAGCCATTACTACTACTGCTACACTACAAAAAAGTGCTGTGAGCTTCAATAATCAACTAAGTATTGGTACATTGTTGTTGTTGTTGTTGTTGTTGTTGTTGTTGTTGTTGTTGTGTACATACAATATGGTCCAGGATATATAGCAACATTTGGTCACCAAACTTACAAAACTTTTGTGGATTCCTTTTCAGACAGCTTGTGCATGTTTACATCTGTAAAGGAGAATAATATTTTTATGGTACCTCCTTATCAGCCTTTGGAGAATGTTTACATCAACACTTTATGAGGTTAGAATGATACATGGAAGGGAACTATCATCTTTTTCATTGACTTAATATGTCGTCTTTCATTATATGAATCTTCTAGTATCTCTGTATACGGGAATATTTAAATAATAACAATTAGCATCTGAGGGTTTTCTGTAGCTGAGAATATGAGAGTGGATAATATTTCCAGTCATCGCGTTTGCTATAGAGCCCCCTTTGGTGACAATTCATAATCTAGTTTACTCAATCTACTGTATGAGGCCAGTGGGATGTGTGTCTACTGATCATCTCAAGCCCAAATTGAATAAACGAAAGTTACTAGCTCTGGAATTTCTTCTTGGTATTTTTTATTTTTATTTTTTTAGGTGTTTACCATTTGTGCTAATAGAATTTTATGGTCAAACAAGTTGTCTCTGTTGATAGAAACTCGACAGATGTAGATAGTGTGGGACTGTAGTTGTGTGTGTGAGTCTATCCAGTAAATATGTACGTAGTAAGCTGCTGGCTTCATAAAACTGTTTTTGTGTGTTGTGCAAGAGCATATACACAGAGCCTGTGTGCTGTATGTAAATGTTTCACTTATGCATACCATCAGCTATCAACTGTGAAATTTGTTGAAGCAGATATCCCAGAAAGTTATGTTCCAATATCATGTTGTGTGCCTCTACAAGAATACATTCGCTCTATTGCTCATGACATACTTCGAGGTGTTATCCACCAATAGTGGCTAGTATGCTACATTATATTATATTATATTAGAGATACAGTATATATTGCTTGTATTTTGAGTGACTTTCTTGTAGGCCTATTTTTATACCAGAGTACATAGCACAAACATAATAATTATTATTTAAAACGTCTGATAAACTTGATATTCTAAATCCGCCATTTAAGTATTCATTATCCTGCCCTACTACAAACTTTGTGGTTACATAATTGGCTTATGGTAAGACTAACATTAGTTGTGTATTATTAGCAACAAGAAGTACAATTGTAGTAACCATATGGTGAGAAATATTTGCAGATATTCTACTTCAGTGAATCTTCTTTCCTTACGTATTAATATACCTAAAATATGTGTACCAATGTTTGTGTTGTATAGGATAGCCGGACAAAGCTAAGGTTTGAGTATGGCAAGAGTCCTTCTTGCCTAAAACCTACCATCTTGAAAGTGAAAGTACAACACATCAGCAGCTAGGAATTTCCTGTTTATTTGTCCTCTAGCATAATTATGTTTTTGTGCAGGTGGGACTTTCCAAGTAATTTTGTAGATGAGCAACCATAGCAAAGTTCATTCGTATATATATGAATACATGATTGTAATAGTTATATCACTGGTATGAGTGCTTTACATGGATATACGCACTTGCCCAGGGGTCGTGCACTACAATTTAGCCATTATGCAATCACTTGTATAATGGTTAAATTGTAGTGCTGAAACGAACAGCAATTTTTACTATTTGAATTGTTGTGGACATAACAATCGATTATTCCGATTATTCTTTACATGTGAATAAGCACCAAAGTCTTTTTTGAGCAATAAGGTAAAGCCATGAGAGCTATTTCTATCTCTTCTAAAATGGATTTTATAAGTATGAATAAGCCACTTTGTTCGCAATCTCAAGTTTCAAGGTTGGCTTCATCCATCTTACTACAGTGTAGTAAGTGTTTGGGTAGTACATTATCAAATCATATAATGTTGTGAATTGTCAAATAACTTTTTCAGTGCTACTATATTGTTTGGAGGAAAACTTAGTGCCCAATGAGTATTTACACAGTAAATTCTGGTTCAAAACTTTTTACATGGAGAGTATATGTGCATGGAATTGCATGCATGCGAGTGGTGGGCTATGATGCACACTTATTCAAGAAATTTTTATTAGGTGGTAAATTGTGGTCTAAATATTGCATAAAAATGGATGACTACACAACTACTGCTACAAAAGTCTGGTGTCACCTAGTACAGTAAAAAGTCATGTCACTTGGTACAAACTGTACATGATAATTCTCTGGACCTATCATATGGAGGACAAGGAAGTGATCCACATCTTCCCTCCACAGAGTGAAACAGTAGACCATTGTGATCTGCTGATGATCCAACTACTGATTTGAAGGCAATATCCACACAACTAAACTCGGAGGTAGCTTCTTTGTACTGATTAGACATCAAATACCCATAGTATTCTCTGGTCCATCCACTAGGACAAGTGTACTTGGCAGGGACCATGTAGACTGTAGAACGTTGAGTGACATAGCAAACTGCACATGGTACATCAAGGTTGTGTCTACCATGAAGATGACTGCTACTATATGTCCATGTTTGGTATTCAGCACCATACATTAAGCCTCTGTATTGTACTCCACTAATTGTTCTAAGAAAGTTAGGATCTAATGGTAGACATTGTGGGCTCCTCCGTGTTTACGGTCTGCCCCACCAGCTCTTCCGTTATACACCAATTGTGCAGTTAATGGACACTGGTCATGTCCCCATCTTACATACACGGTTCCTCTATTCCTCTCTTCTTTGTCACCTTTCACACCTTTCTATCCTGTAGCTCCTTTAGAACCAGTTAGTCCTGTTGGTCCTGGTAATCCACTACTACCCTTCTCTCCTTTATCTCCTTTCATTCCTTGATCTCCCATTTCTCCTTTCCGTCCTCTTTTTCCAGGTTCTCCTTCCTCACCAGGATATCCAGTTGGTCCTAGTAAATGTGTTTGACAACAATGTGATGTGTGAGAATATCAGTGTATCACCTTGTTCTCCTTTAGGACCCATTGGTCCTGGTAAGCCATCATTACCCTTTTCTCCTTTCATTCATTGAGATGTCAGTTGTGTTGATCCTCTTGGTCCAGGATCTCCCTTGTCTCCTATTAACACACTTGATAACATTCAAGTACACACGTAAACCCTTCATGTGTCACCTTGATCACTCTTGGCTCCTTTTATTCCAGGTTCACCAGGTTGTCCTATTGGTCCAGTGTCTCCTGTATGATATGATAACTAAACAATGATGTGTATATACATGATAGTGTAACCTATTAATCCTCTTGGTCCCCTATCACCAGGGTCCCCTCTTGGTCCAATATCTCCATTAGCTCCCTTGTACCATGTTCTCCTTTTTGTCCTAGAAATTCTGGGTCTCCTGTGTTTATTAAATAATCACTAAAACAATGATGTATATTTAATATATATGTACCTATTAATCCTCTTGGTCCCCTATCACCAGGGTCTCCTCTTGGTCCAGTATCTCCTTTTGGTCCTGATACTCCAGGTGTTCCCTTAATCTCCTTTTTTACCAGGAGGACCAATGGGACCTGGTGTACCATCTTTACACTGACAATCATTTCCTGACTGTCTCTTCACATCATGATGAGTATTAATGGTGTTATCATAGTTGACTACCGTCCGTAACTGAATAAACATGATATTATTATTATTATTATTGGTGACATAACCAAACATGCTCTTATAAATGTTCAAGGCTCTCACTAAATGATTTTCAATGTCCTAAATCCACTGAACATGTGAAATTCTATGCTGAAAGAAATATGTAGTCATCTAACAGTATTTGTACTATCTACGTATGATTACATTATCACTTGTTTAGCACATTGTCACCTGTTTTCACAAGTGAATTGGATGAAGCTACATACTTCACAGTAAAGATCTTTATTTTGCAGCAGGGGTGGATCCAGGAGTTGGCAAGGGGAGGGGCACAAACAGGCTAAGTTGTAGGTGTTTGGGGAGAGCCAGACTTTGTAGTTTAGTGCTACATTTTTGAAGCACCTCTTAGTAGTGTCTCACAGTTGACATTTTGGCCTTTTCGGATGGTTTGTGAAGTTTTAAAAACTGTTTAAAGGCTCTGATTAAAACAGCAACATGATAATTATTTTTAGAGGTGCTTAGTACGCACGAAGATGCTGAGTGGCAATTTCACAGCTAGTTTGACTTTGGTTTGCTTTGGTTTCAGGCGAATTTGTAATAATGCTAGAATGTGTATATTTTCATGAGTTGATAAACTGATATCGTGGCCTGACACAAAGTTTAGTAGCTATATCAGAAGCATGGCTGGCTCCTCCACAAGGTGGGGGGGAGGGTATTTGCCCCGAATGCCCCATGCTGGATCCACCATTGCGCAGCACTCTCAGATTTAGAGGCAGCCTTGTTCTGTACTAGTACATTATTAATTTAATAATAGAGAATGGATCCAAGTGATAAAAAGTAGTGAAACAAGTGATGAATGATAGTATTACAACATAACTCTATGAAGAAATTCCTACATTGGCATGTTACAACAATTATTTTGCTGAATTCCAATGTACCACTGAGCTATACTGTAATACCATCATCATCTATTGTTTCACTAGTTTTTTATCATTTGGGTTCCTATATACTGGTTTTTGGGGGTTTTTGTTTTGGTAGAGTATACAGCTATCACACATGACTGTTCTATTAGGGTGACTGCAGTATTAGAGTATCTCAAATAAGCCTCTATAGCCTACCAAGATTGAAGTATAGTCATTATTCCTTGTTTTTACTGTGCTGTTATTATAAATACAACTAAGCCAATAAGGGGTGTGGTCGTCATGTTTGAGTAAATAGATTGTTAAAAGGTGTGGACTCCATGTTAATCAACCAAGGTCGCTAATGGGCATGGTTGTGAACCTATTGATCATGAAGTTACAGGCAACTACCAGATATCTTTTACAGTAGCGTAAACGCTTTAAATATTTTTGTAGTGTCTAAATATGCTGCTCAAGAAAATTGTTAATACGGAAAATTATGGTTTCATTCCATGAAAGAGACGGCAGCCAGCCTGACTGAAAGGCGCAGAGGGCACACACTCATCAGACCTGGTGAATTTCATAAATTATGGCCGTACACTGTTTCGTTTGTGCAGGCAGGTAGGCAGACGAAGATTCAAGTTTGGGCAAAAAAATTTCCATTCTATATCCATCCACCTATATAGGTTTTCTTGCTTTTAATGATGTTGAATGGACTAGTATTATTCCACAATGGTGATATTCATCCTGTAATGTTTCTAGGATGATTTTAAGGTGGCATTTTAGGTGTACATCTTTTTAGGGGCAATCCCTATTTAAACAGTACAACCATACTGTTTGATATTGAACTTCTGTAGCATCAGTCATGCCACTTAATGTAACGTCAGCATCTATGATTAATCAAATATACATGGTAGTGTGACATGTAGCAAAGAAAGCTGGTGTGCCACACTAGTGTGTTTATTATCAGGAAGAAGGAAAACACAATTTTGTGTACTTTTTTACATGAATTTAAATACTGGCAACATTTTCATGTCTACTACAGTATTAGTATTTAAGAGTCTTTATCATGTTTTTCATCCTCAAAGCCTATAGGTAGCCATACTACTGACACATATTACAAGTTGTATACTACATACACATTTCCCATTAGCCTCACATTGACTTGTTCCTGTAACTTCAACAACAGTTCCCTGTCATACTCTACTTGTTGTTGTAGTAGATCCAGTGATGACTGGAAGTACCAAGTCACACCAAACAGTAGAACTAGACTAACTAGTGATAGAACTAAACTAAATCCTTTTTGGTAGCAGCCATTACTACTACTTAGCTGCTACAGTATAGAAAAGTACTGCCATATCTGGCTATGTGTGTTGTTGTTGTTATTGTTGTTTTTGTGTGCATTCAGAGTACTATTGTAACATCATTTGACAACCAAATTTATGAGACTTTGTGGATTCCTTTTCAGACAGCTTGTGAATGTTTACATTTGTAAAGGATAATAACAGTGAATGGTGTCACATCTACATCAACACTTAATCTGGTTATGGAAGGCAACTGTCATCCTTTCCTTGACTTGCATAATATACTGTACTCCTTCACTATATTAGTCTTTAAGTGTCTCTGTATACCGGAATATTTAAATGTAGTCCCATCTTAGGGATTTTCTGTAGCTGAGAATATGAGAGTGGATAATATTTCCAGTCATCGTTGTGGTTGGCCTGCTTTGGTGACTCAATCTACTGTATTAGTCCAGTGGTATATGTCTACTTATCATCTCAGGCCTAAATGAGTCCAAATTGTATACACAAAAGTTACCAGCTCTGGGATTTTTTCTTTGTATTTTAGTAGTAGATCGTATTAAGTGACAAACTATTATAACACATTACATAATGATTATTGACATATCATATTACACTCCCTAGCTAGATGTTTATCATTTGTACTAATAGAATTTTATGGTCAAACAATTTGTCTCTGTTGATGGAAACTCAATAGATGTCGATAGTGTGGATCTGTAGAGTTGTGTGCATCTACCCAGTAAATATGTGGGAAACTGCTGAAACACTGTTAGGTGATACTGATACCCAGCAAAAGCAGATACACAGAGCCTGTTTGCCATATGTAAATGTTTCACTTATGCATACCATCAGCTATCAACTGTGAAATTTGTTGAAACAGACATCACAGAGAGTTACGTTACAATATCATGTTGTGTGTCTCTAAGAATACATACGCTCTGTTTTTCATGACATACTCTGAGGTGTTATCCACCAATAGTGGCTAGTATGCTACATAGTATTGGAGATACCGTATAGCGTAAGCCTATTATAGAACACATTTTAACGTATTGTGGTTATATTACATCATAACGCATCAGACAAAGAAACTTAAGTACACCCTACTACAGATTAGTAGGGCTGTACTGTACAGTACTAGCTGTAGTAGGCTGTAGCATGCATCCTGCCCTACTACAAACTTTGTGGTTACATAATTGGCTTATGATAAGACTAACATTAGTTGTGTATTGTTAGTAACAAGAAGCTTTCACTATGTACATAAATGTAACTAGTATTTGCACTATCAATTTCAACCGTGAGGATCTCATCACATGCTCACAATACGTATGCTACGAATCATCCATATTGGTGTTGATCAGATTTATCAAGTGAGTGTACAAACTATTGAACAAAAGTAAGAAACTGCAAAATTCAACACCCATGCTTATCCTACAATTTAGATAGTGGCATATGAATTCTATGAAACTGTTAATTATAGTATGTTATGAGCAATAGAGTGTATGTATATAATCTTAACACAAGCCTTTGTAAACTTATTTCAATTGTAATAACCATATATGGTGAGAAATATTTGCGGATATTCTACTTCAGTGAATCTTCTCTCCTTACGTATTAATATGCCTAAAATATGTATACCAATGTTTGTGTTGTATAGGATAGCCGGACGGATAAGATGTAATTTGCCGGTTTACTTTTTCCTGGTATACGATATGCAATACATTCACACTTCACCACTTGGTGGCTATGCTTTTACCCTACAAGTAGATTTGATGTTTGTGTGTGTGTGTGTGTGTGCGTGTGCGTGTGTGTCTGCCTGCTTCCCATAGCAGAAATGCTTGTAATGCATGTGGTTAATAGAAAACATCATATTGAAAGCCTCATTGTTTTGATACAGTCAGCAAACAAAACATTGGTCAATCCACCCACATGAATTTGCCTATGTCATCAGTTGCAACATAAACTTACACACACCCTATCCACCCACTGTTTCTGTGAAACTCACTCCCACTTTTTTTTTCAATAAGACCAGTCCACCTCTTTATGATGGCCATATCAGTGCTCTTCATGATAAGGCCACCTGATTCTATATTTCAATCGGTGATGTATTAATAATGCGGCTTCCACTATACCAGGATACTAGTAGTCTACATGGTGAAGCCTGAGTAAGATGCCTACATTATGAGATGTTGAGATGAGCTGTTACATAGTTACGCTACTAGATAAAACTTTTTTTAGAATAAGGAAGAGGCTTCACAGAACAAGGAAAAAATGTATACAATGTGCCCAAATGTAATGAATTGTAGTGCTTAGTGGCATTTCTTGTGAAAACCTTGTATATATCATAGTCTTTATTAGAACAAACCAATTATATTATGTGCACAAAATATACAAGTGTGTTGTAGTACAAATGTAATGACACATGTCGTCTATTATACTATAAGGACTTCGAAGTCTAATAAATATTGGTAGTACAAAGACTGTTTGCTTGAAACAGAGAAATTGCACGTTCATACACCATGATTCATCCAGCAACACATGTACAGGTCATTACGGTCACAAGATATTGGTGGACTAAACTTGGTCAAGGATAACCACTGGCATGATGTGTCTCATGACCTTTTATTATCTCACCATCATAGTGTTTGTTTAATGTTAATTTTAGCATGTGGGGTGTTACCCTTTATAACTAATATTATGTAATTTGTTTTGATTGTCTAATTTGTGATATCCTTCTCAAGAAAAACTTTTATTTCAATATCAATTGATTGATGCAGCTTAACTTCCCCAGTTTCTTTCCCTTGCTACACTTTGTTTGGAACACAAATTAAATCATTATGAACTCCATTCTTCTGTATCGGCTGTGATGAAGCCTGCTAGCTGTAGTACCCTTATAAGGCCATGTTTTGTATGCCTAATCACCTAAAGTGATTGCCCTCACATTTTAAACTTCCTATCTGTACACCAACATGCTGTGTAAGTGTGATATATTTATAGTAACAACCACTACACAGGGACCAGCCCAGATCTTGGATAACCTTAATATGCCATTAATCTTTAATTTGTTTATTATTGGAAGCCTATGTGTATATCCTATTGTTGAAGAGATAAGGATAATTGTATCACCTTCTAGTACATGTGAACATTGTGTACGACGTATGGACCATCACTGTCCCTGGATCAACAATTGTGTTGGAGAGTTTAACCAGAAGTACTTTGTATTGTTTACGGTGAGAGATTCAGTGTGTGCACGTTTGTGTGTGTGTGTGTGTTTAGTGTTAGTGTAGCATAGTATACGTGTATGCATACATATCAGTAATCTGAAATTTTTATTTACATTACATTTAAGTAATCAGGTTATTGTTTAACTAAAATTTCTAATGTACTGTTACTGTGAAGTAGAAAGGTTCGCTGCTACCAGGGGTCTTAATGTGTGCACATACATACAAACAGTACTACAGTATGGATGCAGGTGTCCCTATTGTGTGTGGTTCTGTTCCATTTACAAGCTTGTTTTTTATGGAAGAGATACTTTGACAGAGTGTGTATGATGTGTACTGCTGTGACCAGTTTGTAAGAATTAGTTTTGTAGTCCTTGTAAGATAATTTTCTGGGTTGCTTGTTAATGCACTGATGATGACTTAATATGTTGTAGGTTAGTGTAAATATTACAGTGGTGATGTACTTAGATAAAAAGCTTTGCTGAAGCCATGGAAATATTTTTAAATAGTGTGTGTGGGGGTAGTGATGGTACTGTGTGTCTGTCTGTCTATGTGTCTGTGTTTGTGTAGTGTGTGGGTGTAAATGTTTGTGTGTGTGTTTGTGTGTACATGCATATGCATGCATGCACACATTTGTACATGCATGCATGCATAGTTTGTGTCCAGTGTTGTGTGTGTTATAACATATATTTCTTGTTCTCTGCTAGTTCTATGTGATGCTGGTATCATTCCATGGACTAGCGACCATCGTAGTCTTCTTCTTCTTTTGTCTAAGTACAGAGTTCAATGGTAAGTCACCCTGAAACAATAACAAAACACTTATCACTTTCTATACCCCCCCAGGCTGTGACGCATGGCTACCGGGTCCACTGATATTTGTACTAATGATCCTGGGGGTGTTTGAAGGATTTCTGTTTATTTTATTCACTTGCACAATGTTCTGGTCACAAGTCTACTCAATTTGTACTGATGAAACTGTAAGTGTTGACATGGCATAGTTGACATCATTTATGGTACAGGGTTACACTTAAGATGTTTTTTTGGCTTAAAATGAAAACCACATGGAAGCAGCATATGGGAAGTGTATTGACCTAAATATGTATTGTACATCCTGTGAGAATTATCATGTACTTCTGTACACAGGTTCGTTATACCATAATATTATCATTAATTTGGTGAGAAGTTAGCCCACATCTTCACATGTGCCTGCATCCTGTCACTAACCTAAGATCACCTGTTAAGGCTACAGAAGTGCTAGGATTCTTGGGAATATTGTTTCTTTGAAAAGCTTTTGAAAACAAATAGTCGAGAAACTAAAGAATGGACAAACCACTAAATAATGTGTTTTTCTTAACTAAGTAGTCAGAGAAAGCACAAGCTACACAGAGCTCTGACGGATGCTTACCAAGATGTATCCCTTTACTGTAGTATGATAGTGTTGTATGTAGCTATAAAAGTTAGCAAAATGTACTTCCTAGCCGTCAGTACCTTGTTAAGTGTGGTATATTTAATTTTCACCACCAACAGTTTTTACTATTGGATGTTATGTCACATACTTCAGAAACACCCCTAGTATTGTAAAAATAAAAAAGGACCATGAAGAAAAAGGATGCAGGATTTTATCGTGCCAGCTTGGTTTGTGAAATTTGTCAAGTCAGCACATCTCCAGTACACACACACACACACACACACACATACACTGAAGTACTTTGTACTAACCTTGCAACATAAATGGTTTATTGTTTATTTAATTTCTTTTTGATCTGATTTGAGTAAGCAAATATTTCCTGCAGTTCCCTTGGGACAGAGTACACATGACGTGCATGTTTCCTGATCCAATCACTCCCTGATTTCATTATTTAACCTTAAATGTTATTCATTCTCTAAATACAACCAATAATAGAGGTTATATTGGAGCCATAGTGGGTTATAATGAACAATAAGGAAGAACTACCATGATATAGTGTTTGACAGTAAATATCAGCTGTTAACAGTTACCCAGCGCACATAATGGGATTATTAAAATTTTATTACAAGCAAGGTTATGTATTATGTATCTTTTGCCAATCTGTTTTAGGATTCTAACATTGAGTTGTAAGTGCTTAAATAAGATTGTTACTACAGTAGTGTAGATTCTAAACTCCCACAGGATGTGTTTCCTATAGCAAATGTAATATTTGTTCCTGAAGCACCCAGAAGTGCACCCATAGAATGGATTCCCTGCTCCCCCCTTGATGCATGACACCAATAAACTGTTAGCCTATTCATCTCATATGGTTGAAATATCAAATCATTGTAACATGTGTGTCTTTATGTGTAGCATTAGCGTGTGTGGGTCTTCTTGTGTTATTGTAAGACTTGTCTGTTTGGGACTTATTGTGTTGTTGTTATAGGGAATTGAATCAATCAAGCATGAGCAAAGAGAAAGGATTTCTTGGTTAGTTCAACACACATCTACCATTACAATAACCATACCCTTGGCTCCAAACTAGTATTACACTTGTTATAATGACACCATTGAAATTAAAACTTTATCAGGGCAATTTTAATATGATCTGAAAAGTAAAAATATCAAATTTAATCATGTAGTTGTAGTAGTTCTATTATGATTATTGGTTTATGATTTTATCATTTTATTGTAGGAAAGAAGCATTGTATGAAGTGTTTGGAAGTCCTTGCAGTTTCAGCTGGCTCAATCCTTTCGTCCCACCTCCATCATTAGTAATGTATTTGAAACATTGTACACCTATGAATGTATAGATTTGAATTGTAAAAAAAGTATTTAAAAATAATAATTTATAAAATTTACAGTTTTGTGCGTATATAGAGGAGGAATTGATTAAAGTTTGGTTTGGAGTTTTTTGAGCTCTTCAGACGATTCAAACTGCTTCAGTACTGTCATAAATTCTGGATTTGGTTCGGCCATCTTACGTCTTTCCTTTACCAATGCTAGTGCATCATCTCTACTCATCTTATTGATAGCCATGATGTAGGCAACGACAGCTGTTGCTGAACGTGATTTCCCCTAAAATACACAAAAGACAAGTAGTACCGTTGTCAAGAGGCTTGGCAAGGTTTCATACATATGTACAAGTACAATAGAACAACAGTAATGTGTAATGTTAAACCTACACCATGTAGAATCCTTACATTCTGAAACCATGCATTTTAAATGACATTGCTCGGACAGTCACTAATTGTAAAGGACATACACATAGCAACATCAAGAGTCATCTATTGATATGTTTTAAAATTCCCTGAAATATAAGGTATCATTCCTAAACAAATTCCCCAATAATTGCCACTACTATGGTCATTTAAGTGCTCATCCTATAGAATTTCAGTCGTTGTTGCATAGCCTATATTATCAACACACCCTATATTGGTAAGGCAACTCACCTGGGCACAATGTACAAGCACAGAGCTGCCACTGATACGAGCTGTATGGATGAATTGTACACATTCTACTAAATCCTGTAGTGGTATTTGAAATATTGTACTATCCATCCAGTCTGTGTTAAGAAATTTTATGTGGAGTTCCTTTTTGGCCTTGTCCACAGCTTCCTTTTTAGCAAACAACATTACAGCCCACACAAATCATTGTGTTGACTCACCAAATATTTTGGTCCAAATATTTCAAGACCCTTGGCAGTATTCACTATAGACGAAACCTTTTGATCTTTCAGGAACCCTTGATTCATGACCGCCCGATACCCACCTAGATACAAACCACCCCACTGGTCAGTTACATCCAACACACAACTTGGCACTTTTTCTCCTTGCTGAGAATACTCCAGTGCCTGAATAAATAAGAATACATGAAGATACAACCTAAATTGCTGTATTTTAGTACCTTGAGTAACATTTGGTCATCTCGAATGCTAGCTGCACTGTGCTTGGTGATAAGCTTAGAACAGTCCGTACAAATATTCGGCTTTAAGAAGTGAGGTCGGAATTCTGGGCAAGACGCTTCCCCGGTGAGGTGCGCCTGACTCAACAGTTGAGGATCAGTAACCGGCATCGCGTGAGTAGTATTTGAAGTGTATACGGAATTTCTTGGAATTCGTAACAATCCCTCTTGTCGGCGCGTCGCAGGGGTTTCCCATTCGCTTTCGGTTTCAGTTTTGTGGTTTTTAGTTTAATAACAAGGGCGGACCACCGCAGACTGCTCTTATTTGTATGCTTTCAATAACCTACGGTGCTAGCTTCGTAAATACGCTCATTACTTAGTCGCCATGATGTGGTATTAAACTGTCGAGATGCCGGGGAAAGGTAAACTGGAGTTTGCTCTCGAACCAGATAAGACGAGGTCGTTACAGAGTAATGAAACTCGCAAGAATGTTGAAGAGCTGTTTCGAGTGCAAGTTAAAATATCGCTAAGTAATCAAGAAAGACAATGGATAACAGTGTTGGGCCCAAACAACCGCTGCAGACTGGCCAAGGTAAGAGTACACTAGAATACACTAGACGAGCAAATTTTTAACCCGCTTTTATTATTTTCCCATAGGCCTACATCATTGCACTGTGTGATCCTGTCTCTACAACTGAATTTCCGTGCGAGCGTGAATTTTTCAACAAGTTGTTCAACAATGAAACTGATTTATTGCGATCCATTCAGGCGGACTACGCAGTTGTGGTCCGGCCGTGCCAGAACTCCACTGCGAGGATTCAGGGAAGCGATGAATTGTCAGTGACTTTAGCCATGTCAAAACTGGGAGAGATTGGTTGTCAAACTCCTTCTACAAATGGACTAGACCGTCAACTAAGTGAGGCTATGATACAACAGTGTGATCCTGCTTCTCTGTCTGATTTGGGGCACCAACCTGAAGTTGTTAAGCGCACAATGTTGTTGGAAATAGTAAATGATGATTCTAGTAGTGAGGATGAAGAGGGCCCTGCCCCAATTGACAATGAAGCACCGCCAGTAGTTGTCGCAGCATCCATACCTCCTCCTCCTCCAGTAGAGGAAGACCTCCCTCCCAGATTTAAAGACCCAAAAGTCCAAGAGAAGTTCAAGTTTTTACTTGACATTGGTTACCCAAGAGAAGACGTATTGAAAGTGATGGAACGTACTGGTCCCAAAGCACCTGTAAATACTATCCTGGATCGACTGATTCAAGTGTCATCATCCAAACCAAACACCAATGCTAGACAAAAACCAGATGTCAATGCTCGGCCACCACCTCGCCCACAGGAACAGGTGGCTCGAGCACCTATCATTCGACCGAGCAGTGCTACTGTGATCAAGCCTGGAAAGCAATCTACACTGAGATATATTGTGATTGATGGAAGCAATGTCGCTATGAGGTAAGCAGTTGAGTGTCTGTTGAAAACCTATTGTCAGACAGTACACCTGATTATGTAACTGTGTTAGTTGATACCAGTGTAACTATACTGAAACTGAATAGTATCTGCCATGGAAACAGGAAACTAATCTGTTTCAATATCTCTACCAGCATAACATGCTGTGGGTTTCCTGTTGGTGGCAGACATTCTTTACTTGTGGTTAGGCACAATTTGAAACCATTTTATACTGAAAGTATGGAGTATATTAATATTTGTTTTGTTTTTCTTTGTGTAGCCATGGCAGAGGAAAGGTGTTCTCTTGTCTGGGAATTCAACTCGCAGTCAATTATTTTTTGGAGAGGGGACACAAGAGTATTACTGCATTTGTGCCAGCCTGGCGTAAGGAGACCAACAACCCTAACAACCACATAACTAGCCGTGAAATTCTACTGGAACTTGAACAGAAGGGACATCTGGTTTTCACACCATCCCGTCGTACCGATCGAAAGAGGATCCTACCTTATGATGACCGATTCATTGTTAGACTGGCTGTGGAAACTAATGGAATCATTTTATCTAATGACTATTTCAGAGACTTGTTGAAAGAGAATGAAGAGTACAGGGACACTATTGAAAACCGTGTTCTTCCATACAGTTTTGTGGAAAACTTTATCATGATTCCGGACGACCCACTGGGTGCCAATGGACCCACATTAGACCAATTTCTGATGTCTGATTCTGTCACATGTCATCCTAGTGTTGCTAAACCTGTGGCATCCCGGCCTGCCACTGAGAAAAAGCTATGCAAGTTTTATCCGAAGTGCACATTTGGTAATCGCTGTGCATTCAGACATCCTGATGGTAGTGCAAGTGTGACAGAAGAGCCTCCTAGAAGGGAGAACACTCCTTCAAGAGGAGGATTTAATGACCGTCAGAAATTTCCTCCTTCATATGCTCAAACTGTTAGCAAGCCAGCCATGGATGAACTCTCCAGAAGAGAAATTGGTACAAGGGGCGGAAGCCTTAACAGTGATAACAAATATAAGCCTTCAAACAAACCTTATGCCCAGGTTGGAAGAAATTGTAACAGTAGTCCAAGTTTGTTACCACCTGAGCCTCCAAAGACTGTCACTGCAAAACGTCTGCCACCAAGTTACTTAACTTGTCGAGGTGGAGGTGGAGGTGAATATTCCAGCCAGAGTGATCACCGTGTGTTAGACGTTCCACAGCAGCAGCAGCAACAACATCACCACCCTGGTATGAACACTCCTAGACATAATTCCTATCCACCAGGACCACAGCCAGTGGTGTACCAAAGTAGTCATAGGCAGCATCAATGCAATGGAGAAATACGCAATACTGGCAGTAACTATGGGATAATGTATAGCCAACCACCACCACCACAGCAGCAGCAAAGATATGTACCTATGCATCATCATCATCATCATCATCAGCCAATGGCACCTCCTCCACACAGCCCTCATTATTCACAGCAGCCACCATCACGACCATCCTATGTGCCTTCGTACAGTGTCTATCCTACTGGAGGCCCAGGCTACATGCAGCAACCACCTCCACAGCTTGTGCGAGCTAACCACATGGGACACCCTCATGGTGCACCAATGCAGATACATTATGAACACTATGAGAGAGATTCTAGCCGTAACCTGCCACCCCTGCTGACTGACAATCAAACAAGACTTATTGACCAAGCTGTTACTCTTCTAGATGGGCTTGTCAGTGAGCCAATTGAGCCCAAAGTCAAAGCACTTCTGGCAGAGCAACCTAACCTTACTGACCTGGACACAATCGTTGAAACTGTTATGAAGATGGATAAGTAACACACCTAATATCTACCCTGTGACTCCTGCATCTTACAGTGTAAATTAACTAAACTTTAAAACCAAAAAGACTTTAGAAATTGCATCTCCAAGTCTTGGAGGTGTTTTGGAGGAGTTTGTTGCTATGCAACAGTTTATCTACTTGGTTGATGGTATATCCCGTCATTGTTGTACATATAGCACCCTCAATTTTTTTTGTGTTACTTTTGGTAACATTGGAGTGTGTGCCACTTAACCCAGCCTTGTTTTTGTACCTTTTAATACTAGTCCAATACATTCTGAACTGTAATGTTTATTGTATCATGACCTGTGTGACAATATAATTCTATTGTAAAATGTATTTTGTATAGTTGCATGTATATTATGAATTTAATTACTTGTATAGTGTACTTTCAAAGGTCATTAAATACTTAACCTAGCTGATTCAGAGTTCTACTACCGTTGGCGAGATATGTTAATGTTGTTAGCGTTTGTGGTGCTTCTTTCTTGCGAATTTTCTGTTTTTGCTAGTGACGTTATACTGAAGCCTCTCAAAACAGGGAAGCAGGTTGGAATAGTGTTAGTACAAGGAACTCAATATGACCCGCGACAATACGCCGGTTTGCTACAGGAGGTGCAAGCAATATCCCAGTTCTCTGTGTGGGCGTCGATACCACAGTTTGAAAACAACCGTGTTGCTCCCCAAGACATTCCCGGCGCTGTGGATAGATGTCTCAGTGAACTGCAACAAAATGGACTCCAACCTTCAGCTCCAATTTTCTTTGTGGGCGAATATGTGGGCGGGGCTTATTTACAAGATTATGTGATCACTTCTAAAAAGGATGCCAATGGACTAATTTTACTGGGTTCATTCTTATCACGTGAAAACCGAATAAAATTTTCTGTACCCAGTCTTACAATTGGTGGCGGCAGAGATGGATTGGTTAGGGTTACTCGTATAATGGAGTCCTACTATCACCAAATTCTTCACAGCTCCTTGTCATTCAATGATACATGCAGGCATCAAGCAGTTGTTGTGTTACCACAGATCACGCATGCCCAATTTGCTGATGGAAGTGCACCGAATGGGATAAAAGGTGTTGACTTTCAGCCAATAATACATTTAGATGAAGCACAGCAAGCAATAAGTTGGTTAATTGCATCTTTTATTGCTGTACAAACAGTAGATGATAGCTACTTGTACAAGCTTCTGGATGCAGTAAAAAGTACTGGAGAATTCTTAAAACCATTGCTGACTGCCTTCACAATGGAAGGCTATTACTCTTTTAAGCCTCCATGTTATGACAACCCTCCATCCCCTACGTGCACTGTTGGCTCTCCATGGATGAAGCAGGCTATGGCAATAATGGCTGGGCTTAAAAAGGCAGTTGTAAATGACACTGATGGTTTTCATCCTGTCTCAGAAATCAAACACATCCACCACCCTAAGATAGAAAACAAGTGTGCAGCAGACGAGGCTAACTGTACACTAAACGTTGTGACTGCCTGTGACAACATATACATGAAGATTGGTGAGTATGATATGGGAGTATTGAATGCCTCTGCCATTGAGATACAAGCTAAGATGAAGTCACGACAGGCAGCAATGGAAGCTGTCGGTGAAGACGTTGATTTTAATACCACCGACGGAGGTTACTTGTGTAGTGAAATCAACAGTGCAGCACTCAAGTGGGCCATTTCTATTACCGACAATGACACACTAGCTGACTACTTGAAACATGGCCAACAGTTGGTGATAGGTAAAGACCAAGGTCCATACAACATCTTCCCAGAGTGGGAAAGCAAGACTGTCGAGTTTGTTCCCGATATGAGAGATGGTAAATCTGTCATGGTAGTGAATGCTGTTGTGATGCGCACATCTACCAAGTACATCATACCAATCTTTGCTGGCATGCACTATTGTAAATTGTTATCCCCAGCCAGAGCTATAGAGTGGATCTATATTGACAGCCGACGTCTTTCAGAAACTGCATAAACAAGCTATAGTGATCAAATAGCTATATACATTTTTCTTTCATGCATATATTCGGAGAGGTAAATTTTTACATTGACAATAACATGTTCAACTGTACATACATGGCATGTTTTGAAATGATTCAGATCATAGTCCATTATCACTGTATGGTAATTTGAAAGTAGCAGTGTCGCCTGTCTAAAATAACATCAATTCTTTTCATATTAGGTTTGCAATACTAGACTGACTAAATACGTCACTAATCAGCTCATGTTACATCAAACAAGTTTCATGAATGGCACAATTTCAATGTTAACAAATACACATCATTGAAAATAAACTTATAATAAAAATCTGATATATGTGACTGAAAACAAACCTACAATAAAATACTTGAATAACAAAATATCAAGTGTTATTCTAGCAGCTACTAGTTCAAAACAGAGCCATCGTACCGAAAGAAGCCACAATTGGAATTCTAATCAAGTTTATGCAAACAGCTTAAACAAGCCCTGGATTGACTCAGTGATGGTAACCGGAGCATCTGGTCCTCCAATGCCAGTTTGTACCCAACCACACAAGTAATAATCCCATCATTGATTATATCAACACTAAGACAACATTCAGAGTTGCCTTGCTGGAGCAGCAAGCATGTACCCTCCTCCTAGTGTGTAGTCAGTAAAAGAAGTAGATATATGTTTATGGTAGCAGCTCAATTGTCAGCCAAGTGGTTAGCTGATGTATGACTAGCAGCCCTCTTCAGCAATGGTAGTAATGCTACTGTTAGCATTCATGTTTACATTTATAGTGGCAAATTACTTTGTCATATCTTTAGCTCAAATTAGCTGACACTTTGTTTATTTTCTATAGAAGTTGACATTATTTACGGGCACATTAAGGCTATTTTCCTGTACTGTTTTATCAACTGCAGGACTGCCAACTCTTCTGATTCTTTATTGCTTTCCTCTCCAAGGTTTCTGCTGGTATAGCATGCAATCACGTGATGGGAAGTGGATTAATTGCCAGTAGATACTTTACTAGATGAGGTACAAGCTTAAGCCCTCTATTAGCACCAGTAATCAGTATAGAGTATGGAGCCGGGGTCTGTAAATGGTCGACACCGATGAAAATAAACTTTAGTATAAAACGTTATTTAGCTAGCTAGCTATTACTGTAGCTACACTGACTTACTTACCATGACTGTAAAACTAAGGTTACAATCAAGTTATATGTATGTCAAATTATTAGTAACTCTAGCAATCATCATAACATGATGACATCTCATTCTATATACAGGTGTTATGTTATGATGATTGCTTAAAGTTACAGAATGATTTGACATGTGTTTATAATTGGTCTCTCAAGTCAGTGGCATCCTATACTAAACCCTAAGAAGTGTGAAGCTGTTAACATCAGCAATAAACGCTCAGTGAAGTATCTTCCTATCATTATCAACTCAAAACTTAAGTGGAATGATCATTTGTCAATCTGTAGTCAGCATACTAATTGTCTGAATCATATACTTTGTGCTATGAATGGTTGATACAAGCAGCTAAAACTAAAGCACTTGTTAGACCTTATCTTCAATATGCTTTGTGCAGTATGCATGGTCTCCATACACATGATATTAGTTTGCTGGAGTCAGTCCAACATAGATCCTAGCATATAGAGCTGCTCACTGGAGTAAAAGTTCAGGGATTCATCTGCTAATAAATGGTCCAAATATTTGGTCCATTGCTTGTCAATGAACTGGTATGGCCCTCACTCAAAGCATGTTGAAACTATACGTCTATTTGGACTCTCTACTCCATCATTCATAACAGATCTAGAAGGCCATTGATATATGTGGCTGCACCAATGTTATGGAACCAGTGGCGGATCTAGATGGGTTTCTGGGGTTTTGGTAGAAACCCCCTTTTAAATTTAGCCGGCTCAGTGGCAGTCTAAATACATAAACATTGTTACACTGACAATTTGTCATAGCAAACAACTATATACCACTGTATTTCAGTAACATGCATGCATGCAGCTGCACTTAACTGACACCATTTATAGCTATTAAACCCTCAGCAACACTTCACTTTTCATCTCCTACTGCAGTAGTAAAAACGATCGAGATACTCTAATAGAGCAGTCATGTAACTACTCTAATAGAGCAATCAAAGCTACAGCTTGTAGTCACCAGATTTGCTCCATAGTTAGCTATAGTGTTTACAGTTTAAAGCATTGGATTTATTGCAATTGGTAACTAAAAATAGCCTAAAATCCTATCGCAGAGCTCAAATTTTCCAGGGAAATGTCATCAGATGCCTTGTTCAGCTATACCAACTTTCAGAAACCCCCTTTTAGAAACCCTAGATCCGCCACTGGGGACTCAACACCATTGGCAGTTTTGTGTCAAACAACTGCAGGAAGTTTTAAGTATAAGCTTAAGCAGGGGCGGAGAACAGTACTCAAAAGTGGGGGGGAAAGTCATGTGGGGTGACTATAAGTTACAAAGTGTTTTAAGATCATTAATTGTACCATAGTATGCAAAGCACACTAGGGGGGTCTGGGCCGGCATGCCCCCACAGGAGATTTGAATGCTTTGAGATTGAATTTGAAAGTAACTCATTTTCAGTGGTACATGTGTACTCAAATAGGATACTCCTACAATTAATGACTATCCTGTGTTTTTCCGCTTTGTTAAGGTCTGCTGTGATGTGCTTACGGGATCATCGGTCATCGACTACTGAATCATCCGATACCATCGATGGTCGATCTGGCCTATTCCGAGGGTCGCCTTCAGTCTGGCACCCTCGACTGAATTGTTTCAGTAGCTGGTACCCTCCAGCTGTCCAGCACTTGACAGCCAGTGCTGGGGGTGGTAGGCAGTCCATCTAGCCTAGGTGAAAAAAAAATGACTATCATCAAGATGCTGAACATACAGCAGTAAATGTAGGCATTTCAGACAGACTCTTGCTCTTGATTACGTATGTTAATGGAGACAGATTGAATTAATTGCATAGCAGAACCAATTACTCATGTGATTCCACTGAATGTTCTATTAGAGTAGTTAGGTGACTGTTTTATTAGAACTAATGCAGTATTCCATTCTTGCTTAACCTTTACACAAATTCTAGTAAATCAAGGCAAATTAAGTTGGTTAATGACTACAACAGTTGCTTTACTTCTGCAACTGGACTTTGGAATGCCCCTTCACTTGCAACTACTTGCAAAAACGCTTAAGAAAACAAATCAAAAAGAATAGTAATCTACGTAGCTATTATAGTAGATTACTATTATTTTTGTATTTGTTTATGTGTTGGGTACTCTCCGCGCGGCGCTTATTTAGCTGGACCAGCTTGATCACGCGTGATCATGCGTCACCCTGTGCGTGTGTGGGTGCTGCTGCACTATCTATGGTCAGGACTGCACACACGACGCCGGGGGGCTGGAAAAGTCACAATTGTTATCGAAACGTGCATAGCCTTATGCTGTTGCAGTCTACGGCTTCTTTAGTGCAATTACGTGTACGACTCTAATTTATTCGCGATTGCTACAACTATAGTCGCTTCACCTCGCGCTAACGCTTCACTGTCACTTGCATGTGTGTTAGTGGAAATAAATGGTACGTGTTCTTCAATTTTGATTTGATCTTGGCAGGACATGCACTATATAGTCGACACCACACTCTGTACTCATCACTGGAGCCAACAGAGGGCTTGGGCTTGGACTTGGGTTGGTGAAGTATTTACTAACTAGTGATCCACGTCCTCATCACGTGATAGCAACCAGCAGAAGTCTTGGAGGAGAAAGCAGTAAAGAGTTAGAAGAGTTAGCAGCTAAAGAGTCTTGTCTTACTGTTTTGCAGTTAAATGTAGATAATCCTGCCACTTTCCCAGTTGTAGTGGAGAAAGTAGACACCATAGTGCAGGAGCATAGCCTTAACGTGCTAATTAACAATGCAGGGATATTTTTAAAGAAAGGAATAGATGATGTTACCACTGAAGACATGTTGCAGTCATTTGGTACCAACACTATTGGTCCACTGATGTTAACAAAAGCATTCCTGCCATTACTGAAGAGGGCAGCTAGCCATGCATCAGACAAACCACCTGGCTGGCAAAGAGCAGTTGTTATAAACATGTCATCTTTGCTTGCATCCATATCCGATAATCAAGGTGGTAGTTTGTATGGTTACCGCAGCAGTCAAACAGCTCTCAATGCAATCACAAAGTCTCTTAGTATTGATCTAGTGAAGGATGGAATCATCACATGTTCAGTTGATCCTGGATGGATGAAGACTGACATGGGTGGACCAGATGGTTTGCTCACTGTAGAAGCTGCAGCTGACAACATGCTGAAATTGTTAGGTACACTTGATCAAAGTTACAGTGGAGGTTTTTTGAAGTATGTTCAAGGTGCTATCACTAGATTAGACTATTAATTTCACCATTTTATATTATGTTAGCTCTAATATATAAGTTACTTGTCTTGTTTTTGTAGTGTTGCAATGAATATGGTATAGCCAGAAAATTCTGAGAGATGAAACTTTCACGAGTGATAATACCTTCGTGGAAATATAATCATGAAAAGTTTGATGTTACATGTAGCCATTACTGTAGCAGAACAATATAACGAACGTATTTAAAACTCGTTAATTAAATGCAAAAATTGAATTTACACAGTTTTGCAAAAGTTTTTTTACTCCAATGATATTTAGCTATAGTTCAAATTGTGATTAATGTAGGCCACTTGTAAATTATCTTTTAAGGAGCAATAAAGAATATAAACAGGTACATATCTACTTTTACAGTAGTAGGTGTGATTTACATGGTACATATGAGTTAATGATAGCGTTATTTACTATCACAATGGTTGTTCTGTTATATGTGTAGCTATAACCAGATCAAAAGGGTTAATAGAGTTACAAGTTATATTAGAGTTAGAATATATGTTTTGTGACTGGATTTGCAAAAAGAAGACCGGAACTCGAATTTAAAAAAAAGAACATACAAACCTGAATTTTTTTTCATCAATTAAGCTGTGTAATTGTTTACCACTGACCAAATTTCAATCCATTGACAATCTGAAGTTATGAATCATCATAAGATGGTAAATTGGATATGTGTGGAAGACCCGTCCTTGTAACTATACCATGCAGGACATGCTGTATAGCCAAAATGCATTACAGTGGCAATTTTCATAGCATCCATGGCTGATATGTCATGTGATTTTTTAATTCTGGCCAAGTGCATGCATTAATAAAGGATAGCAAGCAGAGTTACCTTGGTTACAAGGTTTAAGATGTTAAAATCAATAGTCATGTTTTATAAGATAATCTATTGTCAAATGGAAGTTCCGTCTATCTCATTAACATCAATGTCATCAGTTACCAGAGGTCATTCACATCATTTCAGAATCCCACAAGCAAGAATCAACTCGTACTTATTTTCCTTTTTACCATCCATGCACTATTAAATTATGGAACACTTTGCCAGAAGATGTGGTCAATCAGCCATCTATAAACTGTTTTAAGGACGTTTTGTTAAATCATCTGAATTTACTTTGATTTTGTTTTGTATCTGTGTGTCATACTCCTTGATGGAGTCCTACACAGTAATAAATAAATAAATAAACAATACAAGTGGCTGTTGAGGTAACTATGTATGTGCCAGCAGTATGTGTGATCACTTTGAGGAATGTTAACTATTGACTTTCAATGGGAGCAATTTAATCATCACGAATGAGCTTTCATTACTTTTTTCCAATTAGCTATATATAGACTGTATATATCACCAGTGTAATGCACCATACAATTATGTATGTGACCAGGAAAATAGGAATGCTTTGTAGTTTGTGCCCACGTGCCATTTTCACAGGGCTGGCAATGGCTTGTGACACAAATCCATACACTCTTATAGATGGTATTAATGAAAATAAACTACTTTCTCTACAATGCAGTATACTGTTTGACGGTAGATATAGTTATAATTACACACAAGAGCTAAAATAACAATACTAAAAGGATATATGCATCACTATAAAAGAATATTTACCAACTTAATGAATTATTAGGGTCATCGTATCGAAAGAATCCACCATTGGAATTTTCATCAAGACCAGCAAACACCTTCATCAAACCCTGCACCGACTCATCAACACTGATCAGACCATCAGGTCCTCCCATGGAAGTTTTTGCCCATCCTGGATGAATCACACAAGCAATGATCCCATCGTTGATTATGTCAATACTAAGAGACTTTGTCACAGCATTGAGAGCTGCCTTGCTGGCACGATAACTGTAACTACCACCACTGGTGTTGTCGGATATAGAACCAAGTCGAGAAGACATGTTTATAACAGCTGCTCTTTGCCAGCCAAGTGCTTTAGTTGATAAGCGGCTAGCTGCTCTCTTTAACAAAGGCAAGCACGCTTTTGTTAACATCAACGCACCAACTGCATGGGTGGAAAAAGCCAGCAGCATGTCTTCAGCAGTGACATCTTCCAATCCTTTCCTCAAATAAATCCCAGCATTGTTTATTAGTACATTAAGTCCCTTCTCCTGTACAATTCCATCTATCTCCCCAACCACAGCTGCAAATGTATCAGGCTTGGTGACATCTAACTTTACAACAGAAAGGCAGTCTTCTTTAGCTGCCAAGTCCTCCAATTCTTTGCTTCCTTCTCCACCCAAGTTTCTGCTAGCAGCTATCATGTGATGAGGACGAGGATTACTAGCCAGTAAATATTTCACTAGTCCAAGTCCCACCCCCTGATTAGCACCAGTGATCATTATGGAATACGGAATTGTAGCCTGTAAAGGTAATAACACAACATTATTATAGTATATTTGCCTACCATGTCTGTCTTGTTTCGCACGTACGACAGTTACAGTCTGCCTTAACTTTTTGGGCGCTTACAAGTGGTGCGCTACAGATAAAGTTTTTAAGCGGTTTTTTTGTGCGCTTAAATGGCTAAGATGTGAATTCGCACGTATATCGTGCTTTTGTGTCTACTGCATTGTGTTGGCGGCTGCTGCTGCTGCTTGCTGCTGCTGCTGCTGCTGTTGTTGCTGCTGCTGCTGCTGCTTCCTGCTGCTGCTGCTTCCTGCTGCTGCTGCTTCCTGCTGCTGCTGCTGCTGCTTCCTGCTGCTGCTGCTGCTTCCTGCTGCTGCTTGCTGCTGCTGCTTGCTGCTGCTGCTTGCTGCTGCTGCTTGCTGCTGCTGCTTGCTGCTGCTGCTTGCTGCTGCTGCTTGCTGCTGCTGCTTGCTGCTGCTGCTGCTGCTGCTTGCTGTTGCTGTTGCTGCTGCTGCTGCTTGCTGTTGCTGCTGCTGCTGCTTGCTGTTGCTGTTCATATATTGATCTATCTAGTGTTTCAGTGGGCTATTGCATGGGGATCTGGTTGAGTTGTTTCAAAAACATTAAAACATTAAAATACTCTATACACCAGTCAAGTTGCTTTCATGTGTTCATTAAACTAGTTTAAATTAATGCTCGTAAAGTTCTCATGCCATCTACAGGTATATTCAAGGTTGATGATGGTGCTCATGCACTGTACATCCAAGTTTTAACATACACTTTTTAGTAATAGCTATGCCATAAATCAAGACATCAGTTGACAGAACATGAATGTTGAAACCAGAAGTGCCACAAACTGAAACTAATTACTTTATAAGGCTGGAATTGCTTTCATTTGTAATTTTGGTGAAATATGAGCATTAATTAAAGGTATTAGATAGTATACTTAATTTTTGCGGTGATATCTTTTTAATTCTCTTCTTGTTTTCCTTCTTTGCCATACCCATACACATACGTGTTCCTGCATGTTGCCTTTGCAAATAGGCTTTTTGTTCCTGACTATGATAGTTCTATCTTTTACTATAGGTATACGTATTTGCATGCCATGTACATTCTGGATGCAATTTTTTTTTCATCTTTAATACTACTATGTAGCTTCAATAATGAAATGCCTGCATTTCATTACCAGTTGGTATAGACAGCAGCATGTTCTGAACAATAATTTTGGTGAAAAGATTGAGATACTCTAATAAAGCAGTAAGGCAATATTAACTACTCTCAGAATAGAACAGTTACTTAGCTGTAATGGAAACCCCTTTTCAAAATTCCTGTGCATGCCCCTGTGATGTTTGTGTTAAAATAGACATGTGGTAAGATAAAGGTTTAAAATGTGTCCTTCTTCATGATAGATTGCAAATTCTAAAGTTTCAATTTCTCATCGTTGCAGTAGTGTATAAACTCCAAAGGGGTTTCTGCATGGAGTTGGTATGCCCTTAGATGATAATCAGGTTGATAACACAAGCAAACTCTCTTCACTGTTACTATATGTTTTTCTCACATCTAGAATGCCCTGTAAGTATACATGTTTAAGTTCTTTGCTTCCCACATGACATAGTAATAGTCAACACGCACATTGTGATTGTAATGATTTACATTAAGAAATGAAGCATAAATATAACTTTCATGTGTTGACCCTGTGTGCACATGGTTATACCTAATTTGTACTTTTCACGTGTATAATGGTGTAGTAAGGCCCCTAAAATTTATAACTATGAAGGCCTCCTCCGATTCCTTTCAGAATTTTTTTTTTTACAGCTTGCTTATTGTGCACATAGCCAGAAACTCAAACATTTTTGGTGAAGTTTATGTCTGTATATCTATTGAGATCTGAAGTGCTATCCATATTATACATATGCCACAAAGGGAACATGGGAAACTATAGGAGGAGTAGAGCTCCTCACAATTACAGGTATGATATACTCTAATAGAGCAGTCATGTATATACTCTAATAAAACAATCAAAAGTAACATAATAATAAACAATCACTGTTTATCAATTTAAAAAACTAAATATAATATTCTAAACTGACTTCATCACACCCTAATTAATGTAACTAAAATTCTCTGAAAGTGAAAGTCATGTAAGTGCGGTTTTGCAAGTTCCACATCCAGGGAGTGTGAGTATATAGTTACAACTATATACTGAAAGAAGATCTAGAGATATGGTTAACCTTGTGGGCTTTAATATAATAGCCTATGTAGGCCGTATACTGTAAATATTATTGTCTAGTTACATCATGGCATGCAGTAAGTAGCATTTGTACTACATAGTTAAGACTTCAGCAAACTGTCTGAATATGTGTATGTCAATAAATTTTCAGTCAAGGTTACCATCATATCACAGGAAGATGTTATTTCATTTCTGAGTATGCTTCACACACTGCATGTGCGGTCACTCCTACAAACTAGATCCACCCCTACCATATATACTGAGATCACAGGGACCGTATATACCTTTTTTCAGAATGTATTCCCTTGCAGACTATTGATATGATCTAGAAGGAAGCTAGGTGCTAAGTAAAATACAATAAAGGAGTTAAAACAAGCAGAAGCTATTAAGCCACTTAATCAATGCACATAAATGTAGTATTTTACCGTGAACTCCAATTATCCAAAACTTTTGCTTAACCTAACTCAAAATAATTGTTCTATTGTAAGTGTTCTATCAAAAATTTATAATGATTGTAATGTTCATCCAGTAGATAGATAATAACATATTATATACTCTCTAAAGAGAGACTTGTAACATAGCTAAACTCTCTACAAGGTGACTTTATTGTAACTGAACTCTGTACAGGGTGATTTATAACCAAAGTAAAATTTCTACAGGGTGACGTGTAAGATAGCTGAACTCTTGACACAGAGACTTATAATGTGTAGCTGTACTCTATACAGGGTGACTTGTATGTAGCTGAACTTTCTACAAGGTGACTTTATTGTAACTGAACTCTCTACAGGGTAATTTATAACCAAAGTAAAATTTCTACAGGGTGACGTGTAAGATAGCTGAACTCTTGACACAGAGACTTATAATGTGTAGCTGTACTCTATACAGGGTGACTTGTATGTAGCTGAACTTTCTACAAGGTGACTTTATTGTAACTGAACTTTCTACAGGGTGATTTATAACCAAAGTAAAATTTCTACAGGGTGACGTGTAAGATAGCTGAACTCTTGACACAGAGACTTATAATGTGTAGCTGTACTCTATACAGGGTGACTTGTATGTAACTGAACTTTCTATAGGTTTGTATACATAGCTGACCTATGAGACCATATATAGGTACAGGAAAGATGCATGATTAATTGAATGTCTCTTCACACAGATATTATAGTTACGCTTATATGCAGGGGCGGATCCAGAGTTTTAAAAGAGGGGGGGCACCTTGCTGAAAAACAGTTGAAGACCAAAAAAAAAAAAAAAAAAAAAAGGTCACAACAGTAATAGCTAGTTATCCTTTACCAAATATATCACGTCTGTTATGTAAAATAAAATCCTATATATATAGCTTCATAGGTAAGCTACACTGCCTCATTAACATTGTGACTGCTTTATTAGAGTAATTGACTGCTCTATTAGAGTATCTCGATCTTGCATGCAATTTCTTGAAGGGTTGGGGGGGGGGGGGGGGGCATTTGCCCCAAATGCCCCATCCTGGATCCGCCATTGATATGATATAATTAGCTCTCAAACTACCTCCAGTGACTATAATCTTCTACTTAGTGTGGTACAATTATAACGTGGTTACTTGGCCGAATATGACATACTTCAGTCGCATCCCTCATAAGTGTTGATGAATAATGAGAGAACTGTAACTGCATAATATATAACTGTAAAGCAGCTTATCATATTGTAAAGTAACATGTAGGAATCCATTCAGAAATGGCTTAAAGGCATAAACCATTGATATGTTTTATATATAACATAGCAATGCAGTGTAGGTACTTTTACCATACACTCCTGCACTATGCAACATCATCTCTGCTTGGAAAGTTTCTAAAGATCAATCACACCACATATAACCAGCATTTTTGTGTATTAAATTAGCTACGTAGATTCTAGTATGCACTAGCTTTGCGCCTTGTAGTAATGGGCTCACGCATGTACACGCACCTGTACCATGTAATGATGTAGCTGCCCATCTGAAGATGACTGCAGTATCCTCGGGAAAAACCCCAGGATAAGATTACTAGTGGGCAGGGTATGTTGGGTCTGTTAGCAGCACAGACCTCCCCAACATGCAGATAAACGGATCTGTTATGCACTTGTCAATTTCATGTCCCACCCCCGGGGAGGGTGGGGGAATACAGGGGATTTGACAAATCATTGTGTCAAATTCCCCACTACTGGGGCAAAATCGGCTGTCAAATCCCTACCCCCATAGTAGGGGATTTGACAACACCTCAAGGATGACTAAACACATATTTCATGCATGTGACTAGTAATAAACCTGCCCTGTAGCTAGTAAAATTATAGCAAGTGCGATTTTATTGTTTAGAAATGCAACTACCGAAAATCAGTCAGTGAATTGGACAACGGTCAATTGCCCCAGGGGTGGGGACAAGAAGCAATGTCAAATCCCCACCTGGGGTGTGGGGCGTGAAATTGACAAGTGTATTACTGAACAAATTGTTGACCATCGCTGTCTATCCTGTGCAATCTCAAACCAATCTCCAAGTGTCCTGACATCCATCACTGCTAGATTTCTCCATTGTTGCTTAGGGCTGTGTCTTGGGTGGGTTTTAATCAGCCCACAAAAGAGTATCCATCTGTGCCAAATGCCCTAGCCACTTACATCAATATCAGTACACAGAATATGTTTACTTAATGTTGTTGTAGTGCAAAAATTGAAGAGTTCTTGCTTTTAAAAGTAAGTGTATGAATACTAGTTACTCAGACAGTTGTTCCTAAATACAAGTTACAAAGCATGCAACTAGTTAGATTGTTTAGTTACTTTAAAATTTAAAAGTAATACTACATAACTTAGTTACAAAAGTAACTAGTTACCCTCAACTCTGAATTGATGCAAAACTCTCTCAGACTTCCCAATCATACCAGCAGCTCAATTACAGTATATTTGACATGAGTGATTTTAAAATTCATTTATGATTGAGCCAATACAATTTGATAGTTCTAAAAGGATTACTCCAACAGGCTCACTATTAAATCTGACATAATATTATTGATGTTCAACATAGAGGATTGGATTATAGAGATGTTGCTGTATTCAGCTCCCATTCACAAAGCGCATGTTTTTAATGATTATGAGCACTGCATACATAGCACACTAAATATTTGAAACTAATTATCAGCTATTTCTAAACTACCACATGTGACAAATGTTAGTGAGTCTAAAACAGATGAGTGATCACTAATTCATATTCACAAGCCAGCTTATCACCTCAAACACAACAACAAAACATGTTACCAGATAAACCAGTTACACAATGACATCACTGACTGAATACACAGTGTCACAATCGTTGTGTTTCTGAGATTTGAAATCCCAAACTATTTAAAGCATCAGAGTGTAACACATGGTCATCCCTTATGCTATAATGTGTTTTCACTTACACGAAATTGTACAATATTTTGTCATGCAAAAAACTGAAATGCATTGTGGTACAGCCTTTCGGCTTTCACACAATATAATTATCTAGGTAGTGATCCAGCATGATGTTGCAGCCATATACATACTTTGTCATAAATATCTTAACTTAATACTATGTATGTTCTTGTACAATAACAATCTACCAGTTCAACTGAGTATCAGAGTCATCATATCGAAAGAATCCACCATTGGAATTCTGATCAAGGCCAGCAAACAACTTCATCAAGCCCTGTACTGATTGTTCAACACTGATCGGAGCATTAGGTCCTCCACTTTTAGTTTGTACCCAACCTGGATGTACCGCACACACAATAATCCCATCCTTGACTATGTCAACACTAAGAGATTTTGTGACAGCATTGAGAGCTGCCTTGCTGCTACGAGTAGTGTAACTACCACCACTGGTGTTATCAGATATGGAGCCAAATCGAGAAGAAAAGTTTATAACAACTGCTCTTTGCCAGCCAAGTGGTTTAGCTGCTAAACGACTTGCAGCCTGTTTTAACAATGGTAGGAACGCTTGTGTGAGCATCAATGGACCAATCGTGTTAGTAGAAAAGGCCAGCTGCATATCTTCAACAGTGACATCTTCCAATCCTTTCTTCAAATAAATTCCAGCATTGTTTATAAGTACATTAAGTCCATTCTCCTGTACAATTCCATCTACCTCCCCAACCACAGCTGCAAATGTATCAGGCTTGGTGACATCTAACTTTACAACAGAAAGGCAGTCTTCTTTAGCTGCCAACTCCTCCAGTTCTTTGCTTCCTTCTCCACCCAAGTTTCTGCTAGCAGCTATCACGTGATGAGGACGAGGATTACTAGCCAGTAAATACTTCACTAATCCAAGTCCCACCCCCTGATTAGCACCAGTAATCATTATGGAATATGGCACTGTGGCCTATATTAAGAGGTTGCCAGTATTCAACATGATTATTACACATATTCGCCTACCATAGTCCACTTTGTCTCTTTCACAGTTAGCTATGAATGTTGAGCTGCGTGAATCCTGTGCACAGCTGTGTTCCGATAACTTTGGGGGCGCTTACAGAGGTGCGCTGCAAAGATGCATGTTGTATCTCGTATCAGCGCGATAGTGAAAGCGCCTGTACGTGTGCATGTGTTTGTATCACTGCGCATGTTGTTGCTACTCCTGCAATTCATGCTGCATACCGGTACTGTATCCTTTGGTTTTGGCGCTTGAGAAACGATGCGCTACCAATAAATTCGGTGTGCACTATTTAGATTATATAATTTGTTCATCGTGACAGGTGAAGCATGAAAGACTTGCTTTACAGAACAAGCAGGACAGGTGGTTTAGTGGCGTTCTACTTCACGTTTTCAATTAGTCTCACATTTTACAATAAATGGCTGATGAAGGTAAAAACAGTTTGTTTACGTCAATGTTTAATAAATACCAACAATATTCCTGCGCACAGAAAAGTGCTATGTTGTCTATAATATGTTTTTTGTTGGTAATTATGTGTTAATTGTGGTAGACGTAAAGCTCAGCCTGTAATAGGCTGTGACACTCAAATTATATTCAGTTGCCTGTAGAGGCAGTACATGTGGTGAGTATGTTCCCATCCATGTTTCATGTAAGGGATGATGATATCAGGTAGACGTGGTACAGTGCTCTGTGTGGTAGTGGTACTAGTCCTGACCCCAGTAGGATTTATCTGCACTGACCCATACTGTAGCTTCTGAGTGGCCCAGTGTTTCACTGATGAAGTATGCCCATGTATATGACTGCAGTTTGCCTTGTTTTATGTGTCACTAATACTGATGTACAATTGTTACAGTCAATGCCATTCCCAATCTCCCTCACGATGACTACACTACTGATCAAGTTCTTCATAGCATGGTTGTGCCGTCGTATTATCTTCTGCTTCACCCGTCAACAACCTTTGGTTATCGGCTGGAGGACATATTCTAAAGGGGTCATCCCTCCAGGTATGGTGTATATGTTAGTATACAATTGGAAGTTTGTTGTATGGTTTTATTTGGTTTAGTGGAATCATTTCAGTTTCAACTTGTCTCCAAGGTATTTAAACTAATTGTGTCACCCCTTACAAATCATACACCAAAATATTATGGCCTCACAATCTATTGAATTTACTAATAGTGAATGAAATCTTGACTATGCTTGGCCACTGTAACAAGGTGGTTTGCTAAACAATTCACTTGGTATATGCAGTAGTAGACTGAGCACTTTAGTAGCTGATAAAGTACAATTCATTTACATACATACTCTGCTGGGATTTTGGTCTGTTTATTCAAATTTTTGTTCTCCCAGCACTGGCTAGCGGATTGGATATTGGACTGTCAAACTGGAGCTTACTGTTTATAACTGTTTCACTGTAAGTTTACAACTGTCAAAATGTGTCCAATAGTTGTTATCTATTTTTACCACATAGTTACACCATGTCCAAGTCCACATCGATTGTGTTTATTCTCATCTTCTCGTTCATCTTTCGATTAGAAAAACCAGTGAGTGAAATGATATTTACAGTAGTATACCCTTTCCAGATGTCCATGGTCCCATTTGTACATGTTCGTGTACATACATTTAGACCCCTCAAGACACCTCACTTAATAAGGACACCATGATAATCAGGATATGGTCCCATTACGTAGTATTAGGACTCACTAAACAAGGATACTTCAACATGTAATAGAAGTATATTTAATTTGTAGTCAAGTTGCACTGCTAACATTTTATATACAAAAGACACATTCAAACTCTATAGGGACTTTGAAGGCTTTCACCTTTTTTTGAAGGGCACTAAATTGTTGTTATTTTTCCAAGTAGTGCAGTCAGAGAAACTTCATTGTAAATGGTGTATGTATATAATTTGTAATGTTACTCTCTCTTACAGAGGTTAATATTGACAGCTGTTATTGTCCTCATAATGGGAGGCTTATTCATGTTTACTTACGAGTCAACACAGTTTGATATTGAAGGATTCATACTGGTAATGAATGGCAAGCTTAATGGATGCAGTCTTTATACCAAAATGTTGTCATTTCTGTGTAGGTGATAGCAGCGTCAGTTATAACTGGTATACGCTGGACCTCAGCACAGATGTTACTACAGAAACAAGAGCTAGGTATGACAGATAGATTAGATTAGGAGAATTAGATGGTCTGTGCTATAAATAGCTATACATGTTTTGTAACATGGTTTAGGCTAGGAGCAACATAAATTATGTATAGTATAACCACAATACAAACGGTGTGGACACCCTTGTACTTGTCTTCAATAACTAGTACACACTACAATTACTACATGAAGAGCTTTTCATACATTATACAAATAATTATGCAGTTTCTGTCATAGTTAATCATTTACAGCCACTGCCATCGGTAACCATAACAACAAGAGACAATACTTATGAGGGGAAAATGCTTTGTGGTTTGCCCACCTTATGAAAGTTTGCTATACACTGGGGATTAAAATTGATAAGCAATTGTAGTGAACAATTTCCACTGGAAGGACTAAGTCATAAAAGGTTTCAGCCTCAGAAGTTCTGTTATATCATAGTGACAGGTATGTATTTTCTGTTCAACTTCTTGCAGGACTGAATAACCCCATCAATACGGTCTATCACTTACAGCCGGTCATGATCCTCACTTTACTACCACTGGCATTCCTTATTGATGGTATGTGATCATGTGACATAACATGCTCTCTTAAAGTGGGCATGGCTGTTTTTCAGGGAGATATTTTGCAACATCGAGTCAGCTGGTAGGGTACACAGAAACTGGATCACTGTTCTCTGGTGTATTTGTGATCCTGGGGGCAGCTTGTATGGCATTCATGCTAGGAGTGTCAGAGTATTGGCTAGTCTATCACACATCATCATTAACACTGGTCATTAGTGGAGTGTTTAAGGTGAGCAACTGTCCTTTGATGTGGTTTGTGAAGAGACCAAACGATTCTGTTTGTAATGCTGTGGATTTCTAGTGTTGTAGTGACCATGTCTAGCCCAAACATCGTACTCCATGACCCCATTAATAGACCAGTCCATTATTGTAACCATGTCAAGTAGGTTGTTAAGATGTGCTTCTATTTAGAGCACCTTATTATCGAGATATCTCCTAGTAGGAAAAAGGTTTACTACTATCTTTGTAATAGTACTGTTATTGCACTACCCTAATCCATTTTGAGCCAGTTTTAGTGTGCATGATGCAGTCATACAAGTATCATTGTTTTGGCTGGCTCCATTAGCATGGTAGACATTTCATTTCCATTAGATTGAAATAGCTGTAGGCTGTTAGAATGATTTAATTGAAAATTGATTCAACACCAGAATTAAATAATGCTTCTTGAGGTTTGTGGGCCTTAGTTAATATAATTGTAAGACAGTGTTTGTGTGTTCTATGAACAATATCTGCAATGACGTTTCTTTATGTTGCGGTTACAAAATTTGATCTCATAATTGACTAAATGGCCATGTTAGTGTGTGTGTGTGTGTGGGGCTTCAGAGACTTTGGCACACAGTATTCAAAACGAATGTTGTCTGTAGTGTTTTACACATGGAACCACGAGATAATAAAGGTAAGAAGTCACAGGGTAGTTGGAAAAGGCGGATATGGTCGGACACGGACATTTTCAAAATACACTTTTGCATTTATACAACATACCTAATGTTGCTCTATGCTGTAGTCTTTGCTTCCAGACACAGAGATCGACTTCGAGTAACGCTTATCTATTTATATGCGCGTGTGCAGAGGATAAGCTAGCACACTCCAGAGTACCATACACCATATACTGTTGTACACACACTATAGAAATCTGATGTATACTCACAGAGATTCAGCTGGCATCCCCCAATTTAACCTCGCAAGCCAGGTAGGTATAAGCATCTGCACCTTATACTGAGAGTTGAGAGCTCCTGGATCTGGCCTACGATGGTAAACTAGGGTGGATCTCTACAATTACATAAGTTAACCACATTAGATTTCTAGAACACTTGTACAGCAGTACGTTGTCTATAATACTTGTAGCGTGCTAACCAATCCTCTGTACATGCGCTTATAAATGGATAAGTGCTACACGAAGACCATGTCTGGGCCTAGAAGCAAAGACTACTGTACAGAGCAATGTTAGGTATGACAATTAACTGTTGTATAGATGTACTGTAGCTTTGATAATGTCTGCCCATATCTGCAATGTGCTATTTACAACATTTGAATATTTTGGGGCCCAATAAAATCATGTGATGCTTGTACTTTACCACCTGCAACATGAACTTGACAAGATACGCAATGCAACCAGCTGGTCTTGGACAAGTGTTGAGTGGCTTCCATGCATCAAAACATAATACAGCATGTAATCAGCACATTGCTCCTTTGCTCTTCAAACTATTTACAGTAGAGTGAACCCAAATCAACTTCAGTCAACTTTGAACTAAAATTGCATACTTTAGCATTAGGCAAGTGGCACATGGGGGGAGATATTTAAAATTAGTAGCAGCTGTGCAACAGAAAATTTTGACAATTTAGAAGGAAAAAAAATCAGGTCAACTTTAAATTTGTCAAACATCCATAAGCGCTTTTTAAAAAACTATGTGTGTTAGGATTAATCTCGTGCCCAGCCGGGCTCGCGCTAATGCGCAAACACTTGCGTATTAGTGCCAGCCCGGCTGGGCATGAGACTACAGTATGTTAGGATATATGTGACCCACTGAGTGAAAACCGACCATTTTCACAAATTTCTATTTTTGCTATTAAAGCATACTGGGTAAAAATACATGTGCTACATAATAATTTATGCACGTTTTAATCACTTTGGTATGTACTGTTGAATCAATAAAACCATAGATAATAGAGTAAAAGGGATAGGAAACGCAAGCGATTTCCGGTTTGATTTCCGTTATGTGTGACTTGAAAGGACAAGATAGTTTTGTGCTCAAGCATGGGAATTAGTGTTCTAAGCAGCGTAAATAGTAATCCAACAGACTACAGCAAGTATTTAGGCCTTTGTGAGAGATTTTGGTGAGAGAATTCAGACTATAGATTTTGTAACAAAGCATATCACATTAACCGTGATTGTTACACGCTGTCATACTTTCGCTCATAGTACCTTCATGTCTTGTCCATACCGCTTCTTGTATAGCCAGTTCCACTTTCGAATCTTGTGGTAAGCTAGGCGTGTCACCAACACAGTCTTTTACCATTGCGTTGTACTGCAAGGTGGTTTAAACTTTTGGTTTAAAATGGAAGATACTTAGTCATTTCTTCAGGCAACAATTCCTCTTTTGCTCTGGTTCTCTCTGTTAAATGGTAAGGAATAGGTTTATCACAGTTAAAAGGATAGAATATATTTACGAAGAAAGTAAGTGTTGTAAAGTAATTTTTGGGCCGTTTTTTCCACTTTCAATCTCCTGTAATTTTGCGCATAACTTCCTTGAGGGTTGGTACCATCCTAGTTCCCTCGATTACTTACTTAAGTTCACTGTAGTGAAGTTTCACAGTTGTTGGTTGCAAAATTCTGTCGTCACAACAATTTGTTTCTCTTTGATACAAGTGCAGCAAGCGTAACGAGTATGTTCATGATGTAATACACGGAATTCCAATAGAAATGTACGTATTTTGTGACGTCACGTTATTGTGTTTCCTATCCCTTTTAAGAACTCTATTATCTATAATAAAACCCTTTCATGGGGAGTAAGAAAATCTTTGTTTAGTGTTTATACAGGCACATGAGTTATAGGTGCTTATTTACGATGCAGTAAACATAAAGTTTACGTCATTTCATTGTTGGAATGGCATTTTTATTTGTCCACACGGAGACATACAGGGAAAATACTATACCTTGATGGATTTGCCAGTTCATGGTGAACAAGCTGAGCCAATCCCCATCTTAGTAGCTTGTTTCAGTCGTGATTTATCGTTAATTAGATAAGCACCTGTAATTTATTTGCTGTATTTATTCCTATTCCAATTGTCTAGTGCTATAATTCCAAGACCATTCATCACAAAAGGCTGAAACTTTGGCTGTCTACTCCTTTGTTACTATAGATAACAGAGAAGCAATAAAATGGAATTCGAGGAATGTGCAAAACGACCAGTTTTTGCTCAGCCGGTCACATATGATTCCTTGATTTCTGTCAACATTCATCAACTTTTCCTTCTGTCAAAATTTCCTGTAGCAGGAGCTTATAAGTTCCGAAGGCATTCGGTGCTTATAAGCTGACAGTAGAAATAGTCTAATTTTAAAGTTAGTTGGTTTAGTTGTAATACACATACTGTCTCACTATCCAGGAGGTGCTAACACTTAGTATTGCAACTACCATTGTGGAACAAGATACTCTTAGTTCAGTGAACATAGCTGGGATGGTGATATGTCTGATGGGAATAACACTACATGTTATACTGAAGGTCATCCAGATGAGACGTGAGTTTGCACTGAACATACTGTACATGGGACTCACCAAGCACTTGGCCTGTAAATACACATTTGCTATATACAGCATAATACAGGTGCCATCAAGAGTATATTATAATAGAAACTAAGAGTATCGAATGGGTGTATTACCCCGTGATTAATGATTGTGTAAAGTAACACGGATATTTCAGTAATTGTTTGTTTTCATTGCCATTAAGGGTTGCTCAATTTGGCCACTAAACCAAGTGAAAACATGATAGCGTTAAAGGGAATTGGCTAATGTTAAAGTTCTGGCACTGCCAAGCGGATTCCTGAAGGCGTGGCAGCACGCTCGTTTGTGCAACCGTTGTTTTGCTGAGCTGGAGTTATCTTGGGTTCTTACTACACTTTCCTTGTACAATAACTGTTGAATACTTGGTTGAATAACACGGAAAACCTGCGAACAAAGACCCATTGTCATGTACGTATTTCAAATTATCATTTCGTGTAAACAAACAATTACTGGAATATCTGTGTTACATTATGCAATCATTAATCATGGGCTAATACACTGTACGACACTCTTGGTTTCTATTATATACTCTTGGTGCCATGTGCTGTTGGAAGAAGTCAGATACTGAGATTACATCAACATTGTTATATTTCCTTTGTAGAATTTGTTTGTAAGTGACATGTTTTAAAGTAGATAGGCGTGCTTTCTATCCCAAAAATGGAAAATATTTGAGCTAGTAATTTGTAATTTCAAACGTATTTGTCCCCATGTCTGAGCTCCACCTAGCTTAACCCACTCTCTTTGCAGATGAGGAGGAGCTACAACAGAGCAGACATATTGTGGAGAGCACAAAGGTGTTGTTGAAGGAAGGCAAGTCAGATGACAGCACCGATGAAGAGGAGATATTGTATGAACAGACACAACTGTAAATTACTGTCTGTATAAATATTATAGTGAAATACGGTTGACAGTGATTAATCCCATCATTTATTTTCTGTGTAAAAATATTTTCTGTTTAGTATACTGTAATAAATATTATCATACCAATGTAGAGTACTCTATAAATTTGGTGCACTTTACCTAAGGTGGTAGATATAGTATAAAATTTGTGATACACTACTGCAGCACTAATACTCCCGAACACCACAGTCATTACAGTTACCAGAGTCAACACACCAGTACTACAAAGATTTCACATATAACATTACTAATTGTGGTTGACAGTAGAGTGTAGTGATATGGTGTACCTGTTCTGATATCCTGCAAAATTATTTTTAAGTTGAAAGAAAACAGTGCTAACCAGTGTTGTCAAAATAAATATTACCATCACCTGTGAAGAATTATAAATGTGTATATAGTCAAATTGTAATACAACTTTTGTATTTTGATTGGATAATATGGTATATGCAAATTAACATACTGAAATAAGCACCACGGGGATGTGTTTGGGTATACATGTATTCTTTAAGCATGAGAGAAGGCTGAGGATACACATATAATTGTTTCAATGTGTCCAGTATTTTAAGACTTGTAGCAGGATTAATGCACCTACCAATGTATTGCCCCACCACCCCCCCCCCCCCCTGGGGATTTACAGGGGGAATTGATACGAAACTGCTGCCCCACTATGGGGCATTTGATGACTGTTCAGTAAGCACCCAAATATTTTTTTTGTTGTAACTTCCTTCGCTATGTCAAATCCCACGTTGCAACTGGGGCCAACGGTGGGGATTTGACACGATAGGTTTGCCCTACTATGGGGCATTTGACATTCGGCTGTGTCAATTCCCCATATATGCCCAAGGGGGGGGGGGGGGGGGGGGGGTAGTGGGGCAATACATTGATAGGTGCATAACAACTTCTGAGAAAGAATTAGCTTTAAAAGATCAGCATACTTTTACCTAAGGTAGCTGATTTTATTTTATCTGGTGAAAGCATCATGATAGCTCAAACATTGAATTTAGTTTTGATCATAATTCTGCAGTATTTCATTATACAGTGAAAACTCAAGTCTTTTTTCTGAAATACTGGTGTAGATCAATCAGTCAACTGCGTGTGCTCTACTATACTTAAGTACTGTATTATTACTACTTCAAATCATGATTTTGAAAGTTATAGATAATTTTAATAAGTTCTCGAGGTAGAAGAGACCATGTAGTCTACACATGCAAAGCATGGCATTATTCTGGTTGCCACCTTGTTTGTTGTATACACATACATAAATGTAAGACATTTTGTGTGTGTGTTATATACACACTGGTCCTGCCCCAGGATTTTCCTGTGATAATTCACAGGTGCCCCAGTGCTGGTTCACTGGGTAGGCATGGTAGCCTTTGTGTGTATGTGATGTGTGTACCTTCTCTCTTTCTATACAACCTCTACAGTACCTCAATCAGCTTGCTAGCAATCCGTTAAACAGCAGAACACTACAGTGCCTTACTGTGTCAGACAGAGCAGCCTCTAAATCATTTCAGAAATGTTGTTATACAACTTATTACTACAGTACAGGTACATTTCCATCAGTATCAGTTGGTTTCTTTGTCCTCTTCTTTGCAATAGGAGGATTATTGGATTCTGTCTTTGTCTCTGAGTGTTTCCTGACGTGTTCTTCCCCCACCTGTAGTAATGGTTCCATTTGTGCTCTGAGCTCTGCTACCTGTGATGTCATTTGTGTAGGGGGGTGGGATCACTGTGCAGCATCAAGAAGTGGGCGTGGCTCACCTCTGCATCAATATCCTGTTCTTTCATGTTGCTCAGGTTTGCTTCGAGCTGTGAGAAGTGTTTGGCAGCCAATCTTCTCTCCCCACAGTTGCACAATGTCACAGCATAGTTGAGATGGATTAGTGGATCAGTCCTGGGGAAACATACCATTACAATGAGATTGTATTAATATTACCACTTTTGGAGATAATATAGCCTTAAAAAATATGTGGTCTTATTGGTGACATCTTAGCTATGTTCGCAATAATGTACTTGACATGTTGGCATGTACATGGAATAATTTTGTGAATTATAATGATGCCAGAATAAATACTACAAAAGTATAAAAATACAAAACTGGTATGAAAGATCAAAATACTCTAATAGAAAAATCACTCTAATAAAGCAGTCAGCCTACTCCACCATCATGATTAAAGAGGTGGCCCTGCAGCAGAGATTAACTTTGCCCGATAAAATGCTTTCTGCTATGGTTTGGTTGAGTATTGTGTTAGGAACAATGCTAAATACCTGACCAGCTCTGTAGGGCATGTGGGGAGATAAAAATTTCCAACTTTTCCATCAATGCAATTTTCACCTTATTAAACTTTTAATGGCTTTGTAATACAAGTTACAGACTTGTAGAATAAGACATTCTAATCCGGTACTGAGTTAGGTAGTGTGTGCCCACACACCTGGTTCTGGCCACATACACACATACACATGGTACCATAACAGTGTTAGCCAAAATAACAGTACAATTGGATACATACTTGTCCAAGGAGAGTGCTTGTTCATATGATTGTCTAGCAGCGTCATGATCCTCCAAGTGTGTCAGTGTTACTATATATAGTAAATAAGTCACTGTTACTATATATAGTAAAAAGTTAGTAGATCACTGTTACATGTACAATAAAGTGTCACTGCTATTATGGTAACAAGCCAATGTTACTATTTATAGTACCATCAATAATAGTTCCACCTATTGCAAGATAAAATTGACTCACCACCTAAAAGCATGTACAACTTAGCACACTTTGGGTTTTGAGCAGTGGCTGCTCTAAAGAAATGAAATGATGACGCATATCTTTAGTGTGTTAAGGCAATATAAACAATGTTGTATTAAAGTGTTAGAATACAAGGATACTGTTGCATTGTAAGGTGAACCAGTCCAAGATTGTATAATATCTCCCACTCAAATGGAGCAAGATAGTTGGCACGCTTGAGACAGCTGATTGCCTACAGAATGACACCATAGTGGAAATTTTCACTTGTCTCATTGACACTTACTGCAACGTATTTCTTCTTGCCGAAAAAGCACATGGCAATATTGTTCCACAACTGAGGTGACTCTGGTGAGTTAATGGCTGCTACTCGGTACTTGCTGAGGGCAACGTCATAGTCCCCGTGAGTTTGCATCATACAACCAGCTGCCAGGATGGCCTGGGTAAAAGTAATGTCATAAGTGCACATGTCAATACAGGCAAATCCTCCTAGCTAGGGCAGGACTAGTATCCAACAGAAAGCTGTACCCATGTCTCATGGGTGACGTTGTGGGCACCCATAGTCCCATCTAAACCTCACTTGTTATGTAAGTCATGTATGACAGATACTGTAGCATTTGCTTACCTGGTTAACACTAGGTTCTTACCCAGTTAACAGACACTATTGGGTATTGAGTCTAATGAACTTGAATGCTGCTGTCTCACACATACACTAACTACGCAGCACCCAAACTATATTTACTTCTACATAATACACACTGTATCCATTCATGCACATTCACACACCTTATTATTACTAGGATCATAAGTGAGAGCACTGCCTAAACACTCAAACGCTTTCTGAGGTTGTCCCTGCTCTAGGTAGAGCAATCCCAGAGTGGATAACACCTCAGGGTTCTCTGGACTGTGACTATATCACATGTCATAATGATGACAGGATATTAACAAAACCAACCTGACTGCTCTTTTGTAGACTGTTAGAGCTGACGTCACATCTTTTTTGAGTAAGTGAACACGACCTAACTCCATGTATGTGACTGTTTGTGGGCTTAACTCTAATGCCTTCTGAAGGTTTCCCACCGCCTGGCATGATCTCAATCTATTACAGTGTCCATACCAAATTAACTTACCTTATCATAAGCTTTCAAGTGTACCAAGCAGACACCTTGGTTGTGAAGGATTTCCTAATAAAGGATAAAACACAAATAGAATTTTATTTATAGCCCATTGTGTGCATTACCCAGTCTGAAGGCGACAATTTTAGAGCTTCAGTGTAAGCATCTAAAGAAGCCTTGTGTCTACCTAACAAGTAGCTGGACACACATACACATGAAAAAAATTGTGTCACTTCAAACGCACTCACTGAGATCGTGCCACTTGTTTAATGTTCTCTACATTGCTTGGGTTAAGCAAAGCAGCTTGTTGAAACATCTCCAGTGAGCCTTGTATCTCTCCTTCTTGACGTAGGATCATACCTATGCGACAACTTATATTATAAATCCAGTGCACACACAACTACCTAGCACATATCTTGCATATTCACACATATCATCTGTTTCTATCAACATTTCTTTGATCAATATTTTGCAGAAGTCAAAGTCCCTCCTGATGTATTGCATATGTAGCAGCCAATTCTTTCGCTCGAATACTGGCACCTCGGCTGGGCGGGAAACAAATATTTGTTTACGTTGTCATGGTGAATAAGGCTGTAAACTAGATTCACACTAGAATACAAATCACTTGGGAGTTTTACTTGCTAGTATTACATACAAAAAAAAATGTGATGCATAGTTTGGGTGTCGTACCTTTCGTTCCTCTGACCATTCGCGGTTCAGGGGCCTTCTTGGTGCCGCCGCTAACAGAAGACATCGATTCTCTCTTTTTCGCGGAAGTTTCGCCTGCCAAAGAACCGTCGTCCATCTGCAGATCGACAGCTATGCTGCAACCGAACTCGACAAATTCTTCTAATACTTAGCGCCTCTGGATTAATAACTGCACTCTAATTGGGGGCAAAGGTAAAATGGAGCAAAACGGACTCACGGAGTTATCAAACGCTTTACCAGACGATGAGGATTTGCCTGTAATACACGTTGAGATATGTCAGCATCCTACCAGGTATGCACGAAATAGTGAGTTTTGCAATTGCTCTTTTTCCCCATGTTTAGTGTTGCAAACACGGATTCAGTGGCAAGGTTCGGAGCAAAGGTGGTGTCACAGTTACAAGGTCGCTATGTCATGGATGAAGTGACTGTGACAGAATTTGAGGACCCACAAATACAAGAACATGTCTCCATGGTTACCATCAGTTATGTGGAGTCCAAATCAGCTGCAGACCACGTGAGCCATTCTTGCATTTTGTGTGCAATTTCTTGCCACTGGTTTTTCTCCGTAATTTCCAGTTGCTGAAGTATTCAGAGACTCGATTTGCCTTCCATGTTTATCAGTTACATGAGGACACTCCGGTGTCTGAAGAAATTGAAGAGGAAGAGCAGATTACAGCTGCACGGCATTGGCTCCTTCCATCAGGTAGTGACCCCATCCATCTGGTGATGTTATGCATTATTGTGCTCTGTGTTATGTAGTGGAGTTCCAAGGATTGTGGGAAAGCCTGGTGTTTGACAGTGATGTGAAAGAAAAGGTTACAACGTTTATACATGGTAGCTAGTGTGTACTAGAAGGTTTGACCTGTGCATGGTAGCTGTTCTTGTACAGAAAGACCAGATACCCTAATGAATTATATTTAGTTTAGAACTCTGAAATTAAGACAATTTTTGGCTTAAATGTGGATATGGCAGGCTTCTTCCAAAGGGAAATTTTCACGCTTTTTTCCAATTGGCTTTAGTATGCAAAATTTCCCCCCTAGAAATTTGCGGCTTGATCATTTTTAAGTATTATATTAATGCATAAAAGATGCTGAGGAAGCAAAAATTTCCTCCCTGCAATCCACAGATATTTCATCCTCCAAAAGCCCCACTACATATATGGTACCATTTGGGCAAATGCTCAATGGAAATGTAACTTTAAATTAAAAATATAAAAAATCTTTATACATGCTGTTATTATAATATTACTGTGCTCTCTCATGTGTAGCTGTTGCAGTATGCTCGGACTACATTGTTGTTTTCAGACAAGTAACTACTCTAATAAAACATACATCATGTTATGATCACTACACTCACAGAGAGGTCAACAGTAACATTGTGTCCTGGAATAGAGTAATACTACTACATGGTGGGTGTGTCTTTATAATGATGTGATGCTGTCATGTCTCATGTGATCCACAAAGGACCTCCTGGAACAGGAAAGACCTCACTTTGTAAAGCACTAGCTCAAAAGTTGTGCATTAGATTTTCTGATAGGTGAGTGCATGCGCGCGCATGTGTGTGTAATGAAGTTGTATTTTAGGTATCTTTATGGCGAACTAGTAGAGATTAACAGTCACAGTTTGTTCTCCAAGTGGTTCTCTGAGGTAAGCTCCACTTCCTTATTGTACAGACACTAGAGCCACACCCACTAACAGAGTGGCAAACTGGTGCAAAAAATGTTCAGCAAGATTCACAAGTTGATTGATGATCCTGATTCACTAGTTTGTGTATTGATCGATGAAGTGGGACCATGTTATGTATGATCACAATATACACTCACCCCAAATTATTTAGGTTGAGAGTTTGACTGCTGCCAGAAAGTCAGCAATATCTGGTAGTGAACCATCTGATGCTATCAGAGTAGTGAACGCTGTACTCACTCAAATTGACCAAATTAAGAAGTGAGTGTTTGTATACACACTGGTTGATGTTGATGCTTGAACACAAAGACACTGAGCACTTAGTTAAGATCCAAAAATATGTTATTCCACTAGCAGTTAGGACACATTGGTGTTAGTCAAAAATTCCATTAGTTGTGTAGTTGTTGATGACCTTGAACCCAATTTAAAATTTTATGACTGAAAAATCAAGCCACCTCTCTAATGTAGTTGTTTCCTGAATAGATATTCCACTAGGGCTTTGGCTCTTTTACACAATGTTCAAAAATATTAATCAAGTTGTTTGAAGGAGCAATCTAGTTTTATTACATTTGTGTGCATAATGTCTTACACAGCTAATATGTGTGTTTTATTAGAGTATTTGTTTGTGTAATGTATTGGATCACCCTCTTTAGGTGTTCAAATGTTATCATTCTCACCACATCAAACATTACTGAAGCCATTGATCTAGCATTTGTTGATCGGTAAGTATCATCTTAATTAGTGCACACAACAAAGTGATCATTATCATTATTTTATTAGAGCTGATGTGAAACAGTATATAGGCCTACCATCGATGGCTGCTGTATACAAAATATACCACTCTTGTATCAACGAGTTAGTCAGAGTTAGTGGGGAGCTACACCCATTATGCTTGCATTAGCCACGCCTTTTTGCAGGCTGGAATAATATCACCCGCACAACAGATCCTGGAGTTAAGGTTGGTACACTTATACATGCGAGCAGGCAGTCATTTAAGTTTTGTTTGAAGTGTTGACACTTTTAGTGATGCTGAATGTTTTATTGTGTGTTTAGAGCATTGGAGGTGATGAGGTTTATTGAGAATGATGCCACATTGCTGAGCTTAAAACTTCGTGATATTGCAAGGTCAGCAATTGACACATGCACATATAACTATGGTACCCTTTTAACAAACAGAACAAGTTGTTCACACACGTATATACACACTACCACATACACAGCTGAGCATGAAAATGATTATGCAATAATTGTCAATACTGTACATTATAATTATTATGTTGAAACAATATTTGTATCATCCAAGTTTGGTGTATTGAACATGATGGCTTGCCATAGAATATAATAGTGATATTGGTCTATTTTAGTACTGATCTCACCACACAATGCCATTAAACAATGGTGTTGTAGATTAGACGTTTAATAGAAAGTTTAGGTATTGTAATAAAGCAGTCAAACACTCTAATATAACAGTCAGACACTTTATTATAGTTTCAATCACAACCGATATACCATATAGCCTAAATATTTCGAGGTTGAGCAATGTTGCTAAAAATAAAATTTTTGTGGATTTGCAAACACTCCCAAAATGTATTAGACTATATGGAGGTCTAAGTATTTCAAGGCTAAATTTTCACTGATAAGCCCCAAAACCGCAAAAATTTTCCCCCTTATAATATTTAGGCTTTATGGTACTGTGATACTGTCAATACTACTACTACTATACGACTCTACACATTTTACTGATTGTCACTAAACTGAGTCCTGATTGACTAAGCTTCCTAATAGGTGTCTGTTTTGTAATTACAGGACTAGTTTTCAACCACAATTGAGCATGTAAACTATGTTGTACCTAAAATAATTCCCTTGAATTTGTGCAGCTCTGCATGATAAAATACATCTATTTTTTGCTGTAGTAAGAGTGTCGGGTTTAGTGGTCGCAGTTTGAGGAAGATGCCATTTCTGGCCCACACCTTCTACCAACAAGTATGACATCATCATTACCATGGTGACCACCCTATCATTGTCATATATCACCAGGCAGGTGCAATCACCATGGAAACCTTTCTAACACTACTGGACAAAGCTGTCGTTAAACAAAAAATGGAAGAAAAACAGTTAGCCACACAATAACTGGAATTCATAAAATAATAATTTAATACATGATACGTATAAATACAATGTAACTGTGTCTTGTATGTCACAATGAAATGAAATGAAAAAATATATACACTATAATACACTATCACTATTCATTGTACTGTACAAATTCATACCCAACCATATCCATTACTGGTTTACAAATTTCCTCTATTGTACGTATCTGGTCGGAACTCATGTGATCTTGCCACCAATCCATGCTCTGTTGGCCGATTCGTTCACCTGTTGATAGTTTGAAATGGTTGCTACGGGTTATCTGTAGAACATAGTGTTGTGCCAAAGGTGGAATGGGCATAGAAACAAACTGGAATAGAGTTTTAATTGTATTTTCTGGTTCCAGAATTAGGTCTTCCAATCGCATGACAAGATATGATTCAAGAGACATGTTAGCATTGTTAATCAGAGAACTGGCAGTGTCTACATACCATAAGTAAGCTAATAATTTGATGTGATCTTCCCTCCGGGATTCCCCTGTGGTAATTGCATTCAACTCTTTCCACACAGCAGCATAAAGGGCAGCATTACGATCACTATCAATGCAGCTAGAATGCTTGTAAGTGTACTTCAAGTCTTCTACAACGTTCTTGTATTCTTCACTTTTTAGCAATGCTGCTACCCAAGCACGAGGATCTCGGATTATGTAAATCACTCTAGCTGAGGAACCGATTGCTTTAGCTGCCCAGGGTAGCTTCAAGTTCCACATTCCATCTTGAGTGGTCATTACTAGTCGAGCGTTTGGTCTCTGTTGTGCCACATGAAGAAGTTCACTCATGATACCATCCTTGTCTGACTCAAGGTTTCGTTTAAGATGACTCAACGGGTTATGAAAGAATGAAGCCAGCCAGCCAGCCATCATCGTGTTCTTATCCATATCATTCTCGTTCCAAACACAAGGGTCAATAAAGTGTCCAAACACATGCTCAATGTCTGGATACTGTACAGCAACAGAGGGTATCTTTACATGGAGAAAATCAGGGCTGCGATCAAACATACCAGAAATCACCTCAGCACCGGAGAATTTAAGTGAAGAAATAAAGACATGCGGCAAAGAATACCTCGTGTAGGTTACATGTGATTGAATCACTTGAGGTTGTAGGAATATAAATGTTATAAGTAAGACGGAAAATAATGATGCTGCGATGGTTATCATCAAGTGCAAATAAATATTCAGCCAGTGATTGACTACCTCAGCCCACGATGATTTAGACAGCACCACAAGCACTGCTGTTACCAGAGACACTATAAAGAACAAGACGTTGAATAAATTAGTAATCACTTCATGGTGAACAACAAGGTAAGCAGGTTCATAGTTTTCAAATCCATACCAGATCCATTTACCACTGGTGGTTGCTATGCTACCATAACCAGGGAAACCAAGCCATTTGAATCTGGCCAATGGGTCATTATGATCAGTTGCTATGGAAACATTGTACTTGATTTCATCAATTGTCATGGTAACATTGACACCGTGTTTTCCTGATGCAGAGAAATGTGGCGGGGTTACTATAGGTCCTTGTCTGTAAAGTAGGTACGCCACTCTAGTAGGTGTGTCAGTCGTCATTGGAACAGTTATGTTAACAAACTGTGTCTCACGTGTGTCACGTTCACACGGATATTCAAACCCACCAATCATAATGTTCCCACCACTGTGAGGTAGTTTAGCTGGTTTATCCACCGTCCAGTGCACATAATAATACTTGCCTTTATTTAATAGTTCAGCTACTTTCCCCTGCAGTTTTAGTAGTCCTGCCCGCATGTTGAATACGGCACTAAGAGAGGTTGTCTTTGAGTGTGGGTGTAGGGTAACATGATCGACAACAAGCAGCACATCAGAGGTAAGAAGGAAAACACTCCGGTACACACTGGATAGTCCGAGATGTGAGGAGTAGGATGATGCTGCCTCTCCACTGATAAACACTGTGTCCAGTTCTTCATAAGTGGCCACCAAATGTGCTGTAGAGTTCTCCACACCTGAGAATGTACAGACAGAAAGACACACATACACACTCAAATATCTGCGCTATGTGTGAATGTTAGGTTGATGAACAACACAAGTACGTAACTACACGTAATATAAGACAAGTACGTAACTACACGTAATATAGCACAAAAGTACCTATACTATAACCCATTACTATACAATAAAATCATGTGTGCATTATGTTACTCGAGTTCTTTATTGTGTGACTCATTTGAGAATAACACACTAGGACCACAAAATTACCTGTAGGTATTGTATGCCAACTACTGCACTGCTGCATCATCAGATATGGTCATTGTGATGATGCAACATGCTTGAAAAACTGATGTGATAATTGGAAACAACTCAACCATGGAGAGGTGCTAAATCATTTAATCCCAACTGTTGGTAGTAATGCCCTACTAAAAGATTTCCTGAAAGGCTGCTTAATCGGATTGATGGATTCCTGGGTATATGCCAGGTGCTATTTGCTGGTATTCCTGCTACAGTATATTAAAATTTAAACACTACTTACACACACGCACACACACGCACGCACATACCCACAACATACATACAACTACAAACAACATTACAAACACACATTGCAGACTCACCGGCAGCATTCCAGTTAAAGCACTGGTAACACTCTCCCAGTTGTCCCTCATATGGAGCACTACACTTAGCTTCTGATGATGGCCCAAACAGTAACGCATTATTAAGTACAGTCATCTTAGGCCCATAGTAGCCATCTGTGATGAATGGTTCCCCTCTTGGCCAAAAGGTGAATGACAGTTGATCAGGATGATCATGTTGAGGGCTAAAAGACCCCCACCCATCTACCGCCGACTTGTAGAGTCCTTTACTGACCACAGTGTGTAAGGCGTGACCCATCAGGACACCTGATTTGAATGACAAGAACGTGTGTTCAGCTGGAGTTCCGCCCCCATAAGTAGCCACACCCCAATCACTGAATAGTAGCAAACTGGAGTCAATGTTAGGAACTTGTGGCATGATCTCATCATTGTACCAAATAAATTCCAAATGATATGTTGACCACTGTTGAGAATAAGTTGGCTTCAGAATTCCTCGGCTGATTCTGGCTCGTGAAATTTCACCGGCTAACCAGTTTGCAAATCCAGTTCTCATTACATAAGAGTCTAAAAAGACCAAGTGTGCCTCAGGGCCATAGGACCACACTGCACTGGAGTCAGCAATCCCAACATTTTCTTGATAACCAGGAAGTAGTGTGCCATAAAGGAACCAGAAGTATTCCATTAACCAAGCGTGTCCATAGTAGGAGAGACCAAGATGGCGGCTGGCCAGAAATGCAAACGTCATGATAGGCAGTGATGTGTACGTTGAAGAAGACACACCCTGTGACAGTGATCCATCCACAACTAATGATAAAAGTGTCATGGATACGTTGAGATGAGAGGTGGTGAGCTTTACCCACTGACTTGCACGTTGGTCATGTGAGCTAACAACTAATGCACCAACCAAAAGAGCCACACAGTTGACAAATGTGTCCGTCTGCACGTGATGCCTACCCCATCCACTTATCTTGAACCTCTCAAAATATCGTTGAGTTGATAGTCTAATTTTGGTGAAGATTGTCTTGCGTTGTTCAACTCCTAGTGTGTTGTAGAGTAAATCGTAGGCAGTTGCTAGACCGACCAGAGTGTGTGATATTGGTATGTCATCATGAGGTGCTGCAGCTACTTCCCATGACTGGTATCCAGCTAAGGTGTCCATGTACGTGTGTGCCATTTTCAATGCTTCGCGGTCTTTAGGATACAACAAGCAATACATGGCCAATACACAGAGGTTATCTCCATAAACTTCATTCACACTTCCTTTGAAGTCACTGACGCTCTCTGGCGGTAGATAAGTAGCCCTGTCATTTTTCATTAGCTCAACTGCGTGAGTTATTTTGTCCGCAATGTGCTTGTGAGAAGTGGCCGCTTTAATTCTCAAATTTGATACGCTATCATAGTTGAAGTACAGCATCGGATGGGGAGGATCTGTAGTGGTGGATGTTATCTCAGCGAGTAGCAGCAAGAGTAATCCGATGATGCTGGCTACAACTCCCATGGTGAACAAAGGCGGTGGAACGCTTACCGCGCATTATTTAGAGCAAAATGAGCATTATTTAGAAGCAAAGATGCGCATTATTTGAAATGGAAAAAGACACACGGAATAGCGATAAGATAGCATCTAAGATATCAGAGAATCTGAAGACTGTGAATAATAATCTGAGTAAGGGTGATGTGAAAAATAAAAGGCTCATTATCTGCTTGAATATCTGGTAAGCCTGAGGGGTCCAACATACCGAATCTGACATTTATCTGGATATAGAGTTTTCTATGTTCAGATGAGAGACTTTGGAGGATCTAGATCTCCACTAATGGACCTTGTCCACATTGACATCATACCATAAAAATGGCGTATGTTGTATTGCCATGGTGAGGCATGCATACTTAGAAAACAAATGGTCTGGTGGGCCTATTTTGCGTGTACCGGTAATCAGATCATGTTTTTGCATATTGGTATATCGGATCAGTAACATGTATATGCAGATGCAGATATACATAAACATCTATTTTGGAGCCTCATGCTGTAGTAAGCAACACCTGTTTATGTAATGTCAACTCACTCAACTGTTGATTAAAGCCACTTTATTAATGTATTTAACGTGTAGCTCTTTAGAGAGAAGGTCTATGCCACCATATCAGATCGGCTTTGCTTATCATGATCAGCTTGATAATATTCAGTTATTGGAATATCGGCTAAAAGTCATATCGGTGCACCGATAATTTTTTAGTCCTGAATTTTGATGGTCCTAAAGATTTTGTTAAAGATTGTGTTCTTCACACTAGGCAACAGTGTTAAGTTGATGCAAGAGTTGGCAGATGATGTGAAGGTCACATTGGAAACTCAAACACATTTGAATCAAGTAAGCAAATCCACGTGTTTGCTTTTATATGATGTCCTGTCTTATCTACAGACCATTGAGCCATTCATGAACTGCATCAGTTATCACTCAAATACTAACACACACAATACTAATTAATTGTATAGCATTCTAATCTGTTTCAGTGTTGGGGCTGAGATCATTCTAAATGACAAGTACGGTACAGGTCTGGTTAAGCGAGATCCTTTTTGAAATGAGAATTTATGTACCTTAAGTCAGTATATGTAACTGTCAAGATGGCTGTGTGGCAAAGTACCAGTGAATGGGGATAACTGAAAGGATTTTTTACTAACTTATGTGGAGTCTGGGTGGTATAAACATAACTGTGACAAGATTAAATCTAAAGTTGAGATAAATGATTGAGAAGGAAATAGCAAGCTGAAATATAGTCTAATAGTTCTCTACAAAAAACCGATTAACTGCTGGTAATGATGAGACGAGAGGTGTCTTATTTATTAAGACAACATACAACATAAGTAGATACAGGGGTCTAGACTAGGGTACCAGTACCATGCACCATATCTAACATCTATATGTCTGTATGCATGCCATAGGCCTGTACTGACAATAGACAAACTCCATAATAAGGCTTTATAGCATATAGAAATAACCGTTGCCCCTAGCAACCTGAATTTCCCATTATTTTTAGGTGATAACGTCTAAAGTAACTTCTCCAAATTTTAAAGGATAGCATATAATTGTCTTAAGATGTGACATTTTGAAATTTGTGGTTTCCCCATGCATATCTATGTGAGAGGGCTACAGTTGCCCCTTCTGAACAATCACAAAAATGAGGTACTTCAACATATGCAAACATTCAAAAGTTCAATTTTACATAATTTGTAGGTGTGAATGATGTATGGGAAAATTGCAACTTCAAAATGTCATATCTCTTGACTTATTTATGCTATCCTTTTAAAACTTGGAGAAGTGACTTAAGACATTGACACCTACAAATAATGTAAAATTTAGGTTGCTAGGGGCAACGGTTGGATTTTTCATTATTATGAAATTTGCCTATTCTAATACCACTTGCGGTAATTTAAATTAAACACCAGCGCATCCAGGTTTGAATCACGAGTTCAGCCACCACCAAAGTGATTGAGTGAACAGACTAATGGCGGCTTCTAATCTGAGTGAAGAGCTACGATGTTATATCCGGACTATCCCGAAAGCGGAGCTACACGTGCACGTGGAAGGAACGCTGGAGCCAGAGACGATGTTCAAAATTGCTCAACGCAACGGAATCTCCGTACAAGGCACAGTAGAGAGTCACAAGGAAAGACGAGCCAAGTTCAAGGTCAGCTTAGTGAGTGTTTTTACAGTGTTAACGCAACAACTGTTCATATTTTTTTACTGTTTCAATAACCAAAATTCAAATTTCGTGATTTTAACAAATGCACTGAATCTGTTAAAGACTTAAAAGAGCTCAGTTCAAATTGAAAACTAATGTCACCTTCTGAGCAAAAGTTATGGGTAATAATGTGCAAAACATTGTCGCACCATCACACATTTTGGGGTGTTACTATTCAGTGGACTGGACTGACATATTTTGTGCTTTGCACATTCTATGGTTGAATTTATGGAATCTTGCTAGTAAGCACCCTTAGGGCACCTGCAGCCCACTTCTAAATGCTGAAGATAAGCAGTGGATATGCAAAAACTGTAATTTACTATATCGTTCATTATGCCACTGTATATATATTACCCTGGAGTGGTGTGTAGTAATGCTGCAGGCAGTGCAGGGAATGTGACAGCAATAGTTAACCAGCAATCAACTTGCTAGTAGACAATATATCCTTCAAGATATCCTTAGAACAAACTAGAGGAGCAAACTAGTCTTGCTAGTCTCACTGCTATAGACTTCTGTTTCAGTGCAAGGGATTATCAATTAAAGATTATAAGCACTCGTGCTGAAAAATCTGATTGGTAAGCTCCTGCACTGAACTAGAGGTCTGACTATGCAAGACTAGCTAGCTTGCTCCTCAAGTTTGCTAGGGATATCTTGAAGGATACTGTCTACTGGCAAGTTGATCGCTGGTTAACTATTGCTATCACATTCCCTGCACTGCCTGTAGCATTACTACACACCAGGGTAAGGAATGTGTGCTGAGTAGCGAAATTATTAAGAGACAGTTTTTGCACATTCCACTGTTTGTCTTCAGCATTTAGAAGTGGACTGCAGGTGCCCTAAGGGTGCTTAGCTATTAGCAAGACCCCATAAATCCAACCATAGAATGTGCAAAAACCAAAAATATGTCAGTCCAGTCCACTGAATAGTAACACCCCACATTTTGGCTCATACATTTGTTTTAAATAATGCTAAAGTGATGGAATTTTTACCATACATTCATCAAGTGTTCATTTCACCAGAAAAGGTGACAAATATTTCAAAAATGCTAATTAAAGCATTTTATCATTTGGAAAGATTTATAACCTCAAAATATAAAATTAACCTTGCTCATGACTAACAGCATCAAAACGTGCTAGTTAATCTACCAGCAAAGCTGTACACCAAAGTTCATAGGATGGTACGGGAAAACTATACTCGTGAAATTATCTTACTACACCAAGTGCGCTCAGTGTTTTTATATAATTGCTATCTATGCTCTAGTGGCATAGCATTGCACTTTAAAACGGAAGTCCAGAAAACACGAAATAACGGAATAAGCGAAAATTGCATTCTTAACATTTTACTATTATTTATACCTTCTACAGCATTTATACAATACTCACCTCGTAGCAATTCCACCGAGAATGCAGTCGTGATGGCAGACAACACAAAGACGATCCTCAGAGCGAGCTTTAAATAGAATGAGCACAAAACTAACCACTCCAGAATAATCTAACTATAAGCTAAACTACTTTCTAATACACTGTACTACACAATCGCTACAAAACTATAAGTTTTTCTAGTAGCTATACTTGCTTATACCAGCCATCACACACAAGTAACTGCCCTAATTTATTAGAGTAAAGTGATGGGAGCTAAACACAGCACTTAACCCTTTTGAATTTATATCACAGTTGTTTGGTGATGGATAATTCACAAAGCTGAGGAAGGTTAGCTAAAGTAGATTACCGTATAGCCTAAATATTTTGAGGAGTAAATATTTCGAGGTTGAGCAATGTTGCTAGAAATAAAGTTTTCACGGATTTACAAACACTCCCAAAATGTATTAGACTATATGGAGGTCTAAATATTTCAAGGGTAAAATTTTCGCTGATAACACCCAAAACTGCAAAATCAGCGAAAATTTTCCTCCTTGAAATCTTTAGGCTATACAGTATTTCAGAGTAGATTTTCTTGGGATGGAGTGTTTTGTCACTAATTAATTTGTGCAGTTACTCGTGTGCGACAGTTGGTATAAGCAAGTATAGCAGAAAGAACTTAGTGTTGTAGCGATTGTGTAGCAAAGTGTATTAGAAAGTAGTTTAGCTTAGATGGAGTGATCGGAATAACGGAACAGCAGAATAACGGAATAAGCGGAAATTACATTCTTAACATTTTTGCTACTATTTATACCTTCTACAGCATTTATACAATATTCACCTCGTAACAATTCCACCGAGAATGCAATCGCGATGACAGACAACACAAAGGAAATCCTCAGGGCGATCATAAAATAGAATGAGCACAAAACTATATTCCATGTTTTTTGGACTCCCCTTTAAAACTATAGAAAACATGTAGCTAGCTACATAATCAGTTATATATGCCACCTTTGATTTCGCAACTTTTTTACTCAGGCTTTTTAAAGCCACACCATTTTTTAACAGCTTGGTTGTTTTGTGTGGTTAACAATTATACCATCAGTTTGCACAAACCAAAAGTTACTAACTTTAATTATGCAACTTTTATTACTTTTTTTATCTGTTTAAAGCCAGCAGAAAGCATGCAGCAGAAAGCTAAATGTCTGTATATAGAACTAAAATGATATAATCATTGTCAGCTGCTTTTTATAATATACACTGTAAGCTTGGGATATAAACGTGAATGCGGAATGCTAGAATGCTTTGAGAAACTTAATCACACTAAGAATAAGACAGTTACATGTTCAACAACTCAGAAACGTGCGTACATGCATTTCCAAGCCATCATCTAATTTTCACATACAAAAACATCCACCTTCTTATAAATCTAAACATTTATGGATGTTTCAATGCCCAAATCTGAAATCAGCATCCCTGTTTTGCTATGAAAGCATCAAACCACTCCATTTCCATTGTTATTTTCCCGGAAACGATGTCTTACAATGACCACGAGTGGTGCCATTGTTTCAATTGGGATTTCATCTAATTTGAGCTCCCATAGAAAATGTATGGGAATAGTTCGTATGTATTTATACATAGCTTGGTCTGAGTAGAGAAATCCTTGGATGATTTGTAAGTATCACTGTTTTGCATGCTTAATTATCGTAGGACCCCACCCTAACTCATGATTGGATACTTATTTGGTATAGATCGTGTGTTGAGTGATTATATTTTGTTGGTGAAAAAAAGAGGTTGGAAATCGCTACTGTTCAATTTTAGCTATTTAATTTATTTATTTTTTAATTATAGAATCTTCAAGACTTTTTGGATATTTACTATGAAGCTTGCAAAGTTTTATGTACCGAGGAAGACTTCTATGACCTCATGTTAGGCTATTTGACACGAGCTGCAGCAGATAATGTTCAGTATGCTGAAATATTCTTTGACCCTCAGACCCACACCCAAAGGGGAATACCCTTTAAGACAGTTATCTCAGGGCTGTATAGGGCTACCGTTGATGGTCAGGAATTTATGGGGATTAAGGGACGAATCATCATCAGCTTTCTGCGTCACTTGTCAGAAGATGAAGCTTTGGAAACACTTGAAAGTGCTGTGCCATATTTGGACAGGATTGTTGGCATGGATTTAGACTCGGGTGAGGATGGAAATCCCCCTAAGAAATTTTCGCGGCTTTTTAAGCGAGCAGCAGAGTTGGGATTGAAGCTAACTGCTCATGCTGGGGAAGAGGGTGGTCCTGATTATATCCAAGATGCCCTTGATCAGGGTGTGATTCGTGTCAACCACGGGGTCCAGTGCCTTTTAGATGATCATGTCGTGGAGCGGTTAAAGAAACAGGGAATACCACTAACTGTTTGCCCATTCTCTAATAAGAAGTTGCAGGTCTACAATCGTTATTTTATTGATATAAATATCACCGGTGAGCTTTTTAGGAAAGGTCTCCAAATAACAATCAATTCTGATGACCCTGCATACTTTGGTGGTTATATAACAGACAACTTTCTTAACACGGCTGAGGAAGTGGGTTTTGGTCAGGAAGAAATCTACCAGATTTGCTGTAATGCATTTAATTCAACATTTATGTCACCACAAGACAAAGAGATTTACATAAGGCGTCTCCAGCGACACAAATGGGAGATGGGTTATGCTCCTTGTCCAAGGAACATAGTGGTGTTTGGCTCTCGTGCAGCACAACCTGGTAGCAAGGAATACCAGTTTGCATATGATGTAGGCAAGTTATTTGGGGCAGAAGGCTACACTGTCATCACCGGTGGTTACAATGGGATAATGATGGCAGCTTCACAAGGTTGCAGTGACGAGAATGGAACTGTTAGAGGCGTGATTTCCCCACCTGTGTTTCAGCAACGAGATATTTTTGGGAACAAGTTTTTGACAGAGATTTCAATTACACGCTCATTGCCTGAGAGACTAGCAAGGCTAGCATTGTTTAGTGAAAATTTTGTCGTATGTCCTGGGACTATTGGGACAGTTGCTGAGCTGCTCTTGGCATGGAATCTGGCTGCTCTGAAGCCTCTGTGTGGAGCAGTGTCACCTCGAATCTTCATCATGCGCCACCCATGGGAAGAGGTGATAAAAAACCTCCACGATAACCTTAAGATTTACGACAATGACATGAAGTTGTTGACCTTTGTTGACAGTGCAGATGAAGTGCTTGTGAAGGTGAAGGAGGGAATCAACTCGCGTCCTTCCTACCATTAACTTTTTGTTCTATTGTTTGCCTTTGACAAATTTATTTAGATTTTTGTATACTTTTTTCATAGTGCAAAATAATTATGTTAACATTGATTAGTGTAAAGCTAAAAAGCTGTCTGTCTGCAATATCAAGTAGCTAGGGTATTTCTCTGAAGTCCTCATCATCTAGAACTAAAGCCGCTTTTAAATAAAGCTCCTAAAACGGTGCAAGAAAAACTTGGATATAATGCTAAACTGTAAGTAAATGCCTATGCCATTAACTTATTGCTTTTAGAAACAAATTTTACAGATGGTGAATCAGTGTGTGGTGTAACTCAGTGCATGGTTAGGGTGAGAAGGATGGGTTCAAATCTGCATGCAGTTTTTCACTCAGTGAACCTTTTGGTGCCATCTCCTGCTATGTGTACCTTGCATTTTTTCTTTCACTGCAACTTTTCACGCTGATCTTTCTTTCCAGTACACTGAAAATCACTAATCCTATAACTATATTGATGTGTGCTTTACCTGGTACAGCGTTCAATGCTTTGCTTTATTGTCACTAAGTTATAAGAACCCATGAACTTTAGAACACTAGACAGATTTAAGCGTAGTTGGCTGGCTACAGCTGCCAATATATGGAATGGCCTTCCGGCTGATATGATTTTGCAAGAAGATTCTGGTTGGCGCACTGTACTAAAAGACATTCAGCATTTTGTGTGTAGCTAACAATTTTATTGTATAAGTATGTATTGTGAGGTTTTGCTACAGTAAAAAGAAGTATACTGAAATAGTGTACAATAATCTGTAACAACTTTAAACAGGTGTCCTACAGACCTTCAGCACTTGTGCTGTAAAGCCTTAATAAATAATTATTGTTTATAGATGTTTGGGAAGTGGTAAAGTACCAAATCTGATGAAATTGTAACCGATACCAATATTGAATGCATGTGTAGGGACATCTAATTTATTACATGTAAATTTGTTGCTGCAATTCAAAAACTAAAATTACACCATGCAGTTGTGTAAAACAATTAAGTAATGTAAAATTCCAATCTGTTGGAGCAGACATGAATGATCATGATCAGCTATAGGTATATGCAAGTATTATTATAATATATATAATTATGATCACTCATACATGTATATAGGATAGCTTCATAGCACCTACAATGATTGTCACGTATATATTATAATCTAGTACTGTTGCATGCATGCACTGATCATTATTCATTAAATCATAATTATAACTATATGTACCATATAGCAGGTTATTTTCGAAACAGAAAATTTTGCACAAGAAGCAAAATCTGAATTTCGAAGGATTTTAATTTTGAAGAGTATATACTTTGAAGTCCGGATGGATTTCAAATAAACGGAAATTCGTATCACAAATTATGAAGATGCGTGAATGTTTGCCAAAAGCTGACTTACTGATGGAATAACCCCCATCCCTGTGCACTGGAGAGAAGACTGAGGGAGTTTTGAGTGGAGTAAATTCACTGGCTTGTATGCTCGATTGTAGCTAGCATAGATTCTAGGCATCAATTCCCATTCTGGATCACCCGTTTTCTGGTTATTGGCACAGTAATGATACAGTTTACCCATTATCATCAGTAATACTGAGCTAAAACTTGAGGAATACGCAAGCAAATCACTGAAAGTTGGATCGTTGCTTTCACCTGTGGGAATTTATTTTCGAAGAACAACTGGATGTGGGAATTTATTTTCGAAGAGAAGGCTGGGCCTCTTCGAAATATCCAAAAATAAAAACCTTTCGAAAATTACCAGCTATACAGTATGTGATATATGTGTGCATGTGTAAAGAGTGCTATTTTGTCGAAGTCATTGGTTTGCAACAGAATATTCCACTAAATATAGTGCAGGAGTTGCAGTCAAAATATTGCTACAGCTGTTTAATCCCTGAGGTTTATTACTTTCTCTGTGTGAATGTCAGCAAAGTCTACCTGTTTAGCTACACATTTCTAAGTACTGTACATGTACAAACATCACACATACACCTGCACTACATATGATATAAAATGCAGAGCTCCATGCACATTTAAGTATGTTGTTTCTTGCAGTTTACCTACATGTTGTTATCAAGCTAAGTACATAGTAGGACATAATATATACATTACTTTTATAAAAATGCATCAATTTTTCTACTTGAAGCCATAGTCACAGTGCTGTTCAAGTTTTATAATATTTAAAAGTATGCATAGTTAGTTTTAGTTCTAGTACACCCAGTTTGCTGAAGGTTTCATAGATGTATTATGCAGTTCTAGTACCCAGTTTGAATGTAATAATTATTATTAGTCAGTAGTGCTTTGTAGTCCTATAAAGATCTAGTACCCCAAAGGGTATATACATTGGTAGAAAAAATAATTTCTTTTCATGGCCGAGGGGTCCGACACGTATGGAATCTAGCATTAAGCAGGATTCAAATCCTTAAATCTTGGATATAATCCTTTAAATCTCTAAGGCTGAACGAATCTTTAAATCCTGAAATACCGTAAATTTTTGTATTCTATTCCTCAATTCTCTGTTTATTCTTTGTACAAGATCGAGATACTCTAATAGAGCAGTCAACTGCAGCAGTTGAAACTATTCTAATAGAATATTCATAATATTGAAGAAAAAGCCAAAATATAATTCAGAATTCTTCAAATTTAGTAGATCTTGCACTGCTATTCTGTAATTAAATACTTTGCACAATTCTAGTGGTTTATTTCAATGTATTTCAAAATATTTGAAATACATTAAATCCTGGTAAAAATCCCAAATCCCTGCTAAACTTTGCAAATATTGAATCTAAGGTCTTCATGTCGGACCCCTCGTTCATGGCTTAATTTGAATGCAGATTGGTGCCACTTGATCAGTAAGTTACAGTTATGAATCACCATGCATGCAGTAGTTAATCTATAGATCTCTTCAAATGCTTTGTTGAATATTATGTAAAAATCTTTTATGTTAGCATGTTGTGTTAATTTAGGAACCAAATACGTAATAATTTGGGTTCCAAAAAGTTATGATCCATATAAGAACAACACAAGTTGTTACTAAACAATTAACTTAAAAACTACTTCCAGTTGAATTCATTGTCCCTCTACAGTATTCTTTATCCTCCATTATCTCTTATATACACATATGACATTTACAATCACAAACAATAATACCAAATATGTACTTTAAACAATTAAGCAATGCATCACCTACAAATATGTATAGAGATAAGGTATTGATCTATTTATATACTTTTGGACCAGATGTAGCTTTACATCCTGTTAATCTTCTACTCCTGTCAAATCTGTATATACATAGTCATAACAATGGGGGGGGGGGGGGGGAGGGAGGGAGCAAGGGAGGCTGGAGCTCTCTTGCAATTTTCTGATTGTAAATTTAAAAAAAATCAAGATACTCTAATAGCGGAGCAGTCAATTACTCTAATAAAACAGTCACAGTATACAGAGTAGCACTGTAGTAAACTATGAAGTTGTAAATTAGGATTTTTATGTGCTTTATCATTGGTATAATCTATATTTGGTAGAGGGATTCATTCTTAGCAGGTGTTGACCTTTTGTTTTTGTCTTTTTGTTTGTTTGTTTGTTGCTTTTTGTTGTTGTTGTTTTTTGGGTTTTTTTTGCTCTTCAACACTGATCTACCAAACCGAGAGTTTAGACTAAGAGTCTCACCTATATCTTGCTACACCTATGAATTACAGTGCATGCCATTCAGAAGCTGAGTCTGACTTACTATGGAATATATAGTATTTTGTATATATAGCTATGTAGTTCCAAAGGTGGCTTAAATAGATGTAGTGTGTGTTGGTGATGATTTGAATCCAGTGCAGAATTGAAACCAAACTGGCCTGTATATGTAAATGATTTCAGGGTTCAGTGAAAGTCCAGCTAGCTAAGTTTGTAACTAGCATCATGTAATGGACAGTATATGATCATAATATGTGATACATCACTATAGTATACACAACAACATGTACATATCATCAGTATAGTACTCTATCATGCACTGGATCAACTCTTGTGATACCACTTAGTCTTTTATGGGATTTTCTTTTCTACGGTGATTCAATTTGATTTATCAACATTTCAGGCTTATGCTTTCTCACAGTACTAAATAAGTCAATGTGTTTACTGGGCTGAAGTCACCACTGTGTCTTTCCTGCATTCAGCAGTTTTACTGCCATGATTCAATAACCTGGTCCTTCACTTCCAAATCAAGAAGTTGCTGTTTAAGTGTTGATTGAATGTGTAAGGATTCCTTGTGTGCCTTATAAAATGCAAATTGTTTAGGTCACCCACTAGGAGTCTTTCTGCATTCAATAGTTTTATAGTCATATTACTGAGTACTCACAGATCCTTAATAACTTATAGTGAGGTACGTCACTTATTGATTTCTAAAAAGTTTAATTATTGGCTGTGGAGGCTTGTAGCTATAATAATATTAGGATAAGTTTGGGTCAAATTAAGTTTGAGGTTGCCATATGATTGAATGGCACAATAGATAAAATACACCAATAAGTATAGTTATGAAGATATATATATAGGGTAATTGTTAGTGGCTAACCTCTTTAGTTGACTTTGCAAACTATACACAGTGTGTGAGCACTGCATGTGTGTATTTATCTCATTCTCAGTATTATGTTATTATACATTGATTGTATTTCACAAAAGGTAGAGATGCGTATTTGATGGTGTTAAATTATTAACTGCTCCTTATGGTGTCAGGTTAGTGATCTTAAGTGTTGGCAGCAACCTCTCAAGTTGGCTAACTCTTTAGTTGCTCACATACTTGTTTTTTTTTGTTTTTTTTCTTTTCAAGCTCTCATGATGTTTTTGAGCCTGTTCTTCTACATTACAATCTAACAATTTAGTTGACAACTTAGCTGTGTGGGTCTTTGTATTCTTATTTTGTTCATTAAAGACAAATTGACAACATGGTTACAACTCTTTATACTCAGAATGGAGCAAACTCAATTACACCAGACCCACATCCCCAGCAGAGTATGGGTTTAAACAAGTTCAACTCAATAACAACTAAGGATACAGACTTGATTTTGCTGTTAGACATTACTTCAACTTGACAAGTGCTCTTTTAGTTTGGCATATATACTGCAATATGCATACAGCACATGCACCATGGACTTACCTTTGACCTCTTTTGTGTCCTGTTTCTTCACTGACAGCACAATGTGTTGATTCATGCTATAATGGCTTTCTTGTACGCTTAATATCATGAACCATAGTAGCTTGCACTGGCTGATTGCACTGATGTTGTACACATTATGTCAGCAGGAAGTTTACACTACACCTTTCAACAATGTACATGTTATGACTTCACAAAGGTTAAAGGTTATGCAGCAGCTATATAAAGAGTAAAAATGCTTGATTGATTTAACTTTAAGAAGTTGTCCAGTGTTAGGTTAGCTATGCAGCTTCTAAGTTTTACAGTGATATGTTTCCTGACTGTTTACGTGAATGGGGATGTACTGGTGCCATCTGATCCTCAACGACGTGCAGTGAATGGTAAAGAGTTTGCATATATATTATATATAATATTTTGTATGTTATATAAATATAGTTCTATAAGTGTCTGGTTAGTGTAAGTGCACAGTTAATGTAATATATAGTGCAACTATTTATTCATTCAACAGACCTGTGTAGCCTTCCTATGGTAGTTGGACCGTGCAGAGCAGCTTTTCCTAGATGGTTTTATAACTCGGCTTCACAAAGATGTGAATCCTTTACATATGGTGGATGTAGAGGAAATGCCAATCGATTTAAAACTAGAGAACTTTGTGAGAGTGCCTGCAAATGTGGTAAGTGTGATGACAACACAGTTGTGTAGTGTTTGACATTCACTTTACAGATCGGTGCACTCTCCAGAGAGACCCTGGACCATGTAGAGCATTTGTTCCCAGTTACTTTTACAATGTAACATCACGTAAATGTGAAAAATTCATTTACGGTGGCTGTGAAGGCAATGACAACAGATTCTCATCAGCCACTGACTGTGCTTCACAGTGCTCTGGTGAGGTGAAAGGCATAAATAATAAATAACATGACATGATTAGTATTACTCATATCTGTGCTAATTCATTTACAATGTAACAGTACATCATAAGGTTGGCTGGTAGTTTAGGCCCATGTAAATATTTGGCTAATTAAATGTTGTATTTCACCTAAACATCCTGTCTATATGTACATACATATGTAACTAATCCACTTCAATTGTGCTGCCACATTAGGAAGACCAATTGTAAGACCCCAGCAAGCTTCATCAGGAAAGCCAAGATCCTCATTACCACAATGTAAGTTAGTTTGATTGATAACATGTAGTTGTGTGTTGCATTTGTGTCCAGCCTTTAGTCAACCACATTATATGGGATATACACTGTGTGTGGGTGGTGCAGTACCATCCTAAATATATTTCCCACTTCTAGATGTATCATGTTAGCAAACTTTGTGTCCATGTTTGTTTACAAACAATGTCTCTCTCTAATTCACCTTCACAAGTGTATTTGGTTAAAAACTTTACATGTATAGGATCATACTATGGTTGTATATGTCATATACGTATGTTATGTCCTAATAATATGTAAGTGATTAATGTTACTCTGTAGCACGGCGATGTTCAACCGAGGGCCAGATATACATGTCATGTGGTACAGCTTGTCCAATGCAATAATAAAATTAATTTGCATGCGGCTTTAAAATTATCATGCTGGAGCAAGAGGAGCTTTGTAAAGTATATGCATATAACAGACATGCATGGGACACTGGGAATGCCCCCAGGAAAAAAATTCAGGTCATAAACACTCTGAGATATGATTTTAGTCTATTTTTACTGTGTTGGTAAAATATAAGTAACTTTTAATATAAAATGTGACTGTTCTATTAGAATAACTGACTGCTCTATTAGAGTATTTCGATCTGAATCTTTGATACTTTTAAATCAAAACAAAACCAATTTTAACTGCTTAAATATGCTTGACCAGTTTCTGGAAACCTCATGCAGAAACCTTCCTGGATCCTCACTGCATTCATCCTATATATGTATATAACATGACTTGTTTACAAAACAATTATAATGAAAACATAAATTCAAGAAAATTTCATCTACACTATAAATTCCATCTACACTATAATACGATGTTGCTATACAATACATGAGAAATGATTATGTCATTGATTGATTGATTTATTATTTAAACTGACAACAATCAGCTGCAGCCGTTCCTCCTTGTTGCAGTACAAAAATAACAATAAACAGAACAACCCCAGAACACAGTAAAAAGCATCATAAAGCATGATACAAAAACAATAAAACACAAAGCACAAAAACATTAGTTAAATATACAAGTATAACTTAAAGTCATTATAAAAGTCCGTAAATGAAGCTTGTTTCTTAAGAACACCTAACAATGAATTCCGGTGGCCTGGTGGTGAAATTTTTTTGCATACAATTGAGATGGCATCGGATGAGATTGGCAAAGTGTGGTTTAGTCCTTATGGAAATGACATGGTTGATTACCAAACTGAATTGGTAGATCAAGCTGGAATCCTCTGATAGAAGAAAATAATGTAACATTATATACAATTACGAGTGGTATGAATTTTACCAATTGTTCAAACTCTAGTCATTGTAACTGATTGTAGTAAGAAGTGCATATTTGTTCAAATGATATAACAGAAGGACTGCAGGATTCTGCATAATTATATAGAAATATTCTGCTGTGCAAGTGAGGTACCCCATACTGGCAGTGCACAATTCAAGTGAGACATGACTAGTGACTCTAAAGCAATAATTTAATTATGTTTAATAACAGAAGAACAGACTCGTTGGTATGACATCTTCCTACACATGTTGGATACTTGATCACTTAAAGTCAGCTGCCTATCAAAAACTAGTCCTAGATATTTTTGTTTGTTGGCTGTCTGTAAAGTAGTGTGATTAATCATAATATTAGGTAGGGGATTTTGATTCTTCTGTCTGGGCAGGAGCGGATCTAGAGGGTGGACTTTGGGGGCTGAAGCCTCTCCCCCTTCACTTTTAGGCTATACTTGATCAATATGCTGAGGATTATAATGAAATTTTGTCTTAGCATAAATTATATGATACTAATAATACAAATACTCATAAACCCACCTTACAAACATCTTTCCAAGGCATTATTAGTGGATTTATGCTAAAGGTCATGCAACAAGGACCCGGATCAGTATTGGAGGTGTACAAGATCGAGATACAGTCACCTAACTACTCTAATAGAACATTCAGTGTAAGCATAATAGTTGGTTCTGTTATGGAATTTTTCCATATCTGCCTGCGCATATACATACAATGAAGTACATTAGTCTGTTTAAAAGGCTTATTTATCTACTTGTGTAGTTATTACCAGTGCAGTGTGCTTAATTCAGGTACACAATTTCCATTGAAAATGCTCTCAGATTCAACTCGTATCATTCAAATTTCAAAATTTTCCAGTTTCAACATTATCATGCATGCAATTGGGAGAGGGTGCATCATGTGCTTGGTTGTTTGAACCTACCCAAACCATTCCATTAGCAAATGCTGCAGAGAACCATATATATCTAAAGGCAGTATATAAAATATCTACAGGCAGAAATATGCATTTTATGTGGAAATGTCTCCAAATTGCAATATTTTAGCATCTATATTTCAAAATTTTCCTGGGGGGCATGCCCCCAGACCCCTGCTGGGAGGTGTGCAAAGCACACCTCCACCCAAGAGATTAGTATCTTGAGTTAGCCCCCCTTTTATAAATCCTAGATCCGCCCCTGTTGGAGTTGCTAAACCACATGAGAATATACAGGATACTACTCTGTTCTGGGTCATCTCCTTCAGAGTGACATGACACAAGATTTGGATGCATTAAGTTTCATTCTACTGTTCACAAGCCAGCAATTACCAATGACAGTTATTATTGATGGTTAAGAGTGGCAGCAATTTCTGAAGGAGACGACCCAGAACAAATGAGAATAGTATCCTGTATGTTTTCAGGTCCTTCATTAAGAAAAAGGTTTATATTTCCTATTTCAGCTGATTTTGGAAACATGGACCCAAGAAATATTATTGCAGTGTGCACATCCAAAGGGTTTTCCTAAAACCCTGTTGGTATATGCCCTGTTATATTGCACCTGTGTTATGATGCTAGCCCAAGAGAACTTGATACAAAGTTGTGCACATATACACATGAGCAATTTCAGTTAAAACTACATATTAATGGAATTATGCTATGGTAGTACAGTTAATTTTTGGTACTTTGATCCATTCAAAAACTTACAATCATAGCTACCACCTTCTTAGCAAATTTGTATAATATAAAACTAACACTGACTATAATATGGGCCTACATGTGTATGATTTATGTGTATTGTAAGGTAGGGTTTCCACTCAAAGTAACTTTTGCTTTTGACTGAGTTCCACATCACTTACTGCTCACAAAGCTTCAACGTTATGGTGTAAGTGGTAACATCTTGAACTGGATTACAGACTTTTTGGACAGCCGTACTCAGCGTGTGGTATGTGGTGGTGTCACCTCTAAACCTATAAACATAACTAGTAGTGTACCTCAGGGAAGTGTGTTGGGACCACTATTATTTTTAGCATATATCAATGACATCACTACCAATTTATCATCTTCCTGTCATTTATTTGCTGATGACTGTATTTTGTACAGGAATATTGATGCACCGGACGATGCCAAAATACTTCAAGAAGACTTGAGAAAACTGGAAATATGGGAAGAGACCTGGGGGATGAAATTCAATATAGAGAAATGTATGATATTAACAATCACATTAAACATAATCCTTACATTGCAGAATACACCCTCCACAGCAAAAAACTGAATCCTGTTGCAAATGCTAAATACTTAGGTATCAATTTTGATAGAAATCTTACATTCAACCATCATGTGGACACTGTTTGCCAAAAAGCTAATAACATTTTAGCATTCTTACGAAGAAATCTGAAACACTGTCACCAAAGAGTTAATGTCTCAGCCTTTTCATCGTTTCTGATGATTTCACACAGACTGACCTTACGATAAAATTAAATAAACAAGTGCTAATAATATACTATTAAATTGTCTATTGCTTCAATATCAGTGCAATTTTAACTGTAACATATACTCAAAAAGTGATCACGTGGCCAACAGTCCCATTAAACTCTTTACTATAAGGTAAAGAATACAATAATTGTGATTAGATCACGTGACCCTAAACTGTAATTATTTTTGAATAAGCTGTACAATATAACTATTATGGTATTTTTGGTCATGTTACCACTTTTTGTATGTTCTTCTTATGCTGATACCCAATGCTACAAGCAATCCAAAGCACTTGTTTGCTTTATCTTGAAGGTCAGTCTGTGTGACAATCTCCAGAATCAGTGAAAGGAAGCCCCTTCCTATTTTGAGTTGGAAACCCTACGTAAGGGGGACGAAGTTACAATAAGCTATCAACGAGTCTCTATATTAGCTACTTAATCGATATGAACTCATAATACTTTCATGATGATGACAAGTGCATGTATTATGTACCCACACTTCACTGGATTGTGTAAAGTGATGTCACTAGTGAGTGCTTAGCACACATACCTAAAAAGGTCCATTATCTAGGGATGACAAAACTAGGTGGCTGTAGCATGTATCAGTCTGTGAAATCATTTGTAATTATAGTAATCCAATCATAGCAGGGTTTGTTGTACGTATATACAACATTAATTGAAAAATATTAGCATACTGTATAGCTAGCTATACAGGCCTAGCTATACAGGCTATTGTCTGCATCATGGGTGATGTATACCTTTCTATAGAAAACTTCCTATTGTATTCACAAATATATAAATGCAACTTAACATACCTGGAGCCTCTCTATACCAGACACTATAGGCCTATATTATAGAGGTTTCCTTTTTTCAGAAGTAAAAGTATATAGAGTTGGGACCACGTTTTATCTCTCAATTTGGTAAGGAGAAATTCCACTGATGTATTATATATATATATATAAAGATTATGCAGGTTGTGGAATGATGTAGGTACACAGTATTACTATACCTGTATATGCTTGTAGCTCTATATAAAAATGTATCGTCACATATGGTAATAAGAATACTTATAGATGATTTTAGCAGCAAACCACACTGGTCTTGTGCAAATGATTTCATAAAGTTCAGTGAAAGTCCAGTCACCCAGTATTAATACAAAAACAGACTTTAATAATAATTGTTACACACACAATAGTAGTGACATCACTACACAAAGTACAGTAATCCAGTAAAGTGGCAGCTATATGATCTACACCCCATCACATTATAAGAATCCTTTATTATATATGAGAGAGTCTTGTTGATGAGTGTGAAAAAATTGTAACTTCTATACACATAGCTGGAAAAATGGCTGTATTCGGTTAAACATATGAATCAAATCATGTGTCAATCAAATCTATGCCAGTATACAATTGAATAATGAGACACATAAAAGCTAGTCCTTGGTCACATGCGACCACCAAACAGGGTTAGTGAATTAACCCCCGTGTAGGCATTGCAAGGAAGTGTTGACAAACATATGCATGCAACTACAAAGAAAGTTAGTCTGGGGAGGGGAACCATTCGCAGCTTTGGGAAGCCATAATACACTGCCGTGAAGTGTCATCCAAAACTTTCTGTATAGTGCCGCTTTTGACACTAACGTATCTACATGTTCCATAAGTTCTTAACACAGAAGTAATGATAGTGGCCCAAAACACTAATTTTGAGAGTTTTATAATAGTTGCAAATGTTCAAGTGATCCAATTCTGATAACAGTTGTTGATATTCTATCTTCTTCTGTTTATGTGACCTGGCTGACTGAGGATGGTGCTCAGAGTCCATTGCAATGGACAGCTCAGCTCAAATAAGGCGATTCAATCAGTGGCAGTATTATGAATAACAAGATCTGGACAATAAGGAATCACCATCAATTGTGGCTGGAGGTGACTCACTGGCTTGTAGGTTTGAAAGGTCAGCAAAAGCTTTAATAATGGTAGATTTTCAAAAAAAAAATTAATGTTGATAAATTGGGATTCCAAACACTGCAGCACCAAATTATGTCAGTATTCTGTGACAAAGCCAATGGGCAGCTATTCAAAACATGGGCAATAGTGGGATGTGGAGAATCACATAAGACACATCATGGGATATTCCATCCGCATAAATTAACAGCAGTTTGGTAAATGTCAGACGAAACCTGTAAAAGAAAGGATAGCTAATTTCACTGGATGGAATCCTGACAACAAACAATTCCAAGATCCACAAGTAGCTTCCAGTTTAACTGAATCATCAAATTTGCACTGAAGTGAAAGTGTTTGGAGGTGATCCACACTGTGAGATTTGGTATAACTTAATTTGCTGATCTTGGCTTTTAAGTGTAATAATCGAGCTAATTGTAAAGTTTCTTGGCAGCCATTAAGATTGAGTAATCATGCATGGCCTTGCAGTCAAGAAATTTTTTTTTTCAGATGGAGTTGGGGGTCAGAGGAAGCACTGACACAAGAAAGTATGTAGCTTGGCTGCCGGCCTAGATATATATGACACACTGGGACAGCAAACTCCCCGGTAATAAAGAATTACTCAGGTTAATTTATGAGAGTCTTATCTGACTTCGCAAAGTAGACTACAAGATACAGGCTCTAGAGGCATGTTGAGCTAATGCTATGAGATATCTTGAAATTGCACTCATTTGTAGCTATAGTGACAATAGTCAGTGCTGCATGACTCGCAAAAAATTCAATTCAAATGTTACAAGGGAGCCATAAAGTGCACTTTCTGGTATGGTGAGAGAGAAACCATCGATATCATTGGTGATGAACAAAAAAATGACAATGTACAAAAATAACTATAGCTAATTAATTGAGTGAGTGAGTCCTCGGACACACACTACCACAGAGAAGGCAATAGAATGCCCACAAGTGGGTGTGGCAAGGGAAAAAACCTAGTTCCAGCAACACACAAAAACTTACAATAAATAATAGAGTTGACAACATTTAAGCATCTTCAGACCATTCAGGGCAATCTCTCGCCATGAAATTATTCTTGATGAAGAAATAGAAATGGTAGCAGCCATGTCAAAAATCCTTCTGCAGGTGGATTTAGAAATCTTGATCTCATTTTGAATAAAGTTAACACAGTTCATGAATGATGACTAAGACGCCGGCAAGTAGTGGCCTAAAACACTTATTTCAGTGGTATCATAAAAACAAGGAAATCCAAACTCTGACTGTAACTCTTGGTACTCTCTCTTCCCTTGTTTTCGATCCCTGGCAGATTTGAGGTGTTCAACTGAATCTAAGGGACATGTCATTTCTAACAAGGCCACTGAGTTGCTGCTTTCATTGTAAAAAACAATATCTGAGGTAATCAGGAGAGAAGGAGGGATTGTTGCCTGTGGAGAGTCACTTGCACGCATACCAGGAAGGTCAGCATAAACTGAGATTGTGCCTACTTCAGAAACGACCTTAGTGAGTTCAACAGTCAAACAGTGCAGAACTTCGTCATGGCAATATGTGAACCGGCCCTATTTCAAGGAACTAGGACAGCCACCCAAAACATGAGCAGTGGTAGGCTGAGTGCAACCACATAATGAGCACTTCACCTCACATTGTATGTACCAATGCTTTAAATTGACTGATGTGGGTAGGGTGTCTGAGGCGGCACGGAGAATAAACAAGATTTGGCCTGGGTTGCATTTAAGTAACAGTGATTCCAGGCCCTGCAGAATACTGTAGTGACACAGAATCCTTCAGTTTACTTTGAACAGATAGTGTACTCAGATAATTATCATAGTAAGAACTCAGTTTCATCAGCTGCAGCTAATTCCTTTGCTTGCAAGTAAAGGTGATGAGCCATTGGAAGGGAAGTTAATTGTGAACGGGCTTTGGACAAGATGAAGTAGTCAGCATCCTGTGTTTTCAAATAAGTATTCCCCAACTGTAATTGCAAACCCAGTTCTTGAAGTTGATGATCACCGGATGCACTAATACAGGACAGGAGGCTCAATTTCGCCTGTCTAGACACTTGGGAAATGTTAGGGCAGCACACGCCTGGGTAGTATAGGATAGCGCGAGTAGCATTTCTTGGAAGGTTTAGCCATTTCTTAAGATGGCGCACAGTCAAGGCATTTTAATAACGGGCCCCTCATTTAGTAACAGCACTGATTTACTGACAGATAGATGATAGAAGCGAAGGAGAGAAACAATGTAGTTGTCAGTCACAGATGTCCATACCTCTGATTGGCTGAACTGTTATCTTCTTGAAAAGTTACAAAGCCTTTGACGAAAGCTAGACGAGTGCAGAATTACAATTACAAGCTAGCAGTATTCCTAATTAGGGCGCACGCAAGCCGGTACAAGTCAGGGGCGGATCTAGGATTTATAAAGGGGGGGGGGGGGGGGGGGGGGGGGCTAACTCAAGGTACTAATCCCTTGGGTGGAGGTGTGCAAAGCACACAACTAGGGGGTCTGGGGGCATGCCCCCCCCCCCCGGAAATTTTTGAAAAATAGATGCTAAAATACTGCAATTTGGAGACATTTTCACATAAAATTCATAATATTTTCTGCCTGTAGATATTTTATATACTGCCTTTAGATTATAGGTATGGCTCTCTGAAGCATTTTGCTAATGGAAAAGTTTGGGTAGGTACAGACAACCAAGTACATGATGTACCCCTCTCACAATTGCACACATGCAACACTGAATAGCTAGGTGCATGCATGTTAGAATAAGAATGTTGAAAGTGGAAAATTTTGAAATTTGAACGATACAAGATTGAATCTGAGAGCATTTCAATGGAAATTGTGTACCTGAATTAAGTATTGCCATGCATATTAACTACACAAGTAGATGAATGAAGCCCTTTAAACAGACCAATGCACTTCATTGTATCAAGAGTTAATAATAACTCTTGATTGTATGTATAGGTGCAGGCAGATTTGAAAAATTCCATAACAGAACCAACTACATGTTTCCAGTGAATGTTCTATTAGAGTAGTTAGCTGACTGCTCTATTAGAGTATCTCGATCTTGTACACCTCCAATGCTGATCCGGGTCCTTGTTGCATAAACTTTAGCATAAATCCACTGATGATACCTTGGAAAGATGTTTATATAAGGTGGTTTTATGAGTATTTGTATTATTAGTGATCATATAATTATGCTAAGACAAAATTTCATTATAATACCCAGCATATTGATGAAGTAAAGCCTAAATATGAAGGGGGGGTTTCAACCCCCAAAGCCCCCCTCCCCCCCCCCCCTGGATCCGCCCCTGCAGCTTGTCCCCCAACCTGCAGTAATCCTGGTCCAAGGATATGTACGCTTCAGTGTGTAAAAGGCTGTCATTGTCCTCGAGGAATGGTGCTTGATGAAGAAAACAATACGTGTGTCAGTAAAGATCAATGCAGTAAGGCACCCACCAATGCAACATGTGATATTGACAATCAGGAGTTCACCTCTTGTGGCACAGCATGCCCTCCAACCTGCAGTAATCCCAATCCAATATGCACAAAACAGTGTGTACCTGGCTGTCAGTGTCCTCGAGGAACTGTGCTCGATGAAGAACAGAATAGATGTGTCACTAAACACCATTGCAGTAAGACACCCAAAAACTCAACATGTGATATCGAAGGTCAGAAGTTCACCTCTTGTGGCACAGCATGTCCCCCAACCTGCAGTAACCCTGATCCAAGGATTTGTACACTTCAGTGTGTAATAGGCTGTCAGTGCCCTCAAGGAACTGTGCTTGATGAAGAACAGAATAAATGTGTTACTAAGGACCAATGCCGTAAGACAAACAATGTCATTTATGCATGTGTTATTGTGTAATTATCTGTATATCAATAGAATGTCCACCAACATGTTCACATGAATACTGTAGTGTTAGGAGTAATAGAAGAAAGCCATGTAGTAGGTAATGGTTGAAGTTTGAATGTATCGCAATATTTCATCATCAGTTTTGATTGCAGGCCTCCACCACAGACCGTACCAGCTTGGCCTGATCAATGTCAGACCACACAATGTAATGCTTGTTATTACTCAATGAGTTCTCTTGAAACACCATCAAGTTGTGACAGTAGAGCTTGTACAGGTAGGAAATTTACTAGATGTCTTAGAAAATGGGCTTCATGTGTGCGAAAGACTAACCGCCAAAACAACAAGGTAAGAATTGACAATCACATATAGTATCACATTCTATGTGTTACAACTTTAGTGCACAGGTGGTTGTATAACAGCTGAGAATTTCCGATGTTATGATTATCCTCTGTGTGATAACTTGAAAGGTTAACTTCAACTGAATGATCCAACCTGGCTATATGAACTGAAATGTTAGGCTTTCTTGTATACATGCATCATTGCTTAGTGTGTCACATTTTGATATACGGTGTATAATATGCTCATGATTAGGACAGCTATGTGGTCGTGATCAATAAATTGCAGGTGGTAGCCACATGGGATTTTTGTGAGAGGATTTTCACTTTCAACTGGTGCAAAGTGACTGCTGTATTAAAGTTTCTACTACAATATGCAACCACCAGCACCCATATAACAGCAACCCTTTCACTTTAATAATTTTACAATCAAAGCTAATTAACTAATTATTTCTGTCATCAAAGCTACTTTCTATTATTCAAACTAACTAGATTCAATGGTCCTAATTCACTGCAATATTGTTGATTTTACATCCGAGGTAAACAAGCTGTGCTGACTGCCTGGTAACTAATAATAATGGCATTCTGCATGGGTCCTAGCTTCTTATGCGTTTACCTAATATTATGAACTCTTGATTATAACAACCCATGATATGATTGTATTGTTATAATTTGTTACAGGAATTTGATATACAATTATAATATATACAGAAAGCCCCCGCGGTGGGATTTTAGCAACTAATCAAGAACAAGACATGAGCATAGATAATATAATATACTGGTACCTTATTATCTATGATACATGCAATGGTCAGAGGTTCTCTGGTATGACCAGATCATGATAGCATTGTACTGTAAGTCTTGAAATAATTATGTGATACTGGCCACTGTTAGCAACACAGAAATATGCTTGACACACACCATTCTCCTTTGTTTTTACCCATTTTACAACTATTCTTTGCACTCTTTCAATGATCATGACATCTTTTGATAGATGTGGTCCCAAACTGTGGACAGATATATAATTATTAAGTTAAGTGGCATATTTTACATGCAGTAGATTCATCACATTTGTTTAGATTACACTGCACAACGTTTAGTGACTTTATTGCATTACTGCAATACAGATTATTGATTTCAATTGGTGAAAAAGACAATTAAGGGTTGTACACAAAAGGCAAAGCTAGCAAATGTGCACCTCCATATAATTATGCAGATGTATGCAAACTATAAGTAACCATACAGCTGAAACCCGACTTTACCAACAAGAAAAAAATATTTGTATGCATACGCAACACAAATTCACTGCTCAACTAAACAAAAAATGACAAAATGCCAATGAAAAAAAGGACTGGTTTAGTTTTTTGTAGGATTTTAAAAGGTACTGAGCTCCAAAGAATTGGAGCATTTATGAAACATGAATAGCAATGCATTTTGATGGTGGAAGATGGTGTTAACGCATGACGGGATATATAGTACAATTGTCAGAGAATTTAAAATTGACACAGAATTAATGCAAAATGTTTGAGCTATGTAGTAAGGAGTAAATGGCTGAGATCCTGGAAAATTTAGTCCATGGGAATTCACCTGCTACCACACACCCAGTGTACAGCAGGTCATTGAATTGTCTCCAGTTACGTTGCTTCGATATTTAGTCTTACTGTACCTGCCATTGTTCACTCCATTGAATAAGCAATTTAAATCCTGCTGTAAATGATGATGATCCTGTTCAGAGTGAAATTGACAGAGTCATCTGCAAATAATCTGATACAGGAAGAAATAATAATTTTATTGCTGTATAATACAAACAACATTATTTCTTCATATATCCATTAAAACTTTACAGCACAAGTGCCCGTTTAATGGACCTAGAATTGCTACTTGAGAAACACTGGATTTAACATGAACATACATTCAACTTCTATTAGTGTTCTTTTGGTAAGCCAGCTTATGTTTTTCACCTTAAATTCCATTCAGTATGGAATAATTCTTGAGCAGACAGAGCTGTGGTGTGGCCAGTATCAAATGCTTTACAAAAGTCAGTAAGGTGATAACACTTAATATAAAAACATTGACAGTGAGAAGTCAATGTTTAAGGAGTAATTGAATGGAGAGAAGATCTCAGATCCCAGGTGTTGTGGCTCCCTTGGCACGTGCCTAGATAGATTGCATGTTGCGGGGAATCAAGTCACCACTGGGTCTGGGATTTTTTCTGTGTTCTTCACAGTTTTAGATATATGTTTCTGATTGCAGCCTAGCCTTCTCACAGGTCCCTAGTGAGATAGCACTTAAAATATGATGATCTAGTGGTAGTTTAATTTCTTGTTAAATGCTGGGTTCACATAAATGATTAGGTCTAAACCCTATTATTGCTAATCACTAAGTATTTTTGGTAAGTCATCAAGAATTCCATTATGAAATGGTAGCTAACTGTTACAATAATATAGAGAATTATAAGAATACATACGTAGGTTGATAATTTAGAGCTAGCACTATGTAAGCACCTCCCTTGTTGGATACTAGTGTGACATTGGCAGTCACCAACTAGAGATCAAAGACTGAGTGAATATTATTACAATTGCTGTTACATATTTAATTACAACAACAGTATAGTAGAGCTGGTATGTTATCAGGACCAGAGTACAGCAACTTTTATTTATTTATTAAAGCTTTACAACACAAGTGCTGAAGGTCTGTGGAACACCTGGTTCTACAGCCTGTTTAAAGTTGTTACAGAAAGTATGTTTGAAAAGGTGGAGAAAGGAGAAAAAATTACATGGGCAGCCTCAAACCTGCAGCCATCTGATTAACGCTCAAACTCTTACAGGAGTTTGCCAGGTGGTCAGGATATTTTCTCCTTGTCAATTGCAAGTATATGTATCCATAGGAACTCTAGAGAGTGACTTATTATCACAAAGTACTCCTTGTGGAACCAAATGGACATTAGTTTATTTATTTAGGCTTTACAGCACAAGTGCTGCTGGTTTTAAACTCCATCAACTGAGCTCATATATATGTGACATATTGCATGCAAAGATGGTATAACAAGCAGATCTAAAGCATTCAACTACAATTAATAGAGCATTGCTTGCAAAAACAGTTTGAGAGGATCTCAGCCTGGTATTTAGAATAGTATACAAGTGAATTTTTTACCTTTAGTAGTGCTATCCTAGCCTTACAGAAAGTATATGTCCTATAGGGTTGTTGTGGTGAACACCTTTATCACACCCTAACCATAACTCTGCAAATGTAACAAATGTTTGTTGGGTTTTCACCAAACATAGTACATCAATTAACAAAGTTAATTGTATGTTTTTGGTCCTACAAATTCCCCAAAATTAACCAGGTGACTAGACTTTTTGAAATGTGGTACACTACATTTGACAAAGCAGTACATGGAATTATAACAAAGTTATAGTGTATGTTTTATAAGAAAAGAGTGCGTACAAGACATGAAAACCTTTCAACAGATATAAAATATTACAAATTATTGTGTGGTGATTGTACAATTCATTCAGCAAAAAAAATGACCAGGAACGGTACACAAATATGTAATTAATTTTTCATGGCCTTATGTGCCAGCCCTTGATGTGCACCAAGCATATTTTGCATCAAAGGCTTTAATTTTGTAAGAATACACTGGATCTATATAATGTTCATTCAGCAGAGCTTTAATGCTCCATCTCGTATTGCACCTTTTCACCATTGCCTAGTAGGATAGCACTCTGTATGATGTAGCAACAAAACTACCACATGTACTGATCATGATAATTATCTAAAGTAACAAAATTATTTACTTCAGCAGCAGTACAATACACTAATATAAACATTGATGCAGATAATATACACACACTAAATGTCTAACAGTCCAGTTGACGGTCAAGTTGGATTATTAGCTTAAGTTAACCTCTCAAGTTATCACATGGAGGATAATCGTAGCATCGGAAATTGTCATCTGTTATACAATCACCTCTGCACTAAGGTTGTAGCACAGTAAAGTAAGAACATATTTCAATGATCATAATTTCTTACTCTGTTTCTGCGGCGGTTAATCCTTTCCACACATGAAGCCCAGTTTCTAAGACATCTAGTGAATCTCCTACCTGTACAAGCTCTCCTGTCACAACTTGATGGTGTTTCAAGAGAATTCATTGAGTAATAACAAGCATTACATTGTGTGGTCCGACATTGATCAGGACAAGTTGGTATAGTGTGTGGTGGAGGCCTGCAATCAAACTGATGATGAAATATTGTGATGCATTCAAACTTCAGCCATTACCTACTGCATGGCTTTCTTCTATTACTCCTAACACTACAGTACTCATGTGAACATGTTGGTGGACATTCTATTGAGATATAATAACATGGCATACATGTTATTGTGTGACTTACTGCATTGGTTTAGCCTAACACATTTATTCCGCACCTCATCTAGTACAGTCCTTCGAGGACATTGACAGCCTGGTACACATTGCCTTGTACATATTGGATTAGGGTTACTGCAAGTTGGGGGACAAGCTGAACCACATGAGTTGAACTGCTGGCCTTCAATATCACATGTCATGTTGCTACGACATTGGTTTGGTCTAACACACTCATTCTGTTCTTCATCAAGCACAGTTCCTCGAGGACACTGACAACCTGGTACACATTGCCTTGTACATATTGGATTAGGGTTACTGCAAGTTGGGGGACAAGCTGAACCACATGAGTTGAACTGCTGGCCTTCAATATCACATGTCATGTTGCTACTACATTGGTTTGGTCTAACACACTCATTCTGTTCTTCATCTAGTACAGTTCCTCGAGGACACTGACAGCCTATTACACACTGAAGCGTACATGTCCTTGGATTAGGGTTACTGCAGGTTGGGGGACATGCTGTGCCACATGAGGTAAATTCCTGGCCCTTAATATCACATGCTAAATAATAAGTTGTATGGCGTACAAATGTTGACAGTTAATAGTTTACACATATTTATACAGTTTCCTTACATTGACACTCCACAACAGGTGGACAAGGAGCTCTTACACATGTTACATTATTTAGTGAACATGTTTCATTGTCAGCACATCCTCCATTGTCAAGATCACATGATGGCTCACAAAATGTTTCACCAGTTGGTTGATATACTTTACACTGTGATCCTTTGGGACAGTTCACTGATGTACAAGCTATTAAAATATTATAGTCCACATCAATGTGAGGTGAATGTACTGTTACAACTTACCACACTGATTTCTACATGATTCAATGTCACTAAACCTATTAAGATTACCTCCACAACCACCATAGACAAATTGTTCACATTGTCTAGTTACAACATTCCAATAGTAACTGGGAAAATATGCCTTACAAAGGCCAGTCTCAGGCTGTAAAGAGCATATATCTACAAAAAAATGTATATTTGAAAGGCCATAGCTTTTTAACCAACTGACCACAAGTCTCATTTGGATGTGGGCAGAATTGAGGCCTCACACATCTCATGTTGTCCTCATCTAATACAGTTCCTCTTGGACACTGACATTCTGCAACACATTGTCGTGTGCACGCCACTGGTTCTGGATTTGCACATGTTAGTGGACAAGCTGTACCACATGACATGTATATCTGGCCCTCGATTGAACATCTCTGTGCTACAAGGTTAATAACATACCTATGTTATAGGAGTTATGGTGTATACTATCAACAGCAAACAATTTCTTCACAATAAGAAATTACAACTGTGAACAAATTGGGCTAAATACCACAGAATGATATGCACTATATAATAGTTAGACGTCAAGCTTCGAGTTTTCTAAATCCCGTAGAACCCAGTGGTTCTTGACGTATAACTTATTTAGACTACAACTCGTTATTGTACCTTAAGTTGACAGCTGCTTGTAAATGGGAAATGTATGGCTAATTACTAGAAACAAGCCCTCTACACCTCCCTACATAGAGGGACCTCAGCGTGGCTGTTGCTACCCGTTTTAATGCCCATGCGTTGCCAATGTTACAGGCGCGTGCTATGTATCGAAGTACTGGACTCAGTGACTGCACTACAACTCATTGTTGCTGTTGTTGCAATGGCAGATCCAGGATGGGGCATTTGGGACAAATCCCCCCCCCCTCTCAAGAAATTGCATACAAGATCGAGATACTCTAATAAAGCAGTCACAATGTTCATGAGGCAGTGTAGCTTACCTATGAAGCTATAAATAAGGATTTTATTTTACATATGTGATAGAATATATTTGGTAAAGGATAACTAGCTATTATTGTTGACCTTTTTTTTTTTTTGCTCTTCATCTTTTTTCAGCAAGGTGCCCCCCCCCCCTCTTTCCAAACTCTGGATCCGCCCCTGTGTTGTGCCTCGACAGCTGCTTGAAAGCAAGTAATGTAGTGTTGATTAGTACAAACAAGCCCATTACACCTCCCTCTAATTCAGTACGACTGTTACTAGCCATTTAAACGCCCATGCGTTGCCAATGTTACAGGCGCGTAATTATCGTGTTTCGTATCGCCTCAGAGCGTGGTCTCTATTGGACATGACCGTGGCTCTACGAGATTTAGAGACCACGTTTTCAGCCAATCAAATTTCAGTATCAAACTTGTTGTAGTCTAATGAATGTTGGGAGCTTGAATTTGTTCTTGAGCTTCATTCCATCAAGAAGCTTGCTGAATGCATTTATGCATCCCACTCACTGTTGTGCACCATGTATGCTAGATAATTGGGAAATGACTCACTTGATGGTGGTTGAGTTGTTGTTTCTCCTGTTGGTTTTATTACTGGTACTGCAATGACATGTACACTATTATTAACTGATCTAAGTGTGTGTATATATATTACCTTCACATGCAATTAGAGTACACAGCAATGATCCCGTTGATGTACATACACTAAACATTAAATGAAAATAAAAGAGTACAACTACGATATACAGTAATTGAAATACATACCATTTGTTGCAGTCACGCATTGTTTGTTCACCAGGCAAAATGAATGTTCCATTTCCATTAGGACAACCTACACATGTAATTGTGATTTTTTCACTACTAGATGTATGTATATGTATAAACACCTACCACACACAGGGCAGCAGGATCCTGGAGGTGTTACTGGATCATTAACACAGTCTAGTTCCGGACAGTCTACCTTCTGTAATATTAAGTACAATATGGTCACTTTTAAACTTGGGCTTACTGAACAGTCTACAGGACACTGACTGATATCAACACATTTCTGAGCTTCCATATCTACCACTTGGGATCCTGGGCAGCTACATCCAAGTTGACAGATGGCAGGACATCGCACAAACGGATTGTCACATGTACCAGTACACCGTCGACAAAAGCTAAATGTTTGGCCATGGAATGGACAGGTATCTAACCAAAAACAAGTGAATATTGTCATCACCATAGGTACATAGAATCAAACAAATGAGGACAGGATGTGATGTAAAAACCAGCCTGTTCAAAATCCTTTTGTTCTCAATAAAACAAATTTGGTTATGTAGCCACAAATGCCAAATAGTACACTAGCTGATTAACCACATCACCAAAATCACCAAAATCACCCACTTCAAGGCCAAAAAATTAACCATCACCCACATACTGATGTTATATTACATCACAGGCCAAACAAACAGACCCTCAAAATGCTGATATGAGCACATGCCAATAACATGTGTATAATTTGTGTTAAAGACTTACCATTATCAGTACACTGTGCGATGCAGTCATCTTCTGACGAGAATCTATTTTCATTGCCTTGACAGCCACCATAAGTAAATTTTTCACATGCTTCAGATGTCACATTGTAAAAGTAACTGGGAAAAGATGCTCTACATGGTCCAGGGTCTCTCTGAAGAGTACACCGATCTGTAAAGTGAATGTCAGAAACTACTACAATATGAACACACTTACCACATTGACAGGCACTCTCACACAGTTCTCTAGTTTCAAATCGGTTAGCATTTCCTCCACACCCACCATATGTAAAGGATTCACATCTCTGTGAAGTTGAGTTGTAAAACCACCTAGGAAAAGCTGCTCTGCAATGTCCAACTACAACAGGCAGGCTGCATAGGTCTACAGTAAACAAACATAGCTATATACCATGAGTAATTGTGTACATTACCTAGCCTAATAGACTGTTTATTGAACTACTTTACCAGTTATACATGTAATGTTATAGCTATATTATGGAAACACGTACCGTCTACTGCAGCTTCTTCAATTCCATTCACGTACCCAGCTAGGAAACATACCACTGCAATATTAAGAAGTTGCATGGTTAAACTGTACGTAGTTTATCAACACAGTTTTAAAATTTGTCACTCTTTAAATAGATGTTGCAGTGAACCTTTGACCTTTAAGTCATCGTAACCGCGGCAGCAAGTTGTCGGCGCCACCCCTTTTGTAGATAGGGCGAGCGCGGCAGCCTAAGTACTGACTAGGGACCCGTCGATTTCGCCAGCAAAAATTTTGGCATAATGGGTGGGTAAAATCAATGAGCAAAATTCTGGCATAATAGGTGCAAGTTTTGTGAAGTGGACATAAAAATTGCACAAAAGATCGAGATACTCTAATAGAACAGTCAGACGCACTAAAATATCGACAATGCATAGCTAATTGTTACTGGAACAACAAGTGACAATCAAGATACCCTAATAAAACAGTCACACATGTTAAGCAATATTAGCTAGCTTCTTGCTTTACATGTTAGAAGTAATTGCTGATCGAGATACTCTAATAGAACAGTCACTTTAAGGAAAAACTGTAGCTTTGCAATTGGAAATATTCAATTAACAAAGATCAGTGCTGAGCAAAATTTATAATTCTTGAGCAAAATATGGAGCATAATAGGTGAAAAGTAAAAGAATTGCTGGAAAGAAAAATAGGTGAAAAAAAAAGCAAAATAGACTGGTCCCTAGTACTGACTAGGTACGAACGGCTCCGGTCAAGGCTAAACGCCTTTATGGAACAGTGTCACTGTCAGGAACTCTGCAACAAAAGTAATTTAGTTGATATTAAATTTCGAGTTATGAAACTTTTTAACCCATGGCCAGCAATGCAGCATGCATTTGTTCTTGCGTACGAGTCTTGTCAGTTAAATGTGTTGCTTAGCTGGTTAAGCATATCAAGACTGAAGTTCAGTGAGATTACTTGGTTCCGGGTTTCATGTCACAAAATAATAATTGCACAGATTTTGCAGACCTCTCAACTCTCACGGTTTCAAATTTTTTGGCCTCTTCTCAAGGTGTCACGGTTAGGTGCTAATTTCTCAAGGTCACGCTCCAGATCTCAATTCCCAAGGTTTTCGCCTATAAACGAAACTCAAACCCACAATCGAAAACTTTTCGTAAACTTAATATAAGAGATGGTAATCACGTGATAAATATTTAAAATTTATGGTGCTTGAATCTATAAAAGACGAGATAAAAGACTGGAGCCCAGGGGCGTACCGAGGGGGGTCTCTAGGGGTTTCAGGAAACCCCTTTGGATTTTACACACTACCTGAAATTAAGAAATTGAAACTTAAGATTTCCAGCATTTGAAATCTATCATGGAACAGGACACATTTTAAACTTTTATCTTAGTTAAATAATAGTTCTAACATGGTAGCAACACTTATAGCATTGTTCTGAATTATGATTTTGGTGAAAAGATCGAGATACTCTAATAAAGCAGTCAGGTAATATAAACTACTCTATATAACAGGCACTTAGCTGTAGTGGAAACCCCTTTTCAAAATTCCTGCGTACGCCCCTGGAGCCAATCTGTAACCCAAGGCTGTACTGCATGGTAAGGTGACTTCTGGTTTTTGTTTAGTAGTAAATAAATTTTTCTAGCATTAATCAACTTTGAATGGACTTGGTTATATAATATATCACGTGCCTGAGCAGAGGCCAGATTTGGATCTAGTGAAAGGATTAGTGATACCTACAATCATCACAAAGATAGGCATAAAGCTGAATAAGCAAACTTATGATTCACATGATGCTACACCATTCTTGGAATTCCAGGTTGCTTAGATTCTATGTGTAGATTAACACCATAGAGCATAGAAATAAGCTGCAAATAACAGCAGTATGGGTGCAGTATAGCTAATTCATGCTTGTTGACATTCTTTATTAATAAAATGTGTGTGCGTGTGAGCCCAATTGTTGCATGAGGCCATGCACTTGGGTTGTCTCAAGGTTAACTCCAGTTGCAAGTTGAGAGGTCTGATTTTGTTTTGATTAGGCTGAATTCATTCACTATTAACAGTGAAGGGATTCACTTGTCAATTTCATCCCCCATCCTGGGGAGGGTGGGGGGGATACAGGGGATTTGACAAATCGTGGTGTGTGTATGTACAAGTTAACAAGTTTCATCTATTACAGTGGTGTCAAATTCCCCACTACTGGGGCAAAATTGGTTGTCAAATCCCCACTATGTCCCCACCCCCCTAGTAGGGGATTTGACAACACCTCAAGGATGACTAAGTTCATATTTCATACATGCAACTAGTAATTAACCTGTAGCTAGTAAAATTACAGCAAGTGCAATTTTATTGTTTAGAAATGCAACTACTGAAAATCGGTCAGTAATCTGGGGACAACTGTCAATTGCCCCAGGGGTGGGGACAAGAAGCAATGTCAAATCCCCATTTGGGGTGTGGGGACCCCGGGGTAGGGCGTGAAATTGACAAGTGTATAATCTAAACAAGAAAAATTTACAGTTTAAATTTGGTCTAGGAAACTGATGCTGGTAGCACCAAAAATACATTTCTCTTTGCTAAGTGTAAGGCCTGCTTCACTTATTCTCTTGAGAGTTGCTTTGAGATGTTGATCATTTTCCATACCATATAAAACTAGAATAGACAAACAACTCTGGAGACTGACAATACTAACACTCATCTTTCCTTAGAAATGTTCAGGTGCAGAGGTGGTTATTCCAAATCATAGGGGGTGCTGGAGCACCCCCAACTATTTTACTGGGGGTGCTGAGCACCCTCAACTTAAAGCTGTATTGCGCAATAGTCATCACGTGAACTCCTGCAAGTTTTCCAGAAACTGGTCAATCACGATCGAGATACTCTAATAGAGCAGTCATCCCAATAGAACAGTCACCTTAATACAATAGTCAAGCATGTATTAAAATAGATAGCATTTTATTGACAGCTAAATCCACCAAAAATGCCCCCAAATTCAATCCCCTGATACCTAATTTTCAAAAATTTATTTGAAAATTTGAATAGTTTTACTGGTGTATATAGCATTGCCAGCAGCAGATTCAAGATGATTTGAAAGAACTTTATCACCAGCCTGTACACGAAACTTGAGCAAACCAAGAAAATTACCATGATTGTTGTTTGGGTTTTCTTCAACAGAAGGTCTATCATCGCGGTGACCACGAAAAGCAAGGCCTTGCCTTCCACAAAAAATCACTGTCTCCGCTATTGATCGGAGCTTCAGTCTGTTCTCAGCTGCTGTCTTACTGTTTGCGGTGTTTAGTTGGAAATCTATTCTTGCATCAACGTTTTCCATACTTCTAACAAACATATTTGCATCTTGTACTGCATTTTGATGAGTTTTGTTTCCTTTAGAATTTCCAAGGCCATGAAAATGCTTCCCCAATATCTCCGTGGCTTTTTTAAAATTAGTGAAGGGCCTGGTTACAAAAACACCAAGTTCCTTTACAGTTGGCTCGGTCTTACCAAATAGAACACAATACTTACAGTATCCTCCACTTTGTGACTCAGAATATACCAAGCCAGGATTTTTCTCTAGCCATCTGTGTTGGAAATGTCGATGAATCTTGTTAATCACATGAGTGGGAAATTTGTAGTTGATAGAAGGAACATAATGCCTTTTCAACAGAAAATATTTTGTTGATCTGTGAGATTGATTCGAGATTTTAATTGTGCAATCTTTCCAAAATCCCCACTACTTATTGCATCCTGAATAGCTAATTGAGTCTGGTCATTACCAGAACTAGCAGACTGTTGGGAATCACAAGTGGTAAGATCACAGCTGTTAGCAATCTCTGACTGAGTGGACCATAATAGATGACTGGTGGTGTCAACTGCAACGTCATCATTGCTACTAGTGTTATGCCCGTCTAGGTCATTTTTCGACTCTCTGTCTGAAATGCTCTCCTCGCTCAGTACAATGGCCATAATAGGTGCCTGAAAGTGTTACCGGAGAGCTCCAGGGCTGAGCATAATAGGTGCCTGAAAGCATCAAGCATAATGCTAGCATAATAGGCGGAATAATTGTCATACTGTAAGCAAAAATGCATGCCACAGAAAAAGGTTGACTTACAATAATAGAACAGTTGATGCCACTTACATGGCATTAAGTAGTTATCTGACGATAGTTTACAATGCACCCAAATTCTTAATGCACAACAAATACTTTTTTCATTTAACCAGTTGCTCATAAGCCAAAGTTTATCATTATCCATAGAAAGTAACAAAACATTGGAACTGTGGCAAAAAGTTTGAGCATAATTATGAACATAATAGGCAAAATTTTTGAGCACTGCAGCATAGCATAATAGGCAAAATTAAAAGCATAATAGGCTGGTGCCTACCCTGCATAATCTTTTTTGACAGGAGCTACGTACAACCCCCCCTGCTATCAGTCATGAATGGGTAGTTACAGTAAAGCAGAAAGTTAATTTTGTCATGTGGTATGCATTTGTGCAATGTTGTGGGTGATTATAAATTCTTGCAGCGCTGTAAATTTACCTATGCATTTAATTAAATTGAGCTGTATAGTTTTTTGAGCTGTTACCTTAAAAATTACATTGTTTCTTAGATTAAGAACTTTATATTAGAAGTATAATATTGATATGAAAAGTGTTTCATGACTTTCACACAAATTACATAACTCTCGCACTATGATCACAAACCCTGTAAGAAAATTTTTTTAAGTCTGTGTGGGAGGGAGTCAGAAAAAGAATTTCCAGGTACTGCCAACTAGTACAGCCTGCCCCTATAAAGTCTTTGAAGCATTACTTTTTTCATAAAATTATATGTACACCCATTTGACAAGGTGTTAGGCCCCCTTGTAATGTGTTACTATAGACTTGTAGGCATGGAAACCTAACCTTAGGACTTATTGGATCAAAAATGACAACTTGAATTGGTACAATATGCCCTGTGGTTTGATTTCCGTGGCAAAAACAAGCATGAATTTTCTACGGCAATACTTGACCTAGAAAGAATCATGGCTGTCCTAAAATATTTGCCATACTCAAATGGTGCATTGGACTTATCAATATCATCTATTATGGACTCTTGATAATATCATCAAGAGTTAATAATTATCAATAGTCAAAACCAACCATACAGCATAGTTTAGGTGTATGGGCAGGTGAAATTAGAGCATAACTTTAGATCAAAATTGGCTTCAAACAAAAATTAAATAATTTCTTAGACTAATATGTTTATAATGTTGGTACCATGTTACCATTAACAATGTAAATAATGCCTCAGGGAGTTAAAGACAAAAATGAGAAATTTTCAATATAAAATGGTTGTAAAGGTTGCCAAAAGTCATTGGCACTAAAGTGACTACATTCAAAAATAAGGGATTGACTATATGTATGTGCAACCTTTTCACTCAAAAATTTATAGTATATAAATCACCAATAATATGTGAGCTATGCCGTTCTACTATTACTTTTAGAATGTTGGTATAATTATATAGGGGCATATGTATAACTAGCTAAGTATATAGATCTCACATAATCAACTATATTACAGTTGGTTTAATGCCACACTTACTTGATTTCAAAAATAAGGACTTAAAAATTGATCATTTTCAAGCATCAAGTGCATGTTGGTCGGTTTTTGAATAGTACCTGAATGGATTTTGGAACTGAAGTAATAAACACTGCGGTGTTTAACCAAGTAAATAAGGTATATTTACAGTATTGCTGAAATGAACCTGTGAACAATTTCACATAACACACATCCTATATACATCATGATAGCACAAACATGACATAGTATTGTAGGTCTTCTAAACATCAGTACACTGAATCTTGATGACGGAATTTTAGTTATAGTCATAGTCAGTTTTGTCAATAATTTTAGTTTTAGTTATAGTAATTTTTCTTAATTTCTTTCAGTTATTGATTTAGTTATGGTTATATTCTCTGTGTTATTTTAGTTTTAGTTATAGTTATTGTTAAAAATGTGAAAATCTTTTAGTTATAGTTTTAGTAACATTTCTAAAAACGTTTAGTTTTAGTTATAGTTTCGAAAATCTTTTCCAATTCTTTTTAGTTTTAGATTTAGTTTTGGTAAAATATTCTGTTGTATTTTAGTTATAGATTTAGTTTTAGTTATAATATGGATTTGCATTTAGTTATAGTGTTAGTTAACTAATACATACTTGTCTTACTAAAAGTACTTTTAGTTTTGGTTATGGTAACTAAAACAACACTAATACTATACCTGTATATGCTTGTAGCTCTATATAAAATGTGTTGTCAAATATGGTATATATTTATAGATGATTTTAGCAGCAAACTACACTGGTCTTGTGCAAATGATTTCATAAAGTTCAGTGAAAGTCCAGTCACCCAGTATTAATACAAAACAGACTTTAATAATAATTGTTACACACATAATAGTAGTGACATCACTACACAAAGTATTGTAATCCAGTAAAGTGGCAACTATATGATCTACACCCCATCATATTATAAGAATCCTTTATTATGAGATCATATTAGAATCTTAATTGTTGGTGAGTGTGAAAAATTGTAACTTCTATATACATAGTTGGAGAAATGGCTGTATTTGGTTAAACATATGAATCAAATCATGTATCAAATCAATTATTAGTTATAGTTGTGCTTTTATGCCAGTATACAATTGAATAATGAGACACATAAAAGCTAGTCCTTGGTCACATGCGACCACCAAACAGGGTTAGTGAATTAACCCCCGTGTAGGCATGGCAAGGAAGTGTTGAAGCGAGTAGTACTACAAACGTATGCATGCAACTACAAAGAAAGTTAATTTGGAGAGGGGAACTATTCGCAGCTTTGGGAAGCTGTAATACACTACCGTGAAGTGTCATCCAAAACTTTCTGTATAGTGCTGCTTTTGACACTAATGTATGTACATGTTCATAAGTTCTTAACACAGAAATAGTGATAGTGGCCCAAAATATTAATTTCGAGAGTTTCGTAATAGTTGCAAATGTTCAAGTGATCCAATTTTGATAATAGTTGCTAATACTCTACCTTGTTCTGTTTATGTGACCAGGCTGACTGAATTGCTCAGAGTCCATTGCAATGGACAGCTCAGCTCAAATAAGGCGATTCAATCAATGGCAGTATTATGAATAAAAAGATCTGGACAATAAGGAGCCACCATCAATTGTGGTTGGACTGAGATGACTCACTAACTTGTAGGTTTGGAAGGTCAGCAAAAGCTCAAATAATGGTAGATTTTCAAAAAAATTAATGTTGATAAATTGGGATTCCAAACAATATACAGCACCAATTTATGCCAGTATTCTGTGACAAAGCCACTGGGCAGCTATTCAAAACATGGGCAATAGTGGGATGTGGAGAATCACATAAGACACATTATGGGATATTCCATCCACATAAATTAATGGCAATTTGGTAACATGTCAGACGAAGCCTGTAAAAGAAAGGATAGCTAATTGCCCTGGATGGAATCTTGACAACAAACAATTCCAAGATCCGCAAGTAGTTTCCAGCTTAGCTGAATCATCAAATTTGTACTGAACTGAAAGTGTTTGGAGGTGATCCACACCATGAGATTTGTATTGGTATAACTTAATTTGCTGATCTTGGCTTTTAAGTGTAATGACTGAGCTAATAATAAAGTTTTAAGATGGAGTAATCATGCATGGTCTTGCATCAGAATTTTTTTTTCAGATGTAAGCCCAACTTATGGAGTTGGGGGTCAGAGGAAGCACTGACACAAGAAAGTACGTAGCTTGGCTTCCGGCCTAGACATATATGACACACTGGGACAGCAAACTCCCTGGTAATAAATTTTATATGAGAGTCAGTCTTACCTGACTTCGCAAAGTAGACTACAAGATACAGGCTCTAGAGGCATGTTGAGCTAATGCTATGAGATATCATGAAATTGCACTCATTTGTAGCTATAGTGACACTAGTCAGTGCTGCATGACTTGCAAAAAAATTCAATTGATTATTTCATACGTACTGCATCAATCTTACGTCACCGGAAGCCCATATTTACGTCAGCCGACACTGAACTCACAAAGGTCAAAGGTTTTGAAGAAGCTATTTAAGGAATAGCAAACGGCGTGATCAATCAATTTAGTCAAGTGGCTAATTATATTGCTGAACTTCAGTTTAACCATGCAGCTTCTGACTCTCGCAGTGATATGCTGGCTAGCTGGTTACGTAAACGGTGCAGGTAAGGAAAATGGGGATCATAGTCATGTTACTGATCCTCCAGGTAAAGATAGTGCAGTTTGCACCGAGGTTGCACATACCTCGGCACATACATAGCTACGTACTAGGTATTTAGAGTGTCTGGTACCTGATGTTCACCTATTCAAACCGCTAACTATGGTTTTCTTTTTCGTAGCACAGTGTGATATCGAAGGTCAGGAGTTCACATCTTGCGGTACAGCTTGTCCCCCAACCTGCAGTAATCCTGGTCCAAGGATATGTACGCTTCAGTGTGTAAAAGGCTGTCATTGTCCTCGAGGAATGGTGCTTGATGAAGAAAACAATACGTGCCGGTGTCAGTAAAGATCAATGCAGTAAGGCACCCACCAATGCAACATGTGATATTGACAATCAGGAGTTCACCTCTTGTGGCACAGCATGCCCTCCAACCTGCAGTAATCCAAATCCAATATGCACAAAACAGTGTGTACCTGGCTGTCAGTGTCCTCGAGGAACTGTGCTCGATGAAGAACAGAATAGATGTGTCACTAAACACCATTGCAGTAAGGCACCCAATAACTCAACATGTGACATTGAAGGTCAGAAGTTCACCTCTTGTGGCACAGCATGTCCCCCAAACTGCAGTAACCCTAATCCAATATGTACAAGACAATGTGTACCAGGTTGTCAGTGTCCTCGAGGAACTGTACTCAATGAAGAACAGAATGAGTGTGTTAGACCAAACCAATGTCATAGCAACATGACATGTGATATTGAAGGCCAGCAGTTCAACTCATGTGGTTCAGCTTGTCCCCCAACGTGTAGTAACCCTAATCCAATATGTACAAGACAATGTGTACCAGGTTGTCAGTGTCCTCGAGGAACTGTGCTTGATGAAGAACAGAAAGAGTGTGTTAGACCAAACCAATGTCAGAGCAACATGACATGTGATATTGAAGGCCAGCAGTTCAACTCATGTGGTTCAGCTTGTCCCCCAACGTGTGGTAACCCTAATCCAATATGTACAAGACAATGTGTACCAGGTTGCCAGTGTCCTCGAGGAACTGTACTCGATGAAGAACAGAATGAGTGTGTTAGACCAAACCAATGTCAGAGCAACATGACATGTGATATTGAAGGCCAGCAGTTCAACTCATGTGGTTCAGCTTGTCCCCCAACGTGTAGTAACCCTAATCCAATATGTACAAGACAATGTGTACCAGGTTGTCAGTGTCCTCGAGGAACTGTGCTTGATGAAGAACGGAATAGATGTGTCACTAAACATCAATGCAGTAAGGCACCCAAAAACTCAACATGTGATATTGAAGGTCAGAAGTTCACTTCATGTGGCACAGCATGTCCCCCAACCTGCAGTAACCCTGATCCAAGGATTTGTACACTTCAGTGTGTAATAGGCTGTCAGTGCCCTCAAGGAACTGTGCTTGATGAAGAACAGAACAAATGTGTGGCAAAGGACCTATGCCGTAAGACAAACAATGTATGTATGTGTTATTGTGTAATTATCTGTATCTCAATAGAATGTCCACCGACATGTTCACATGAATACTGTAGTGTTAGGAGTAATAGGAGAAAGCTGTGCAGTAGGTAATGGTTGAGGTTTAAATGTATCACAATATTTCATCATCAGTTTGATTGCAGGCCTCCACCACATACAATACCAGCTTGTCCTGATCAATGTCGGACCACACAATGTAATGCTTGTTATTACTCAATAAACTCTCTTGAAACACCATCAAGTTGTGGCACAAAAGCTTGTACAGGTAGGAAATTTACTAAATGCCTTAGAAAATGGGCTTCATGTGTGCGAAGGACTAACCGCCAAAACAACGAGGTAAGAATTGACAATCACATATAGTATCACATTCTATGTGTTTCAACTTTAGTGCACAGGTGGTTGTATAATAGCTGAGAATTTCCGATGTTATGATTATCCTCCGTGTGATAACTTGAGAGGTTAACTTCAACTAAATGATCCAATTTGGCTGTGAACTGAAATGTTAGGCTTTTTTTGTATACATATTAACTACATGCATCATTGCTTAGTGTGTCACATTGTTTGTACTGATATATAATATGCTCATAGGACAGCTATGTGGTGGTGATCAATAAATTACAGGCGGTAGCCACATAGGCTTTTTGTGAGGGGATTTCCACTTTCAACTGGTGCACAGTGACCGTTGTATTAAAGTTTCTATTACAATATGCAACTACCAGCACCCATATAACAGCAATCCTTTCACTAACAATTTTACAGTCAAAGCTAATTCTTGATTTTTAGGTTCAATGCTCCTAATTTACTGCAATATATTGTTGATTTTACATCCAAGGCTAACAAACTGTGCTGACTATATACCTGGCAACTAATAATAATGGAATTCTACATGGGTCCTAGCTTCCTATGCACTATATATCTAGATTATCAGTTGTCTGGAAACTGAGAGAGTTACAATGTAAACATACTGCAGTGACTGCCTAGCTACCAAGTTGCAAGAGAAATTTTACTCGACAAGAGCTCATATACGTATAATGTAAATATTATGATCTGTTGGTTATAACAACATTGTATTGTTACATGAATTAATAATATACAATTATAATATGTACAGAAGCCCCCAGTAGGATTTAGCAACTAATTAAGAACAAGATATGAGCATAGACAATATTGTCTATGATACATGGAATGGTCAGAGGTTCTCTGGTATGATCAGATAATAATAGCATCGAAAGTCTTGAAATATGTAATACTGGCCACTGTAGCTCAGTAAACATGCTTGACACACTATTCTCCTTTGTTTTTACCCATTTTACTACTGTTTTTTGCACTCTTTCAATGATCATGACATCTTTTGATAGATGTGGGTCCCGAACTGTGGACAGATATATAGTTAAGTAGCATATTTTACATGTATATTCATCACATTTGTTTAGATTACACTTCACACAAAGTATAGTGACTTTATGCATTACTGCAATATTGCTAGCTAATGTGTGCAATGACAATGATAAATGAAATGTAAAGATTCCATACCAACATATAGATGTAGATTTGCGTGATTAAGCATTTGGTTGTCATTGTAATACTATAAACTCAAGTGGTGAGGTAGATTTTGAGCAAGATTATTGATTTTGTGAAAAGACAATTAAGGGTTGTACACAAAAGGCAAAGCTAGCAAATGTGCAGCCTCTTATAATTATGCAGATATAAGACATAACTATTAATCATACAGCTGAAACATGACAACTAGCTCCTGTGGCTGTACCAACAAGAACAAAAAGGAAAAAACATTGTACATATACACAACACAAATTCACTGCTCAACCGAACAGAAAACGACAAAATGCCAATGAAAAAAGGACTGGTTTGGTTATTTGTAAGGTACTTAGCTCCAAAGAATTGGAGCATTTATGGATACGATAGCAATATGTTTTGATGATGTCACAAATCACAATAATGCATGACAGGATATAGTACAATTGTTTGAGAATTTAAAATTGGACAGAGAGTCTTTAATGTAAAATGTTTGAGCTATAGTAAAATAGTACAGAGTAAATGACTGAGATCCAGGTAAGAGGGGAAGATTTACTCTAGTTACAGGTATGGGAATTCACCTATTACCACACACCCAGTGTGCAGAATGTCATTGAATTGCCTCCAGTTAGGTTGCTTGCAGTTGAGTTGATATTTAGCCTTACTGTACCTGCCATTGTTCAGTCTATTGAATAAGCAATTTAAATCCTGCTGTAAATGATGGTGATCCTGTTCAGAGTGAAATTGGCAGAGGGATTGGCAATTGAAATTGGCAAACATTATTTATTTAATTATTAACCTTTGCAGTGCTAGTGCGGAAGGTCTGTAGGAGTCCTGGTCCTACAGCCTTCAATGGACCTAGAATCGCTCCTTGAAGATTACTGGATTTAACATGAATATTAATTGAATTTCTATGACAATCTGTAGTGTTCTCTTGGTAAACCAGCTTGTAGAGTTCACCTTCAATTCCATTCAGTATGGAATAATTCTTGTGCAGACGGTGCTGTGGTGTAGTATCAAATGTTTTGCAAAAGTCAATAAGGCGATAGCACTTAACATAAAAACCTTTGATGGCAAGAAGTCAGTGTTAAGTAATGGTTGAATGCAGAGAAGACCTCAGATCCCAAGTGTTGTGGCTCCCTTAAATTGGTGTATACCTAGACTGCATGTTACTGGGGATCAAGTCACCACTGGGTCTGGGATTTTTTCTGCATTCTTCACAGTTTTAGATACACATTTCTGATCCCTATATTCACAGGTCTGGCCTTCTCATAGGTCCCTAGTGGGATAACACTTAATATAATTATGATGATTGAGTGGTAATTCAATTTCTTCACATGATATTAAACATTCATAAATGATTAGGTCTATTTGGTAAGTTATTAAGAGTTCCAATATGCAATGGTCTAATCGTTTACAATATAGCTAGAGAGTTTAAAGAATATGTAAGTCAATAATTAGTAGGGTTAGCTCTATATTATACGCATCTCCCTTTTTAATACTAGTGTGACATTGGCAGTCACCAACTAGAGTTGAATATTAATACAATTGGAGCTACGTATTTCATTACAATAGTATAGTAGTTGATAATATAAGTTATCAGGACCAGAGTACAGCAACTTTTTAACTACATCAAGTCATCAACTGAGCTCTTATGTATATATTATATATATATATATACAGTATATATATATGTAACGTCGTGCGTGCAAAGATGGTATAACAAGCAGGTCCAAAGTATTTGACAAGAATTGATAGATCATTGTTTGCAAAAACAGATTGAAGAGAATCTCAGCCTGGTATTCAGAAAAGCATACAAATGAATTTTCTACCTTTAGTAGTGTTATCCTAGCCATAAAAAGTATACATCCTATAGGGTTGTTGTGGTGAAAACCTTTATCACATCCTAACCATAATTCTGTAAATGTAACATTGTCAAATGTTTGTTGGGTTTTCATCAAACATAATACATTAATTAACCTTATGTACTGGCCATTGATGTGCACCAAGCATTTTGCTTCATTGTTTACATCAAAAGCTTTATTTATAACAAATTTTGTAAAGAGAGTGAGAATACACTGGATCTATGTAATGATGTTCTGCAGTCAGCAGAGGTTTAATACCAAGAATTGGACCATCTAGTATTGCATTTTATCACCATTGCCTAGTGGGATAGCATTCCACATGATAACAACAAAAGAAAAATTTGAAATTGTAGTTGGGAATGCAACGATTGAGGAAATTTTGGTGTGTCTTGTCTTAGTGGACAACTCCACTGCTCAATTCAGTGACACATTCTCTTTTTCCAGTTAATATACGTAGCACATGCACTGGTGTAGTATGCTGACTTTAATGACTGCTACCACACGTATTGATTGTGATATCAAGTCTAAAGTTCAAATAACAAAATTACTTGCTTCAGCAGCAGTACAATACACTAATATAAACATTGATACAGATAATATGCACACACTAGCTAAATGTCTAACAGTCCAGTTGATGGAGTTGGATCATTTAGTTCAAGTTAACCTATCATGTTGTCACATGGAGGATAATCGTAACATCGGAAATTGTCATCTGTTATACAATCACCTCTGCACTAAAGTTGTAGCACAGCAAAGTAAGAACATATTTCAGTGGTTATAAAATTCTTACTCTGTTTCTGCGGCGGTTAGTCCTTTCCACACATGAAGCCCAGTTTTTAAGACATCTAGTGAATCTCCTACCTGTACAAGCTCTCCTGTCACAACTTGATGGTGTTTCAAGAGAACTCATTGAGTAATAACAAGCATTACATTGTGTGGTCCGACATTGATCAGGACAAGCTGGTATAGTGTGTGGTGGAGGCCTGCAATCAAAACTGATGATGAAATATTGTGATGCATTTAAACTTCAGCCATTACCTACTACATGGCTGTCTTCTATTACTCCTAACACTACAGTATTCATGTGAACATGTTGGTGGACATTCTATTGAGATATTGTAACATGGTATACATGTTATTGTGTAACTTACTGCATTGGTTTAGCCTAACACATTTGTTCTGCACCTCATCTAGTACAGTTCCTCGAGGACACTGACAACCTGGTACACATTGTCTTGTACATATTGGATTAGGGTTACTGCAAGTTGGGGGACAAGCTGAACCACATGAAGTGAACTTCTGGCCTTCAATATCACATGTCATGTTACTACGACATTGGTTTGGTCTAACACACTCATTCTGTTCTTCATCTAGTACAGTTCCTCGAGGACACTGACAACCTGGTACACATTGTCTTGTACATATTGGATTAGGGTTACTGCAAGTTGGGGGACAAGCTGAACCACATGAAGTGAACTTCTGGCCTTCAATATCACATGTCATGTTACTACGACATTGGTTTGGTCTAACACACTCATTCTGTTCTTCATCTAGTATAGTTCCTCGAGGACACTGACAACCTGGTACACATTGTCTTGTACATATTGGATTAGGGTTACTGCAGGTTGGGGGACAAGCTGAACCACATGAAGTGAACTTCTGGCTTTCAATATCACATGTCATGTTACTACGACATTGGTTTGGTCTAACACACTCATTCTGTTCTTCATCTAGTACAGTCCCTCGAGGACACTGACAACCTGGTACACATTGTCTTGTACATATTGGATTAGGGGTACTGCAGGTTGGGGGACAAGCGGAACCACACGAAGTGAACTGCTGGCTTTCAATATCACATGTCATGTTGCTCTGACATTGGTTTGGTCTAACACACTCATTCTGTTCTTCATCTAGCACAGTTCCTTGAGGACACTGACAACCTATTACACACTGAAGTGTACATATCCTTGGATTAGGGTTACTGCAGGTTGGGGGACATGCTGTGCCACATGAGGTGAACTTCTGATCCTTAATATCACATGCTAAATAATAAGTTGTATGACGTACAAATGTTGACAGTTAATATCTTACCTTGTTTACAAGCTTTCTCACACTCTTTTCTGGATGAGAATCGATTTTCATTTCCACCACACCCACCATAAATAAACAGTTCACATTTTCCTGACTCTTTATTGTAATAAAATCTACGTTGACGAGCCCGGCATAACCCACGTTCCTTAGGCTGAAGGCATTGGTTTGAAGCTAAATGAAACCAATATCATTGACAATGTGCACACATATTTATACAGTTTCCTTACATTGACACTCCACAACAGGTGGACAAGGAGCTCTTACACATGTTACATTCTTTAGTGAACATGTTTCATTGTCAGCACATCCTCCATTGTCAAGATCACATGATGCCTCACAAAATGGTTCACCAGTCTGTTGATATACTTTACACTGTGATCCTTTGGGACAGTTCACTGATGTACAAGCTATCAAAATATTATAGTCCACATCAATGTGAGGTGAATGTACTATATAAAACTTACCACACTGATTTCTACATGATTCAATGTCACTAAACCTATTAAGATTTCCACCACAACCACCATAGATAAACTGTTCGCATTGTCTAGTTACAATATTCCAATAGTAACTGGGAAAATATGCCCTACAAAGGCCAGTCTCAGGCTGTAAAGAGCATATATCTAAACAAAAAAAAGAGAGCATATTTGAAAGGCCATATTTTATTATTACCAACTGACCGCAAGTCTCATTTGAACGTGGGCAGAATTGAGGCCTCACACATCTCATGTTGTCCTCATCTAAAACAGTTCCTCTTGGACACTGACATCCTGCAACACATTCCCGTGTACATGCCACAGGTCCTGGATTTGCACATGTTAGTGGACAAGCTGTACCACATGACATGTATATCTGGCCCTCGATTGAGCAACTTTGTGCTACAAGGTTAATAACATACTTATGTAATGATGCTATAGAAGTTATGGTGGACACAACAGCAAACAGTAGTTTCACAGTTGCTTATTATTAAAAATCACAACTGTGCAACACATAATTATTGGGCTAACACCATAGAATGATACTAAATATGCACTACTGGGTGTAGTATTCATTCTTGAACGTCATTACACCTATAGGTAGCTAACATGTGTTGGCTACATGATGGCCAGCAGAATGGGAATGACTTACTTGATTGTGGTAGAGTTGGTGTTTCTTTTGTTGGTTCTACAATGACATGTATTCCATCACTAAAATTATCCATTAGCTATTTAAAATATAAACATTACCTTCACATGCAATTAGAGTACACACCAATAATCCTCTTGATGTACACTGACTAAACATCAAACAAAAATATCTAGAATGCAACCGCAGAGTAATATAATTATAATACTCACCAACCATTACACTCAACCATTGTTGTTTCACCAGGTAGAAGGAATGTTCCATTTCCATTAGGACAACCTACATACACTCTCACTACTAGATGTAGCTATGTATAACAATAAATACCCACCACATACAGGGCAGCAGGATCCTGGAGGTGTTACTTCACCATTAGCACAGTTTAGTTCCGGACAATCTACTTCCTGTAATATTATAAGTACAATATGGTCACTTTCTTTTAAAACTTGAAACTTACAGAACAGTTTACAGGGCACTGGCTGATATCAACGCATTTCTGAGCTTCCATATCTACCACTTGGGATCCTGGGCAGCTACATCCAGATTGACAGATGGCAGGACATCGCACAAACGGATTGTCGCATGTACCAGTACAAAGAGTCTGGGTGAACTTATAGCAATGAAAGTCATACATGCATGGAGTGAAACATACAGCTATACAACGATATAGGTGACATTCTGGGAACATAATTTTTTTAATTTTGAAAGTTCTAAGACGGTTCACTTTTATGTTATTACAGTTAAGAGACAGAATATGAGACTGTTCTGTAAGAGTGGCTGACTGCTCTATTAGAGAAGCTATCTCGATTTTTTGTAAAAAGTATTGCAATTCCCTAGCCTATAGCTAGTTCATTCTCATGTTTGGAAGGAAGGGAGACTACTTGCATGAGTCCTCTTCTGCATCAACAAACCATCTTTAGTGCAAAAAAAAACAGTTGCTTGCAGTATTGTGTGCGTGATCTCCCAGCTCCCGGTCCAGGTTTTACCAAGAAATCTCCCGCTCCCGCTCCCCTCCCGGTTTTACCAATACCCAAACTAACCATAGATAAGGTATATTATCTATGAACTAACTAATCTTCACTTCCAGACAGCATACTGACAGCCAACTTCAATTTCCTAGCACACGGAAGCCCTCCACACTCGAGTCCCTTAGTTGGCAATACTTCTTTCCAGCTATATACATTATTCTCGGCCGGTCCTCCTGTTGATGTAGTCTGGCGCCGCCCGCCCCTTCGCATAAAGTAAGGGTCTGGTGAAATACCTCGTGAAATACAGATACTAAACCATTTCTAGCGCCCAGATTCGGCGCTAGCCAATTAGTGCATGCCAATGACGTTCACACAGAAATCGCCTTGGCAACACAATGCTTTTGTTCGAATTGAAGTGCAATTATCTGACGTAACAAGCATTACGTGCGCTGTCTAATTGAATTCCTTTTGAAATGATTAGGTATTTGTATTTCACCAGACCCTTACTTTTTGCGAAGGGGCGGGCGGCGCCAGATTACTGTTGATGGTCAATAACTTCAGACTTGGCTTGTACTCCAGACATCACGTGACCACAACATGTAATAAATAAACAATTAATCAGGTAAATATTCATCAACAATTCACAGTTCGTGCTAACCTGACACATGTATAACACGACCACTCAAGTTTAGCAGCTGCTGCCTTAAGCTTGCAATATGTCTCAACCAACCATTGAACAGTCCCCGCCATTCATCACGTGCGCAAATGATCACGTGATGCAATAGATATTATTTGCAGGGTTCAGCATTAATGTGATGTGACCCTCAAGAGTAGTACAGAGGAGCGCCAGTTGGAAAGTAGCTACCGGAGAGCTCCAGGGCTGTAAGATTTGGTGTGATTTTTAATTATAAAAAAATTCTGCTTCTGAAAGGGGGGTTCGTCCGAACCATCCGAACCCCCCCTGCCTACGCCCTTGAAGTTGATATTAAATTTCTAGTTATGAAACTTTTTAACCCATGGCCAGCAATGCAGCATGCATTTGTTTCTTGCGTACGCGTCTTGTCAGTTAAATGTGAGGAAAATTTGCTTAGCTGGTTAAGCATATCAAGAAGTTCAGTGAGATTCCTTGGTTCCGGGTTTCATGTCACAAAATAATAATTGCACAGATTTTGCAGACCTCTCAACTCTCACGGTTTCAAATTTTTTGGCCTCTTCTCAAGGTCTCACGGTTAGGTGCTAATTTCTCAAGGTCACGCTCAAGATCTCAATTCCCAAGGTTTTCGCCTATAAACGAAACTCAAACCCACAATCGAAAACTTTTCGTCAACTTAATATAAGAAATGGTAATCACGTAATAAATACTTAAAATTTATGGTGCTTCAATCTATAAAAGACGAGATAAAAGACTGGAGCCAATCTGTGACTTCTGGTTTTTGTTTAGTAGTAAATAAATTTTTCTAGCATTAATCAACTTTGAATGGACTTGGTTATATAATATATCACGTGCCAGAGCAGAGGTCAGATTTGGACCTAGTGAAAGGATTAGTGATACCTACAATCATCACAAAGATAGGCATAAAGCTGAATAAGCAAACTTATGATTCACGTGATGCTACACCATGCTTGGAATTCCAGGTTGCTTAGATTCTATGTGTAGATTAACACCATAGAGCATAGAAATAAGCTGCAAATAACAGCAGTATGCGTGCAGTATAGCTAATTCATGCTTGTTGACATTCTTTATTAATAAAATGCGTGTGCGTGTGAGCCCAATTGTTGCATGAGGCCATGCACTTGGGTTGTCTCAAGGTTAACTCCAGTTCCAAGTTGAGAGGTCTGATTTTGTTTTGATTAGGCTGAATTCATTCACTATTAACAGTGAAGGAATTCACTTGTCAATTTCATCCCCCATCCTGGGGAGGGTGGGGGGGAATACAGGGGATTTGACAAATCGTGGTGTGTGTATGTACAAGTTAACAAGTTTCATCTATTACAGTGGTGTCAAATTCCCCACTACTGGGGCAAAATTGGTTGTCAAATCCCCACTATGTCCCCACCCCCCTAGTAGGGGATTTGACAACACCTCAAGGATGACTAAGTGCATATTTCATACATGCAACTAGTAATTAACCTGTAGCTAGTAAAATTATAGCAAGTGCAATTTTATTGTTTAGAAATGCAACTACTGAAAATCGGTCAGTAATCTGGAGACAACTGTCGATTGCCCCAGAGGTGGGGACAAGAAGCAATGTCAAATCCCCACTTGGGGTGTGGGGACCTTGGGGTAGGGCGTGAAATTGACAAGTGTATAATCTAAACAAGAAAAATTTACAGTTTAAATTTGGTCTGGGAAACTGATGCTGGTAGCACCAAAAATACATTTCTCTTTGCTAAGTGTAAGGCCTGCTTCACTTATTCTCTTGAGAGTTGCTTTGAGATGTTGATCATTTTCCATACCATATAAAACTAGAATAGACAAATAATTCTGGAGTCTGACAACACTAGCACTCATCTTTCCTTAGAAATGTTCAGGTTCAGAGGTGGTTATTCCAAATCATAGGGGGTGCTGGAGCACCCCCACGCCCCCAACTTAAAGCTGTATTGTGCAATAGTCATCACGTGAACTCCTGCAAGGTTTCCAGAAACTGGTCAATCACGATCGAGATACTCTAATAGAGCAGTCATCCCAATAGAGCAGTCACCTTAATACAATAGTCAAGCATGTATTAAAATAGATAGCATTTTATTGACAGCTAAATCCACCAAAAATGCCCCCAAATTCAATCCCCTGATACCTAATTTTCAAAAATTTATTTGAAAATTTGAATAGTTTTACTGGTGTATATAGCATTGCCAGCAGCAGATTCAAGATGATTTGAAAGAACTTTATCACCAGCCTGTACACGAAACTTGAGCAAACCAAGAAAATTACTATGATCGTTGTTTGGGTTTTCTTCAACAGAAGGTCTATCATCGCGGTGACCACGAAAAGCAAGGCCTTGCCTTCCACAAAAAATCACTGTCTCCGCTATTGATCGGAGCTTCAGTCTGTTCTCAGCTGCTGTCTTGCTGTTGCGGTGTTTAGTTGGAAATCTATTCTTGCATCAACGTTTTCCATACTTCTAACAAACATATTTGCATCTTGTACTGCATTTTGATGAGTTTTGTTTCCTTTAGAATTTCCAAGGCCATGAAAATGCTTCCCCAATAGCTCCATGGCTTTTTTAAAATTAGTGAAGGGCCTGGTTACAAAAACACCAAGTTCCTTCACAGTTGGCTCGGTCTTACCAAATAGAATACAATACTTACAGTATCCTCCACTTTGTGACTCAGAATATACCAAGCCAGGATTTTTCTCTAGCCATCTGTGTTGGAAATGTCGATGAATCTTGTTAATCACATGAGTGGGAAATTTGTAGTTGATAGAAGGAACATAATGCCTTTTCAACAGAAAATATTTTTGTTGATCTGTGAGATTGATTCGAGATTTTAATTGTGCAATCTTTCCAAAATCCCCACTATACTTATTGCATCCTGAATAGCTAATTGAGTCTGGTCATTATCAGCACTAGCAGACTGTTGGGAATCACAAGTGGTAAGATCACAGCTGTTAGCAATCTCTGACTGAGTGGACCATAATAGATGACTGGTGGTGTCAACTACAACGCCATCATTGCTACTAGTGTTATGCCCCTCTAGGTCATTTTCCGACTCTGTCTGAAATGCTCTCCTCGCTCAGTACAATGGCCTGATCATCTTGTTGTGAAGATTCCTCTTCTGAATCCAACACAATCACATCATCATCAGAAATTGTTCCGTCATCAACACTACCAGTGCTGTGACAATACAAAGTACATAACTATACTGTAAGTTTTACATTACCTAGCTAGCTACATTGCACTACTAGTTACAATTAGCTATATGATACGCGATTTTTTTTTCCCGGGCTAGATGTAATGCACTTTCCTACCACCCCCAGCACAAAAGGCAAACGTGCTGGACAAGAACTGAAAAGCGGGACATCTAAAAGTCCCTAGGGCCATTTGTTAGGCCCATTTCCGGGGAAGCATCTGGTGATCTAAACGAGATGGAGCGGCTTCCACGGATGCACATCGTCGCTGACCTCAACAGGGAGAAAGACAGGGTACAGCAAATCCACGCCAAAGTAGAGTAAGCCACCGATGTTCGGCCACCAGGAATTTTCGGACACTCGTACGCAGTAACTATGCAACGTATTCCCTTGCATTTTGCATTGCTATTACCTTAGGCCCTCACCATTTAGTCCACCAAGTTTCGTAGGATTTCTTCTAGGACTGTGTGTTTGGCGAGCCAATAAGCATGTGTCCGAATCGCATGACGTTTTGGCCAAAAATATGGATTTTCGGACTGTAGCTCGCAAAGCACAATAAATGCACGGATTTGAATGAAATTTGGCATGCATCTAGGGTAATCACTCAAGGTTCAGCCCACCAAGTTTCAGCTTATAAATCGATTGTACGCCTTAGTAATTATTAAATCTGTAAGCGCATGTAGGCGTATCAAATATCGGACATATATTTTCGCGAAAAACTACAACTGCTGATTAAATTTTTGAGTAAATTCAGATGATTTCAGCTTTTACACACCATAAAAAGCAAACAAATCACAACTGATTGTTATTTGAGAGCTCATATATCTTGTGACAGTCTGCAACTGCTCAGCTGACAAACTAGCTATACACAGAGAGCCACAAACACCTGATGCATAGCCATAACAAGCGTTAAAACCTTTATTGGGAATATTCTCACATGAGAAATGATACAGCATGTAAGAATTGTGGAGATTTTTACTATATCTAAGTGACTGTTCTATTAGAGTAGTTCATTTTGCCTGACTGTTTTCTTGTCTTTTTATTCAAATTATGGGAAGCCACTAAATGAAACTGATACTACATCATGTGAGAAACCATTGCTTACAACTAAAATAAAGTTTGTAGAGTGTTCTATTTATGGTAGATCCTTGATTTTAGAACCTGTGGTCTTGATACTTTCTTACTCCTTCCAAGTAGCTATAATAACTTAAAATAAAATAAATTTAAAAGGGGTACTGAAGCCACTTAAAAGTGCATGGGTATAGCTATGCCCTGACTAATGAATTTTTACATGCCACTCTTCCTTACAAAGTCATGCATATGATAACTACAATAGATGTACATCTAAGTAATTTGGTATATGCCTTTCTTCAGTCCAACACCTATAAAATCTGTGGCATTTTCCAGATTCATGTATAGACACTTTACAATTGCAGGATTAGATCTCATAAAATTAATATATAGCTTGACAATAATAACACAGTGAAGAGATGCATTGCCATAACATATGTATAGCTTTATTGCTACCAACATGTATTCAACTGTTCTGATTTTGGTTTTCCTTATCCATTTATTTCAAATAGGATAAGTTTGTATATGTATACAAGGGAAGAAATGCAATGAATAAATTTACACCAAACTATTTAGCTACAAAATTCCATTGAAGTGTAATGTGTGAAGTGTATGGATTGAAGAGCATGCAATGTAGATTGTTGTCAGTGTTGAACTACATCCCATAGTAATTAGTTCCACGATAGCTCTGGGGATGATGCATGTGTTTGATATGCATTGTCATGCACTCAAGATCATTGATGAAGTTATTGGAAGGAGTTCAGTTAGATCATGGATAGCTTACCATTGTGATGACTGAAGAGTATTCAACTTACGGGAACTCTGTATGATGACAGCAAGTGAACTGCATAGCATAGTTAGTATTTCATATTATAAAAGTATACTTTTAATAAGGGAAAATACATGTACAGGCATGTAAAATTGCATGGATGATTCATATGATTCAGGAAAACAATTACGTAGACTCTAAATTGATCGATTTACTATAATGTATTATCATGAGTTACCGGGTGTTGGATCATTACAGAGATTATTGATAGCTATGTATACAAATCTTCATCAACAGTTAGCATGCATTCAATGCAAAATCGACCTGACTGCAGCCACTGTCCTACTCAATAAATCTTTTCAGGATCGATATACACAATGAAAGATTGAAAATGGCAACATGCTAGGGATGGTCAGTTTCCTAACTTTCATGAGAGAATCAATCTATACAGGATTTATCTTTTTCCTCCACTAAGTGCCCATTAAACAAATTGTGCAGTCATTTATGCTTGTCACACTTATTACACAAGTAAAGCCTTACAGTGCAGCTTTGTTATGATTTCATCATGTATATAATATGACATGATGAAAGCAGCTTTATTGGTTACTTAAATGAAAAATGATTCTCACTTTCCAATAATGATTCTTCTTTCAGAGAGGCACAAATGTACGCATGCACTTACAAAAGATTTACATAATAGCAATTCAATGCAAAAATTTGCACAGTATGGCTATATGTATAACTATGCATAATTAGATCTTTAACAGGGTAAAAATGTTTAAAATCATTCGATCAATTTAAAATAAAGGTTGCACATGGCTTCATGAAAGTTATAGTATAAAGGACATGAAATGGTTCCTTCAAATCAGTAGGATTCAGGACTGGGAGATGGTATCAAATTATTTTGCCTTGACATCTAACAAAACTTATAAGATTACAAGTAGTTCCATTTTAATTAGAAAAGAGAAAAGCTAATATAATTATAGCAGAGTTTGAAACTTCTTATACTTACTTTCAAGGGTTATAATTTCAGGACACCTCTTCACTATACTATAGGTATATAGTGCATGATATATATAGAAAGGGATTATTATGAACTCTTGGTGTATACTTGGAAATGTTCAACTTCCAAAATCAAGAATCCACTATGAAACAGAATTATCCTATTCCCTTGTAATGATCAAATTTAAATAGAAGAATTGTTTTTGGGAACATTTTATTAACAATTTTTACACTTACCACTACCTCTGTCCCTGCTTCAAGTACTCCAAGATACCTGAACTATCTCATGCATTCTTTAACTTGTATCCTTTCCACCCTTTATGATTTTACTTGTAGTTAGATAATTGTAATTTTATAAATAACTATCTTACAGCTTCTAGTGGTAAAACTCTGCACCCTCAGGACTGTAATAATATTGTAATTATTATTATTTTACTGTATTGCATATGGCATATGTACAGTTCTGTAAATTTTTTAAATAAAGTATATAAATAAATAGAATACTTAATGTTGGTTAAACAATGTATGGCTTCTCAAATGACATTTATTAGCAATATCTGATCACATTGTAAATATAAAGACAAGATATACTCTAAAGCATTCCGGCAAAATGAACTACTCTAATAGAACAGTCACTTATAGATATAATAAAAATCTCCACAATTCTTGCATGCTGTATCATTTCTCATGTGAGAATATTCATGATAAAGGCTTTACAGCTTGTTATGGCTATGCAGCAGGTGTTTGTGGCTCTCTGTGTATAGCTAGTTTGTCAGCTGAGCAGTTGCAGACTGTCACAAGATATATGAGCTCTCAAATAACAATCAGTTGTGATTTGTTTGCTCTTTATGGTGTGTAAAAGCTGAAATCATCTGAATTTGCTCAAAATTTTAATCAGCAGTTGTAGTTTTTCGCGAAAATATATGTCCGATATTTGATACGCCTACATGCGCTTACAGATTTAATAATTACTAAGGCGTACAATCGATTTATAAGCTGAAACTTGGTGGGCTGAACCTTGAGTGATTACCCTAGCTGCATGCCAAATTTCATTCAAATCCGTGCATTTATTGTGCTTTGCGAGCTACAGTCCAAAAATCCATATTTTTGGCCAAAACGTCATGCGATTCGGACACATGCTTATTGGCTCGCCAAACACACAGTCCTAGAAGAAATCCTACGAAACTTGGTGGACTAAATGGTGAGGGTCTAAGGTAATAGCAATGCAAAATGCAAGGGAATACGTTGCATAGTTTCTGCGTACGAGTGTCCGAAAATTCCTGGTGGCCGAACATCGGTGGCTTACTCTACTACTGTACGATAAAGCACTACGTTTGGAAAGGAGCTCAGCAAGCCGGCGATAAAATGTGATGGCTTCCTTCCCCATGCCCCCAGTTGTGGCAAACACCAATGGAGTAAAAGATGCAAACTCCACCTCACGGACACGGTTACCATACTCCCTCTTCTTCTGCATCTCATGACGCCTATACACAGATGGTATCGAAACATTGCGGTAGCTTTGTGCGTTTGGGTGAAAAACCCTTACATCGAAAAAGGCACTTTGCCGCCGCCCCCAAACTCCGCGTGCATGAATGTCAGCCCTGGCATCATCTTGGCAGTTAGCTGATCGAGGGGTGAGTTCTTCGCCACTCAGGGATTGAAGTGGTGGCTCAATTGCAACATTAGTACAAACATTTGAAAGTAATTCAGCAGTTGTATCACGCAGGTCATTGTGGCGAACAAAGGTCAAACCACCATGTCGACAGATCATTGCATGATCAGCAGTGAAAGGCGAGCCACACACACAGTGGCTAGGAGTATTCAGTAAAGTTCATCCATAACGCAGGTGAAGAGCATCCCAGAACTCCTGCTTTGTCAGATGGTAACCCTGGTCTTGCAGTGGTAAAGCCAGAAGCCAAGAAGAGGCTCCAGGTTCACTATTCAGATCAATAGCTCTTTGAAGCTGTGAAGAGAGACCATTTCTGATCTCAAGAGCCCGTTTCTTAGAAGCCTCACGCCGGTGTTGGTGAACCTGAGCCTTAATGGATCGAGTATCTGGGGGATGAGCATGTGCTACCTGACTAGTAATCAAGTCTTTTAATGGTGCAGTAATTCGCAGGGAAGCATCAAACTGAGATTCACAGAAAGCTGTAGGGTCACCCATACATATGATACGCGATGATGCATTTAAATTAGTTTTTCGGATTATCTAGCCACCTTAAAAATGATTAGCGGCGAAGCCACACAGTAGTGCAGCTGCGTGTCGGCCTCATTGCGCTGTAACTAACCTTGTGCACGTGGACGTTGTATTTGTAAAATAACGTTGCAAATTGACTTTCTTTGTCACTGGCAATGTCTCAGAAATCTGTCCACAAACTTTGCTAGCCTTGTCACTACTCCTGTAACGCTTTGCAGCCATATAGCACGTGAGTAATAGCCAATGCTTAATTAATTATCATTATGCGCTTATTAGTAAGCGCCTATTAAATATATATATATCCTGAAGGGAGGGTCTCCAGACCCCAAAGACCCCCCCCCCCCCCTGGATCCGCCCCTGGAATCATTCCTAGATAGGAGTTTTCAGCTGATTCTGATGTCACTAGAGAATGGACTTCTGTTGTTTCAGTTAGCTGGTCAATAGCAATTCTACTTTTACAAAAAAGCTTTGAAGTGGCCTTAGCTGTCTTTTTACAATTGTGGCAGATGGATTCACTTGCTGGGTAGTGCGCTCTACCATGTGAAGGAGTTCAGCACACCTGGAGCAATTTTTATACCTTGCTGGTGGATTTTGTGGTCAGGAATATGGTTGCTCATGGGTTTGCTTCTTCAATTTGTGCTTCTCTTAGCACCATGTTCTCTGTTGCAGTTATACGGATTCACTCTGTCTAGCCATTGCTGTGGCTTTTTCTAAGGTAAGTTTACTGTCCATCTGTAGTTTTTCTGACAGCTGACTGTCTCTGATATGATATCAATGACTATTCTGTTTCTCACCATTATTTTGATCATGTAATTGTCCATAATCACAATGTTTTGCCAGGGAATAGAGATCAATTATGAATTCATTGACTGGTTTGCCTTCTGAAAAGGAACACCCATTTTATTACAACACCTAGCTGGTCACAAGTTACAGGTTATAAGGGTGGAGGTGTTCACCGCCTAGCTAACTGGTAAATAATCTAAATGGGTAGCTAATGTAACAACAACATAGTCCTGCATATCCTCTATATTCCTCAGGGGTGACACTTATCAATTAGAGATGTATACGTGTCACCCCTGAGGAATACACATGGTCTGATTCATGTGACTATGGGGATACTTAAAGAGACAGCTACATACCCTAATGGTGTATGCATACTCAGATTACATGCAATGAAGATTTTACCAAGGATTTGCAAAATTTACTTGCACAAAATCAAATTAAACTAATCTATATGTAAAAACTAACTTGAAAACTATGTATATAGCTATAACTAATGATCTGTCAGTTTTATCTTTTACATATAATTGTATTATGGAATACAACATCTCTGTTCTATGGAATTATGTGCATGTGGTCATGTGATCATGCTCCTTAATTTTACTAAACTTAAACTTTGAACTGATTGACACAACATGGGAGGAACTGAACATTTGATGAATAGCAATTAGCAAGGGACTGTCAAACAGTTGTACGACTATGTGACAATGTACACAACACAGCATGCATTACCTCCACAGTTTAATATCTACAGGTATGTGAAGTTGTGAACAATAATTTTATATGAAGATCATTCGGCATGCACTGAGACACCTTTATTTAAGGGGGGCTGGGGGTCTAGCTTGGTGATGTCATGGCCTAGTTGTTAGTTGAAGAGAGAAAAAAAGAAAAAGGTAGTACCTGCTGACAATACCCTCCACCAACTATATTTCCTTATTTATATTACTACATAAGTAGTTTGCTACACTGCTCCTCTGAAGAATATTGTGACTGCTCTATTAGAATATCTCGATCTTGACTGCTCTATTAGAGTATCTCAAATTATTGATGCTATTGAGCACAGCTAAAGATAGCCCCTGCATTAGGCACCAGCCTATTATGCTGGCATAATCTTGAGTATAATAGGTTCCTGAAAGCATCAAGCATAATGCTAGCATAATAGGCGGAATAATTGTCATACTGTAAGCAAAAATGCATGCCACAGAAAAAGGTTGACTTACAATAATAGAACAGTTGATGCCACTTACATGGCATTAAGTAGTTATCTGACAATAGTTTACAATGCACCCAAATTCTTAACGCACAACAAATACTTTTTACATTTAACCAGTTGCTCATAAGCCAAAGTTTATCATTATCCATAGAAAGTAACAAAACATTGGAACTGTGGCAAAAATTTTGAGCATAATTATGAACATAATAGGCAAAATTTTTGAGCACTGCAGCATAGCATAATAGGAAAAATTAAAAGCATAATAGGCTGGTGCCTACCCTGCATAATCTTTTTTGACAGGAGTTACGTACAACCCCCCTTGCTATCAGTCATGAATGGGTAGTTACAGTAAAGCAGAAAGTTAATTTTGTCATGTGGTATGCATTTGTGCAATGTTGTGGGTGATTATAAATTCTTGCAGCGCTGAAAATTTACCTATGCATTTAATTAAACTGAGCTGTATAGTTTTTTGAGCTGTTACCTTAAAAATTACATTGTTTCTTAGATTAAGAACTTTATATTAGAAGTATAATATTGATATGAAAAGTGTTTCATGACTTTCACACAAATTACATAACTCTCGCACTATGATCACAAACCCTGTAAGAAAATTATTTTAAGTCTGTGTGGGAGGGAGTCAGAAAAAGAATTTCCAGGTACTGCCAACTAGTACAGCCTGCCCCTATAAAGTCTTTGAAGCATTACTTTTTTCATAAAATTATATGTACACCCATTTGACAAGGTGTTAGGCCCCCTTGTAATGTGTTACTATAGACTTGTAGGTATGGAAACCTAACCTTAGGACTTATTGGATCAAAAATGACAACTTGAATTGGTACAATATGCCCTGTGGTTTGATTTCCGTGGCAACAACAAGCATGAATTTTCTACGGCAATACTTGATCTAGAAAGAATCATGGCTGTCCTAAAATATTTGCCATACTCAAATGGTGCATTGGACTTATCAATATCATCTATTATGGACTCTTGATAATATCATCAAGAGTTAATAATTATCTAATCAAAAACAGCCAAGCTGTAAAAAAAGGTGCGGCCCCCAAAAAGGCCACGGTGAAAAAAGATGTGAAATCCAAGGTGGCGGCCAAGAAATGGCTGTGATGGTAGGTTAATGGTTACATTTTAATAACGACAATTCAGGTGAATTTGGTGCCAAGACCAAGCGGCACAAAATTCACTTGAATTGTCGTTATTAAAATGTAACCATTAACCTACCATCACAGCCATTTCTTGGCCGCCACCTTGGATTTCACATCTTTTTTCACCATGGCCTTTTTGGGGGACGCACCTTTTTTTACAGCTTGGCTGTTTTTGATTAGATATCACTTCTTTTTGTATTTGTATACTGCAAAGCCGGCCTATGGCTGGCTTTTGGGCTTTTTTAACCCATGTGTTTTTTTCTTTACCACAGGAAGAAGAAAAGAACTTAAAGAAGATTTTTAATGCTTCAATTGTTTTTGATTTTATTATTAATTATACAAATTATATACATATATTTATTACATGCCCATTATTCCCCACAGGATATTTTTTTGCAGTTGATCTCTCTACTGGGTGACTTGAAATGTAGCTGAACTATATACAGGATGGTTTCTTTGTAGCTGAACTCTCTACAAGGTGACCTCTTCTAGCTGGTCTCTCTACAGGGTGATTTGTTTCTAGCTGAACTCTCTACAGGTGATTTGTTTGCAGCTAAACTCTCTACATGGTGGTTTGTTTGTAGCTGAACTCTCTACATGACGGTTTCTTTGTAGCTGAACTCTCTATAAGGTGACTTCGTCTAGCTGAAGTCTCTACAGGGTGATTTTTTTTGTAGCTGAACTCTCTACAGGGTGATTTGTTTGCAGCTGAACTCTCTACATGATGGTTCCTTTGTAGCTGAACTCTCTACAAGGTGACTTCGTCCAGCTGATCTCTCTACGGGGTGATTTGTTTCTAGCTGAACTCTCTACAGGTGATTTGTTTGCAGCTAAACTCTCTACATGGTGGTTTCTTTGTAGCTGAACTCCCTACATGATGGTTTCTTTGTAGCTGAACTCTCTACAAGGTAACTTCTTCTCTACAGGGTGATTTGTTGTAGTTGAATTCTCTACAAGGTGGTTTGTTTGAGGCTGAACTCTCTACATGGCGGTTTCTTTGTAGCTGAACTCTCTACAGAGTGATTTGTTTGCAGCTGAACTCTCTACATAATGGTTTCTTTGTGACTGAACACTCTACAAGGTGACTTCTTCTAGCTGATCTTTCTACAGGGTGAATTGTTGTAGCTGAACTATCTACAAGGTAACTTCTTCTAGCTGATCTCTCTACAGGGTGATTTGTTTGTAACTGAACTCTCTGCATGATGGTTTCTTTGTAGCTGAACTCTCTACGAGGTGACTTCTTCTAGCTGATCCCTCTACAGGGGGATTTACTTGTAGCTGAACTCTCTACAAGCGATTTATTTGCAGTTGAACTCTTTATGTGGTGGTTTCTTTGTAGCTGAACTCTCTACAAGGTGACCTCTTCTAGCTGATCTCTCTACAGGGTGATTTGTTTCTAGCTGAACTCTCTACAGGTGATTTTTTGCAGCTAAACACTCTACATGGTGGTTTCTTTGTAGCTGAACTCTGTACATGATGGTTTCTTTGTAGCCGAACTCTTTACAAGGTGACTTCTTCTAGCTGAACTCTCTATGGGGTAATTTCTTTGTAGCTGAACTCTCTATATGATGGTTTCTTTGTAACTGAACTCTCTACAAGGTAACTTCTTCTAGCTGATCTTTCTACTGGGTGATTTGTTTGCAGCTGAACTCTCTACATGGTGGTTTCTTTGTTGCTGAACTCTCTACAAGGTGAATTCTTCTACCTGATCTCTCTACAGGGTAATTTGTTTGTAACTGAACTCTGTACAAGTGCGTTTTTGTGGGTGATCTCACTGCAGGTTGATTTGTTTGCAGCTGAACTCACTAAAGGGTGATTTTACTTGTAAAAGAACTCCCTGCATTGTGTCTAGTTTCTATCTGATCTCTCTACGGGTGATTTGTTTGTAGCTAATCTCTCTACAAGTTGATTTGAGTGTAGCTGATCTCTCTGCAGGTTGATTAATTTGTAGCCGATCTCTCTACAATGTAATTTGTTTGTAACTGAACTGTCTATAAGGTGATTTATTTGTAGTTGATCTCTCTGCAGGTTGATTTGTTTTAGCTGAACTCTCTACAGGGTGATTTACTTGTAGCTGAACTCCTTAAATTTTGTCTAGTTTCTAGCTGATCTCTCTACAGGGTGATTTGTGTGTAGCTGATCTTTCTACAGGTTGATTTGTTTGTAGCCGATCTCTCTACAGGGTAATTTGTTTGTAGCTGAACTCTGTACAAGGTGCTTTTTTTGTAGGTGATCTCACTGCAGGTTGATTTGTTTGTAGCTGAACTCACTAAAGGGTGATTTGCTTGTAGCTGAACTCCTTACATTGTGTCTAGTTTCTAGCTGATCTCTCTACAGGGTGATTTGTTTGTAGCTAATCTCTCTACAAGTTGATTTGAGTGTAGCTGATCTCTCTGCAGGTTGATTAATTTGTAGCCAATCTCTCTACAAGGTAATTTGTTTGTAGCTGAACTCTCTATAAGGTGATTCGTTTGCAGCTGAACTCTCTACATGGTGGTTTCTTTGTTGCTGAACTCTCTACAGGGTGTTTTGCTTGTAGCTGAACTCTCTACTGGGTGATTTGTTTCTAGCTTATCTCTCTACAGGGTGATTTTTTTTGTAGCTGACCTCTCCTCAGGGTGATTTGTTTCTAGCTGACTTCTCTTCAGGGTGATTTGTTTCTAGCTGATTGCTCTACAGGTTGATTTGTTTGTAGATGAACTCTCTACAGGGTAATTTGCTTGTAGCTGAACTCCTTACTTTGTGTCTAGTTTGTAGCTGATCTCTCTACAGGGTGATTTGTTTGTAGCTGATCTCTATACAAGTTGATTTGTGTGTAGCTGATCTCTCTGTAGGGTGATTTGTTTGTAGTCGATCTCTCTACAAGGTAATTTGTTTGTAGCTGAGCTATCTATATGGTGATTTGTATGTAGCTGATCTCGCTGCAGATTGATTTGTTTTAGCTGAACTCTCTACAGGGTGATTTGTTTCTAGCTTATCTCTCTACAGGTTGATTTGTGTGTAACTGATCTCTCTACAAGCTGATTTGTTTGTAGCTGATCACTCTGCAGGTTGATTTGTTTCTAGATGATCTCTCTACAGGTTGATTTGTTTGTAGCTGAGCTCTCTGGAACATGTGCTGCAGCCTTAGGATTACCTAACCTAATTTCAAGGACTTAGACTTTGTGACTTATAGCTGAAAAGGTGTAACAGAAAAGGGGCCAAAGTGAACTCTATAGACAGCTACGTGGGTGAACATTTCCTTCCTCAGCAAGGCACGTCTTCTCGCAACACGTGGCCATGGGATGACTGCATGAGGCCAGATTATCTGGGAGTGAAGGAACATGATGAAGGCTACTTGTAAGAACGTGTCACGAATAGTGGCTTGTGAAATTGAATATAGTCTATGTGGTGTGACAGTTTAAACTGCAATTGTTGGTTAGTTGCATGCTCTGAGATCACACATAAGTAGCTATCTGGCTTGCACGTGGATGTCATGGGTTAAGTTTGTGACCCCAGTATAGTTGGTTTGTTTGATCGAAATAATATCTAATCATGCCAGTGAAGTGGAATTAAAATTAGCAGGGCTGCCAAGAAAATTTAGGGGGCCTGCATGTGGCTAATCAAGAATGTGGGGCCCTATATAACTACAGATAATGTAGCTTTGGGACCTGGGGCCCAGGGAAAATTGCCCCAGTTTCCCCCCCTGTCGGTGGTCCTGATAATTAGTATCACTTACTCCGCTAGTATTTGCATCAACTGGGTTAATGGGAACAGAAGTACTCTCACTTTTGCTATAGCTATGTGAGAAACTGCGATAAAATCAAAACTAATAATGATTGCCTGCCAACCTGCATAATTGGAAGTCTTTAAAATAGAAGTCTATTACAACAAGCCTATTGCAAGGTGTAGTAGCAATGGGAAGGGAAAGTGCTTATCAAAATAGCCTTACAAGGTACTCTAATAGAGCAGCCATTTTACTCTGATAAATTAGTCTGAAATTTTTGTCAAACTGCCAGGTCACTACTACAGGGATAAAAACTTCATGAAATGTAATATTAATTTGGTATGGCCTAATTGTGGTCACCTACCTATTTTGATTAAGGAAGGGCACAATGGTGGATTCAACACTGCTTTCATTGACTAGTTATTGGTGTTGACAAGAAGAGTTGCATATAGTAACATTAGCAATGTGGAAATGGATATGTCCGCTTGCTGCTCACTCCTCTGATAAAAAATTGCTTATTATCAAAAGTGAAGCTTGTGGTGGTTATAGACGAAAGTTCTAAATTATATACCTACCATTAATCATTTGTGAAGTAAAATTTATTGCCTGGTAATTTTGTGCAATACAAATGTTTTTGAATTTTCCATTTTTAATAATTATAGGTGCACCCAATAATCATATCAGCTGTTGAGAATACCCTATGTCGGCTTTGTTTGTATTAGGTTGAAAAATGTAGTGAACAAGCAGCAGATACAGCTGTACAAGTTTCTGTAGAGGTATGTACATACATTCTTGAACAGTGGTCTCAGCTGAACATTCTTCTACAGTGGTCTCATCGTATCCTAAACACATACGCTGTATGTTTACGTGTACAGAATTTTGGTTTCACACTATTCCATTTAGATCATTGTTGAAGAAAGCGTTTTTTTCAGTTTATTATATCAATTATCAAATTGGTTTGAGAATAATAGTTAATATTGATAGTTCAACACAATAATAATAACAAAAAGTCCTATCGTTGCATTTTGAATTGTTGTACTGGCAATTTCACCAACATGCATTGGGACTACTACTGAATTGCTGTATATGTGCCCAAGTTTTGCCTTAGGCCTCACCAACTTAATTAGCTATTTCACAGGCCTGACCAACCCATATTTTGTGTAGATTAAAATACAGTATATAGTTTCTTGCCTATGTAATACTCTGACAAAGTCCGACCAGTTAGTGAACCAGTGATTCTGTACCTCACAATATGGTAGCTAGCTAGTCTGTACAAGTACACTAGTTTCTGGAATCTGGACTCCATTCTAGCAATATATGCTTCCAAAACTCCTTTCATGCAAGGCTACCAAATGTGAGAAAATCAGCAGACAAATCCGTGCTGCCTGGACAATTTAAAAAGTAAGAAAATCAGTATGTGGTTATAGCTTTATCCTGTGAAGTTACAATGTTTGAACACTTTTATTTAATACGTGGCATCTAAAAATCTCATGCATTTTGCATGAACATATGGGATTCTTGCAGATATTAATCAGTGCATGTAGGCAAAATTCTCCATTAAACATGCCAGTGATTAATACATACATGCATTAACTATGTACCTATTAAATGCATACATTAATAAGTTTTGTGTAGCGTTTTATAATACGCAGTATAGCAGTAGTTGTATACACCATTACTATAGTCAAGTATGTACACACAGACCATTTATTGCCTCAAACTTCCATAGATTGACAATAGTCCCATCAAGAAGTTGGCCAAGGCTGAAACTTAAAAGGAAGGACACCACTATGAGTTGAGCCTGTGGCTTAATTTGGCGCAACATGGGAAAACTCACCATGTTCAGATATGGTAAGGATTAACAGACCAAGAGCTTTCTTGATTTTATGCCTGGTGATGCATGGTCGTTCTTAGTTGATGCAGTGATTTGTCTTATTCCATTATATAATGTAGTATGTGCAAAATTCTTTAATACACACTTCACTTTTCTTTTTATGCATACACAGATGTGCATATAAGCATTGCATGACTTGCCCCTCTATGTGGACATGACAAGTATGCAAATACAGCGAAAACACCAAGTGGCTTCCTTCAATATAGTCGAGTGAGTAATGTCGATCTCAAACTCAGCTAAGATGACCTTCATGATCCTATCAATAAGACCACCTCATTACAGTGACCATGTCAAGCTGGCCCCAAACATAGCTAAGGTGTACTTCATGTCCTCATTATAGTGACCATGTCAAGCAGGTCCCAAACATAGCTAAGGTGTACTTCATGACCTTATTATAGTGACCATGTCAAGCAGGTCCCAAACATAGCTAAGGTGTACTTCATGATCTCATCAATAAGACCACCTCATTACAGTGACCATGTCAAGCTGGCCCCAAATATAGCTAAGGTGTACTTCATGTCCTCATTAATAGGACCACCTCATTTTGTGACCATGTCAAGTAGGTCCCAAACATAGCTAAGGTGTACTTCACGAACCTCATTAATAAGACCACCTCATTATAGTGACCATGTCAAGTAGGTCCCAAACATAGCTAAGGTGTACTTCACGACCTCATTAATAAGACCACCTCATTATAGTGACCATGTCAAGTAGGTCCCAAACATAGCTGGTGTACTTCATAACCTCAGTAATAAGACCACTTCATTATATTAACCATGTCAAGTAGGTCCCAAACATAGCTAAGGTGTATTTCATGACCTCATTAATAAGACCACCTTATTATAGTGACCATGTTAAGTAGGTCCCAAAAACATAGGTATACTTTATGACCTCATAAATAAGTAATTATTGACACCATTCCAAAAGTGGCCACATTGTAGATTTCAGGACTCTGCAATTCTGTAAGTAAAATTAAATTTTCAAAATACCTGAACATGTATCATTTAAAGTATATAGTAACCACCAAACCATTCAGTCATGCGATTAAACTTCCCATCTACACCAGTGAGACTAGCTACCTCTCTGCTGCTGTAATAGGTTGTAGTGTGACAGATCCTTGCATATTCGCTCAGTCTTGCCACATATATAAATCCTTGACTAGAAGCTGTCTATATTTAAGCCAACTAGGACTGAACACCTATGTGATATGTTTTACACTGTAGGTAGTAGTTGTAACAATACACATTGACAAACACACCACACACTTTGTTGAAGTATACCCATGTAAATGTTTCTGGCAAGTGGAATGCATTGAATTTCACAAATCAGATTCCTCAGCATTCATGGCATCATTCTTATGGCAAAATGTATGTGTATCTTGAGTACTAATTTTACTATCCAAATACCGAAGTACTTAAGAAGCTACTACTATATCTGAGTATTCACTACTAATTAATTAAAAGTATCACTTTTTAAATCAGATATTTCAACCACTGATCCCACTTCATATATGCATGTACATTTAAAGGATTTGTATATGTGTAGGACGGGTGTGAGGTTTAGAAGGGCTATATTCTTGGAAAGACTTTTACAAGATCTGGTAGTAAGCTTTGAGATTTAAAAGGCTTCAACTGCATAGATTGAAAGGTCTGATTTTGGCCAATTGCTGCTCTGGTGTCTTACTATGCTGTGCACTTTACACTAGCCATCATAGCTACAGTAAACCTTTATAATGTAACACTCATCAAGATAGTAACCATAGAGGGCTTGTAGCATGACATAAATCATCATAACTGCTAAGCAACCATAGCTGTCGGGCCATGTTTTGGGACAGTGTTGTGGCTAAAAAGTACTTGCTCAGGATTTGGTACAGGCTGTAATGAAGCGAATCAGTGTTGAGTTGTGTTGTAAATACCACCCAGCTCATTAAAAAAGGTGAAGAAGTTAGAATTGGTGAGTAATGTATCAAAATTTAATTAGCCATCTATTTCACAAAGCCAATGATAAGATCTTCTATTTTGAAACCAGTCCTGCTTCCCAGTGCCACTATACCCAGCGCTTAGTGAATAAATCTTGTTACCTTCATTCTGACCCAATATGTGCCATAGAAAGTTGTCCCAAAAGATGTCCGCCTAGCAACCATTGCTTCATGCATGCAAGTCCTCTATTACATGGCTGATGCAACAAACAGTGTCAAACTACAGAAGTATTCTGAGGTGTCTGATTAGAGCAGTTTCACTGTAGTACGGCTATGTAGAGGTGTCCGATTAGAGCACAAGCTGCTCTAATTTGACACCCCTGAATCCAGAATACCAACTGCTGAGCAGCTGGATACAATGACCTACATCCACTAAACTGAGACACTCAATCGTGCAGTCTCAAAGCAAATAATTGCATTTTTAACTGTCACACCATGTACATCAGCTTCACAGTGCTCACTACCTTACGAGTAGTAGCTTTCATTCCCAGCTTTAGTCATTCAGGCTTCAATCGATCTTGTCACAGTCGTGTGTTGCCGGTGTGAAAACATGTCTTGTTGAGGAGGGAAATGTTGTCTGTAGAGTTAAAAACATTGTTTGAGGAATACATTTTGATGTGCCATATTCAACCCGAGATTCAATCCGGTCCGAGATCGGGTCAAACCAATTTGACTTTCCATAAAACAAACAAAAACGGTAAGTTCACAAAATTTCTAAGTCAAAGTGGGCCCAAAAAAAAATTCGCCCATAGAGGGGTGTCTATTATCTATGATTGTACTGTACGAGGCACTGTATTAAACACAAAAGCGCCTGTAATTTTATTTCTGTTCTGCTTGCACGTGATATCTGTTGTTCAAATATTATTATATTATATTTGTTACTGTGCAGCAATCAAAAGATTACAACACACAGGTGTGATCATAAAAGTTACTTAAGTTATTACAAAACTCATTAGGGGTAGAGGAATTAATTACATCAGCAGGGAGTTGGTTCCATAATTTGATGGTTGATGGGAAAAAGGAAAATTTGTATGCATCAATTAGAGTCATTGGTTGGTGATAGTAGCCGCTCCTTAAACTTGAAAGTTTAGGGGTAAGATCATCTGTAGACACAATCAAATATCCGTTAATTATTTTGTAAAAAGTACTTAATTTAGATATTTCCTGGATCCCGTGCAGTGAGAAGTTTGGACAGTAGAAAGAGTGTCATACCTGTGATGTGGGAAAGATTTAACTCACATTTAGGGTTGTAACAGATCTAAGTCTAAGAGGGCAGTCACTTGTAGTGCGCGAGTGTATGGGAGTTGCTGACTACCGACGATTAAACCAGACATTATTAAGACTTTGTGGTGAAGTTGATTTATGTAGAGAAACAAACAAGGATGTTGAAAAAGTGGCCAACCATGAATGCAGCGTGGTATTCACGTGATCTATACTCACGTGATCTACACACATACATGCATTAAGCACATGCAGTAAGTGTAGAGGAGCATAGCGGCGGGTGTAGGGAGTGAAGAGATAGCTATGCAGTATAGGTGTAGGACTATTAGCTAGTGATAACATACCCCACAACACCTTTATATGAACGCACGTATGAATTGGGTACAGAGGAGCCATATCAATGGGACCCTGTGTGTCTGCATGGGTTTATGGTCATGGCTATCTATGGCCCCCCACTCTGAAAATCGTTCCTACGCCTTTGCTAGCACTCATCTTTCCTTAGAAATGTTCAGGTGCAGAGGTTATTCCAAATGGAAGACAATTAAAAGCATATTTCTTAAATGGAATAATAGAATTCGAAGTTGTCAGCTTTGAGGATTCAGGTGCTATGTAATTCAGTGTGCCAGAAACAATAGCTACTTTACATTTCTTGGGTTCTACAGATGGCAAGATGTGCCACTCATGGAAAACACTTGTGTTAAATCAACACAGACTCGAATTTTGTCATTGGGTTTGGAGCAACAAAAATTGGAGAACACCATTCTGTGGGTTCTTCAATCTTTGAAATCACTTCAAATGCTTCCATTTCTTTAGCAGTGGTATTGCTATTTGACATGGGGCATTTAAAGCAAATGTCTTGGCATCATTTCTGAGTTTGATCTGGTAACTGTCTTGAAGCTTGCCTAGTCCTGTAAGTAATTGTGGAAACTGGTTGAAAATATTACTGGCTTGTACTGGCTCAACAAAATTAATGACAAAATCTATAGGACTTCAATGGCAGGACATCCTAACAAAGCTTTGCGTAAGTCTTCTATCACATAGATTGTTTGTTCACTGGCTTTGTTGGATTGCATAGATCTGTGGTTTCTTTCATGATAGCCCATGAACTTTCCTTGGACTTTCAGTACATGTTGGCCTGAACCATTAATTGTTCTGTCTGCTGGTGACAATGAACCGTCTCTGCTTCTAAAGTTTTCTGTTTTCAGAATAACTGTCACATCTACTCCTGTGTTAATTTTAAACTGAACTGCTCAACCATTTAATGCCAGCTCTGTCACCTTCATGAATCATTCCTAGATTATAAGATAGGAGTTTTCAACCGGTTCTTCAGCTGATTCTGATGTCACTAGAGAATGGACTTCTGTTGTTTCAGTTAGCTGGTCGATGGCACTTCTACTTTTACAAAAAAAAGTTTTGAAGTGGCCTTAGCTTTCTTTGTACAATTGTGGCACATGAATTCACTTGCTGGGTAGTGTGCTCTACCATGTGATGGAGTTTGGCACACCTGGAGCAATTGTCATACCTTGCTGGTGGATTTTGTAGTCGGGAGTATGGTTGCTCATGGGTTTGCTTCTTCAATTTGTGTTTCTCTTAGCACCATGTTCTCTGTTGCAGTTTTACGAATTCACTCTGTCTAGCCATCGCTGTGGCTTTTTCTAAGGTAAGTTTACTGTCCATCTGTAGTTTTTCTGACAGCTGACTGTCTCTGATATGATACCAATGACTATTCTCTTTAGGCCTGCGCCAATTATGCCAGCATAATTTTGGGCATAGGTAGCCAAAAGCATTGAGCATAATGCCAGCATAATAGGCACAATTTTTGTGCATTGGTTATCAGAGAAGCTGAATCACTGCCTATTTTGCATAATGCAGAACGGGATAGTGTGCAAACTCGGTAAAAAAAGATTTACAGCTACGTTCTGAAGAGAATATTAGTAGTAAAGATCGATATACTCTAATAGAACAGTCACCGCATGTTGAAATATCCTAATAGAACATTCACAGATGCATTAGATACTCTAATAGAGCAGTCAAGACACAATTTTATATAGACATATTTGCAGCATAATGGGACATAACTGGGCATAATTTGAGCATAATAGGGGAAATTTCAGAGCATTACTCAAAAGTATAATAGGCAATTTCAATAGCATAATAGGCTCAGGCCTAATTCTGTTTCTCAACATTATTTTGATCATGTAATTGTCCATAATCACAATGCTCTGCCAGGGAATAGAGATCAATTATGAAATATCGACTGGTTTGCCTTCTGAAAAGGAACATCCATTTTATTACCACACCTGGTCACTATACCTAGCTAACTGGTAAAGAATCTAAATGGGTAGCTAATGTAACAACAACGTAGTCCTGTATATCCTATTCCTCAGTGTGACACTTGGAGATACGTAAGAATACTGTATATAATATGGTTTGATTCATGTGACTAGGGGGATACTAAAAGAGATTGACAGCTTACTATTGTTAGACAGCTACATACCCTAATAGTGAATGCAAGATTACACGCAATGAGGATTTTACCAAGGATTCGCAAAATTTACTTGCACAAAATCAAATTAAACTAATCTATATGTAAAGACCAACTTGAAAACTATGTATATATATATATGTAGTTATAGCTCATGATCTGTCAGTTATATCTTCCGCAGATATACAATAATTGTTATTGTGGAATACAACTTCTCTGTTCTATGGAATTATGTGGTCATGTGATCATGCTCCTTAATTTTACTAAACTTAAACTTTGAACTGATTGACACGACATGGGAGGAACTGAACACTTGGTGATTTTTAGGTAATAGCAATTAGCAAGGGACTTGTACGACTATGTGACAATGTACATAACATAGCCTGCATTACCTCCACAGTTTACTATCTACAGGTATGTGAAGTAAAAATACAATAATTTTATATTCATTTTGTGTTTTTCCTAAGCATGTTACACCTTATCAGTCAGTAAGTGAAGTCACTAGGTCTAAGTCCTTGAAATTAGGTTAGGTAATCCTAAGGCTGCAGCACATTTTGCTGTCAGACCTTCAGTGCTGGTCACTGTAAAGCGCTAATAATGTGTAACTACTCCACTGAAGATCATTCAGCATGCAATCACTGCTTGAAGGTTCTTAGTTTACTAATTTGTTAAGATGCCTTACTGTATATAGTTATACTGATAGTAAAGTGTCAGTAAACTTAAGTATATATGGAACATAATTATTTTACTAAGTTTTAAACTCTCAGTAAAACATCAGTGAATGCGGGTTTACTGAAAAACTACTAAAATAACAAACAATTAACTGTTCCATATACTGGGGATATACCACTGTAGTAAACTAAGATACTTCAAGCAGTGAATTAAGTAGTATATAACATTATCAGTCAGTGGTGGCGGAGACACCTTTATTTCAGGGGGGCTGGGGGTCTAGCTTGGTGATACCATGGCCTAGTTGTAAGTCAAAGACAAAAAAAAAAGGTAAGTACCTGCTGACAATAGCTGCCCTCCACCAACTATATCTCCTTATTTATATTACTACATACATAGCTTGCTACATCGCTCCTCTAAGAATGCTGTGACTGCGCATGCTCTATTAGAGTATCTCAATATATTGATGCTATTGAGCTAGGCTCTCAATAGCAGCTATAGATAATTTTATGGAGGCTAAGCCCCTCCATAATCTTTTTGACAGGGGCTACACCCCCCTTGTCCGCTGCCCCTGCTATCAGTCATGAATGGGTAGTTACAGTGAAGCAGAAAATTTATTTTGTCATGTGGCATTTGTGCAATGTTGTGGGTGATTATAAATTCTTGCAGAGCTACAAATTTACCTATGCATTTGAGATGTACAGTTTTTTAGTTATTGCCCTAAAAATTACATTGTTTCTTAGATTAAGAACTTTAATATTAGAAGTATAATAATATTGATATGAAAAGTGTTTTATGACTTTCACACAATATATACAATTCTCACATTATGATCACAAACCCTGCAAGAAGGTTAATTTAAGCACATGTGTAATACTCAACTGAGCAAACTACTATTAGAATCACTCTTATTATAGCTCAGCATCAGAAGAAGAGAGTACAACACACTTACAGCTTATTTTATACTAACAGTCACAAAGGTTAAGGTTACAATGCCAGGCTGGAAATAACAGGTTTACAATAACAGATATCAAAAATGACAACTTGAATTGGTATAATAATTATGCTGTGCTTTGATTTCCATGACAACAAAAAAGCATGAATTTTCTACGGAAATACTTGGCCTAGAAAGAATCATGGCTGCCTTAAAATATTTGCCATATTCAAATGGTGCATTGGACTTATCATTATCATCTATTATGGACTCTTGATATCATCAAGAGCTATTAATTATCAATAGTGAAAACCAACCATACAGCATAGTTTAGGTGTATGGACAGGTGAAATTAGAGCATAACTTTAGATCAGAATTGGCTTCAAACAAAAATATTAATTAATTTCTTAGACCAATACGTTTAACTTTGGTACCACGTTACCATTAACAATGTAAATAATGCCTCAGGGAGTTAAGGACAAAAATGAGAAAATTTCGATATAAAATGGTTGTAAAGGTCACCAAGGCATTGGCATTAAAGTGACTAAACCCAATAATAAGGGATTGAGTACAGTATATGTATGTGCCAAGTTTGAACCTTTTCACTCAAAAAATTAAAATCACCAATAATGTGAGTTATGCTGTTCTAGCTATTACTTTTAGAATTAATAATGTTGGTATAATTATATAGGGGCATATGTATAACTTGCTAAGTACATAGATCTCACATAATCAACTGTATTGCAATTGGTTTAATGCCACACTTACTCGATTTCAAAAATAAGGACTTAAACATTGATCATTTTCAAGCATCAAGTGCATGTTGGTCGATTTTTGAATAGTCCCTGAATGGATTTTGGAACTGAAGTAATAAACACTGCGGTGTTTAACCCAAGTAAATATGGTATATTTACAGTATTGTTGAAATGAACCTGTGAAAAATTTCACATAACACACATCCTATATACATCATGATAGCACAAATATGACGTAGTATTGTAGGTCTTCTAAACATCAGTACATTGAATCTTGATGTTCCCATTATGATATTGTCCACCTTCAACCTTGATATCAACATCATGATGTTCGCTGCCTGACTGTGGACTAAATTCTTTTTCAGAAAAATTATTGCAATTAGGTTTATCTACTGACTGTGACTGATTTGTTCCATTGCTTAGATTTCTAGTTTTCTTGGAGGTCACTAAATTACAACACACAATACAACTATATGACATGTAGACTGTGTCCATATGTACCTTCTCTAATCACTTTCTTTGACATATATGGACTGCGACCCTAAAAATAACACATACTCTACTTCTGTGACCATAACGTAATTGTTCTTACAGTAAAAACAGTTGAAGTTGGTTCTTTGAAGCCAAATATTTTCTTGATCCTTGCTCTCACCTTTAAAATCAGTTTTTTTTGTCATTTAGCTCATCATGTACGTGTGACTGAATTTGCGAAAAGGGGTCTTCGACACACATCCAATTCTGGAAGACCGTAATTTAGTGTTCAAGAAACATATAAACCTCCATTCATTTAGCTATGTCTGTGCTCAATACTGACCAAATGTGAAGCCAATATCTTTTTCCAATCTGAAGTTATGAATCGTCAAAGTTGGTAATATGGTTGTCAGTGTAAGACCCATTTTCACAAATCCAGTCATTTTATGTTCACACCTTGTCATTTCTGATTACATGAAAACTGAGAAGAAATAGCCCCTATTAAATACACATGTGTAACATTTCCAGTAATGTGTTATAACATTACCTGCAAGGAATTCAGTACAGTAAATAACCAAGCAAATACACTGGTATTTTTATTTACTGCCAGCAAACCAAATACCCAAGTCAGTCCAAGTAGTGGTAACAGTACAACAGTTGCTTTAAGCAGTGACCTATAGAGTATACAAAAGCAGTTAGTCAAAGAAAAATGCTCAATCTACAGTAAAGAGGCATATACCAAAAGAATTCCTCAAAACAATCAATCAATGCTTAAAGCTAAGGAGACGGATTTGACATACATAATCCAGCTTCTACACACACACACAAAAAAATCAAACTTGTGTTTTTATCACAATTGGATGGCCTCATAAACTACCATACTATACTCTGCCCTTTCTTCAGAAGTAACAAGTTTGTGACTTTTCTCAGATGCTATGAAACTCATTAGAGACCATTCAAGGGCCATGGCTTTGTTGGAATGGTGTTTAACAGTAAGCCTAGGAGGGCTTCAATTAAGGGTCTTGCAGACTGAAAACTGGATCTTTGCCTTCAGTCATTTTCTCCCTCCATTTTGTACTCTTAGAAGAAGTTCCAACTGCCCTCTTCCCACCATCCTCATGACTATCATGTGCAATACATGTACAAAAGCTGCTCAAAACAGGCATATTTTTGGAACCAGAAACTTATACACCAGTTAATAAACAGTCAAATACTTTCATTAGCATAGCATTAGACATTACAATACAATGATCACTTGAGATCATTATATCTACTGATGATGCTTTGTTGTGAGTCGAAACTGAGTTTTACCAAACCAGTTACAAATGTACATATATGTAACTAACTTTACAACAGCAAATCTTTTGGCTGTATCAGCTCTCATTTTCTGTGATTTGGTCTTGTATAACACATAAAACACCATGAACAGGATAAAAATGTTCACCTGAATACAAAGAAAGTAGACTCTGGTTAAACACACATACTCACACTCACACTCACTCACTCACACTCACACACACACACACACACACACACACACACACACACACACACACACACACACACACACACACACACACACACACACACACACACACACACACACACACATACAACACACACACACACAAGCAAGAGAGTATCGGCTCAATATACAAACGTAACAATTACCACTGCGAATAGTTGCATAACAATTAGTCCTAAATGTGTAAGCAGTGCAATACAGTTTTTCTTAAATCTCAACTTCTGATCAGCAAACGTTTAATGTGATTGCTCTATATATTACAATAATGAGTGTTCTATTAGAGTATTTGAACACCATAAAAATTAATGTTTTTCTGTAATTTTGCAGAGTTATGGAGTATTCATTTGATGGTCTCCATAGATTCAGAAAACTGTGGCTTCACTGTTTTAGCCATTTACCAAGCCAATTTGGCAATTAAAACAGCATTAGCATTAGCTTGAGACAATTTTGATACATACGTACGTAAAATGTTTCAATCTTTTAAATGACCAGTTTTGCTTTCTTATGCTTAAATTTGTTCTTACGGTAACAATCAGAAGCATAGGTCCTGCAAATGCCCAAATAGCTCCATCATCAGTGGATATCCAGCAACTAGAGAGAAGAGAAACTTGTTACATTGTGCTAAGCAGTACGTTGTTCCTTACAATTCATCAGTTCCATAGTGATCATGAGCTATTCCAACTGAAATAGCCACAATTGGTACAGGAATACCTTCAGAAATATAAACACTGCATGTTAATAATTCCTTGGTTGAGACAGGAACAGAAAGAGAAACAGTTGAAAATGGCTGATATATGTAATCACTTTATACAGGTTGAATTTTACATTACCATTCAGTCATTTGATAAAATGATTGAAATACTCTTACAGCGTACCATAATATTTGAGCAGATAACAATTTGATGAAGAGAGTGGGCCAGCTAGTCACTACGTATATTAATTGACTCATGCACAATAATCATTCTTTTGAAAATGAAGATTGCAGCTAGAACCATTGTGTGTGTGTGTGTGTGTGTGTGTGTGTGTGTGTGTGTGTGTGTATCTGTGTGTGTGTGTGTGTGTGTGTGTGTGTGCGCGCGTGTGTGTGTGGTGCATGCATGCTTGTGTGTGCGTGTGTGTGGGTTACTTACCCCATCCGAAAATAAAATACAGCTTCTTTTTTGTGAAAAATCCCAAGTTAAACACTTTAACTAGAAATACATAAAGTAAGATTCCTTCACACAACATCCAACTGAATACTGCAGTAAATAAGTAGTGCAAGAGAGCAGCCACAACTGTACACACGACCTGTGGTCAAATGAATACAGCTAAACACCAACAATAATTTTTACTGCTTACTTTGTTGTAAGTGCCACCTTCAATTCCACCAATAAACACAAGCAAGGACAACAGCAGAGCAATTGCAAGATTGAGATGAGTGAAATTATGAGTTCCTTTTAAGATTGTGTTCCTATAGTTTGTATACATACCCAATATCATTGCAATAACTGTATGTATACTTTAGCAAGCCATTAATACAAACTATATTTCACACCTGTATATTAGCAGTAAACATATAGCTATCATGGAGCAAACTATGGACACACTGCATCCAATGTATGACACTATTTTTAGAGCAGTTGCTTCCTCTTTGCTCTGTCACACACAGCAAATAAAATAGAATCATTATATAAAATTTTGTGTGCATACCTGTTTGCTTGTTCCTCCAGTTACGTCTACTAGTACAGCAAAGGAGGTCAAGTGAGTACTATTACAAGTAATGAAGGTATCATTTACATCAACAACCACTACATTGTCGGTATCCCATCCACCAGTGACACTGTGAGAGACATCACAATTCATTTTTAGGCATGTACATGCATGCAGGAATACGTACCCATTTTGTGTTAAAGTGAAATTCCAAAATACACATCTGAGAGTACTCATATTAGCTCCTGTAATGTTCTCCTGTGAATAAACAAATAAAGTGAGATGGCACATCTTATCAGTGTAACTTACAGCATTGTGTTGTAACATTAAAATAATTGGTTCATCAGAAGACATTGGCATGGTGGAATTCCCAACTTGACTGGAAATCACTGAACTAACTGGAACTCCTTTGTTTGGCATACTCCTAAATAATAAGCAAATATATTTGGTTACAAGGTGCATGTATTACACAATTCAAGAATACTATATAGTATGACTTACAAATTCCTTGGTAAATAGTCCTCTATATTGGTGTATTCAATATGAGCAATTGGAACCATTTTGTCACCTGATAAATAAAATATTATAGCCGTTTAGCAAATAATTAAGTTACCACATGTTTCTGATCTTTCTTTAATTACACTTGCTGGTATAATAATAGCAGCATCATTTTCCACACCAATGTAACTAACAGTTTCAAGGTTAGATGCATTTCTCTTCTCAACTGAAATAGCTAACAAAATAAACACCAAATAAGCTAGGTAAAAAACCACATACACACATCATAATAAAAAAAAAATTATTTTTGTACCTAAATTTTTTTCTTTAAATTTCATACTGTTATTTCCAATGGTACTATTGATGTTACTAGCTAACAGTATGCCAAGTCTTTCTGTATTAACTATCAACTGTTGATTCTCTGTGTGGTCTACCTGCAATGATATACAATGATACAGCAGTGATTATTATAAAATATAGTATATGCTTACTTCCATTAACTGTAGATAACCAGGTTTATTACTGGAGTGGAGCAAATTGCTGTGGAGACCTACTGAAGTCTGCATGTACACATGCATATTGAATAGTTATATAATATGATCAGTCACAGTTAAGCCCATTACTTACATTAATAAAACCATCCATATTTAATGTATCCGTGTTATTTTCAACAGCACTAAATGTGAAGTAATGAATGGTTGATATGGTGAACACATCATGCAACTCACTCTAAAATATTTCTATTTATAACATTAACAGATTTCAGATCAAGAGGGAATATAGAAAATGATCCCGGCGTGACTAGTTTAGCCAAGCCCGTTTGTATTTTTCCAGGAAGTGCTTCATCACTAGAATTAACCAGTAGTGACGAGTCCTTATAGTGATAAAGATGATACTGGCCTTAGTTACATTATTAACTTGTACCTCTTCCAGTTTTTGATACACAAAACTCCAACACTTCTTAACATTTGCTACTTCCCAAATACCTGATGAATTGCATAGCCGTGATGCACAACCTGTGTAACAAATTCATTGCAAAAGTGAATCCTGGTAGCTACCCAATGAATTTTATACTTGGGCTTGGAATTTATGTAAATAAAGCCTCCAAAATTTTCACCTCAAATATTTATACACACTTATCTGCTACATGTTATGTAGTCATGGAAACCTAGGTATATAAGTAACTTATTTGAATTTGCATAGTACCTGTTCCATTTGGACAGCATCTCATAACTGGTTCATCACGTATTGCACCCGGCCATTCAATTCCAAACTCCTTATCTGTTTCTGCCTGGCAGACAGGATCTGGAAGTACCATCTATACGTCCATTAGGCACTTCAGGTAAAAAATATAACTTACTTTTTGGCATGCAGGCACTTGCATTAGCTCCAGGATTAGGAATATAAACACAGACATCCTAAAAATATTGTACAACCTGAAAATTACTGTAAAAGTAAACATTTGTTACTTTTTGGCACTTGACATCACTTGATATATTCAAGTTACATCCTAGTAATTCCTCATTAGGCATTCCATCTTGATCTTCATCATAACCACACACACTACCATCTCCAGCATAACATGGTGCATTACACTGCATGTACAGTAGTGCTATACACTTTAATGGATTATAATATGGCTCTCACCTCAATACTGTTAGTAGAGTTACATGGACTTACTGATGGGCCAACACAAATAGAAATATTGATTATATGCAAAGATTCATCTCCTGACGAAACAGTACATTTACAACTACCTGAAAAAAAAAATACTTGAAGGTTATCAAACATGCATCATACCAGTTGATGATAACTTTATTAATTCTGGTGGTCCAAAGTCCTTTTGACAACTACTGTAGTTTTTAGCAACCCTTTCAACGGCATCAGAAAGTGTTGCCAGGTCAAAGTCATTTAGTTCATTAGTGAACACAGCTAATTGCACACTAGATGCTTGATGAGTGGGATGTTTTCCTGAGTCTTTTTGCTGGGAACAGTCTATTGTACTTCTAACTGTGACATCCTTTGTGTTAACTACTTGCAGCAACCGCAAACCATCAGTCTAATGAGTTGACACATATAATTATATTGCAGCCATACAAATACACACACACACACACACACACCTCCTTTTCAATTTCACATGCGTCATCAATAGTCGCCAAATATATAGAGAACAAAATCAGTGATGATCTCTCTCTAACTGTACATTGTGTTATATCAACATTGCTCCATGTACCATTATCTGAACACTTTCTAGTAGCATTAAGACCACACCAAAATATCTGGTGAATATTATAGCAATCCTGTTCAACTGTAGTGTTAGCTGCAGTGGTTTGCCAAACCAGACCATATGATAGATTTGGGCCTAGACAAACTACATAATATCAACAATCATGCTTACTGTGTTCTTAGCAACTTACATACTACAAACTAACAATGTAAAATAAAATGGGTGATATAAGAACATAACATTTGGTATATACATGTGCTTACCTGGCATACACATCACGTCAGTGCCATTCCAGGTTTGATCACTCTGACAGGTCCAAATTTCACTACCACTTAGCTCAAAACCTTGATCACATGAGAAGGTACAAGTGTCTTCAGACATATTCCCAGTACAGTCAATCATTCCATTATTAGGAGCAGTAAGTGACGGGCATGACACTGAGGATTGTAGACAGAAACTATACATATTTACCCAATAAATAATACATCTCAGATATGCAGTACTAGACAACAAGCCAGGTAATGATTCGGGGTTTGTGATGAGCCCTCTAGGGGGGCCTGGGGGCATGCCCCCCCCCAGGAAAATTTAGAATTTTTAGTGTTTGTAAACCACATCCTGAAGCAAATTTAGCACTTTAAAAGAGTAAATTATAAGATATTGCTTCATATATACACTGACTTTTGTAACTTCCCTAGCTGTCACACTACCTTTCTATATGTTGTAAAGTCTAATTTCGTTTATACAGTTGATCAGGTTTTTACAGGCTTTGCCTTCTTACCTGTACCCCCAATAATAATAATAATAACTTACCTCTCAGCAGTACTGGAAGAACCTCCACTGCACTGGTCATCACGTGCTTCAATCATTAGATGCACGAATATAATAGAGGATAAACAAGTGGTAACATGAAGTTGGCTGCACTTCCTTTTACTGCATTAAAGGTTAGAATGGTTGGTGTCTATAAATTAGTGTATGTCATGACGACGCAACTACTATACGGAGCTACCTCATTAGTGTGTAGCTATATTAGCTTAGCTAGGCATGCGCTCACATGACTGGCTAAGTTGGGCTGTGAAAATCTGCTACAGCAGTGACCGTAGTACTTCCACCGGCCCTGATTAACATAACTCCTGTTTGAAATGAAACACTTATCATCTGGTTACTCTGATTTTCATTCTTAATTTTAGACTTCATGTGCTTTTGTTTTCTTCTACAGTGTGTTAAAGATAATGGTGTAGAGTAACCTTCAGCTATGAAAAGTAGTTTAACTGTTAGAACTCTTGACATAACATGTAAGAGTTGTGGTTAGGTTGTAGATTTAAAATCCTTGTCTGGTGGCATGTTTTCTTCTTTTTTATTTATAAATTTTATATAGTTAGAATCCTGTGTTTTAAAGCCTAAACTAATTTAAACTACAACTTGTTATCATAGCTTGATAATTGTTGGCAAACAAGAAATGTAGTTGTTAATTACTAGAAACTTACACCTCCCTCATGACTGTTGATATGACCATGTATAGTCATGAGGCCATTATGCTCTTAAAGTTGAGCATTATGCTTTTGAGTGTATAGTGCTCAAAAATAAAATATTATGCTTTTGCAAAATTATGCCACCATCATTGGCCAATAATGACAGTTTATTGCTATATTCAGTGGCGTAGTCAGGAATAAAGTTTTACTGAGGTAAAGTTTATGCATTGACCAAATTGAGAGGGTCTGACACAACTGATCCACAAACACTTTCAAGTTTGGTATTTGCAGGTTGACTGGTTGGATGGAAGAAACTGTTTCAGAAGACTCTGAGCATTTTTCTACATGTCATAAATAATGCTCAACCTTAGTTAATGCTACAGCTTAGTTAATGCTACAGTATACCATGCTTCGATTATGAAACTAGCTATTTCACTCAGCACAAAAAGCTGACTTATTTCGGAGATATTCTTAGAGGTCAGGCTATCCATGGACTGCAATGGAGGTCATACATACTCATGCACACTATACTTTATATTGATCTGTTGTGATATTTAAGTCGGAGATTATCTCTTTCATGTGATATTCAGCTGCATGTCAAGCTAGGAGTATGATGGAATGCTCCTTTGAGGAAAATTTTGAAAATAATTATATGCTTTGAAAAAAAGTTTTTAATTGTAGTGCTAATGCATCAGGGGTGGATCTAGGATTTATAAAAAGGAGGGGCTAACTGAAGGTACTAACCTCTTGGGTGGAGGTGTGTGAAGTACACCTCCTAGCATGTGAAGCATGCTGGAACTAGGGGGGTCTGGGGGCATGCCCCCCCCAGGAAAATTTTTGAAAAATATATGCTAAAATACTACAGTTTGGAGACATTTCCACATAAAATGCATATTTCTGCCTGTAGCTATTTTATATACTGTATACTGCCTTCAGATTATAGGTATGGCTCTCTGCAGCATTTATTAATGGAAAGGTTTGTGTAGCTAGGTTCAGACAGCCAAGCACATGATGCACAACAATAGGTACATGTTAGAATAATAATGCTGAAACTGGAAAATTTTGAAATTTGAATGATACGAGATTGAATCTGAGAGCATTTTCAATGGAACTTGTGTACCTGAATCAGACATGGGGCCAAGTACATGAGTACTTATACTTAAGTACACTTAAGTACAGATTTGAAAGTACTTGTACTTTACTTAAATACTTTCTTAATTTCCCCAATGTACTTGTACTTATACTCAAGTACTTTGCTAAGTACTTGTATGTACTTGAGTACTTAAAGTACTTGTAAGTACTTGTAAGTACTGCAAACATTGTACATAGTTTGTACATAGTTTGTACACAGTGGGTGTACAATGAGAATATCAAAATTTTATGAAGGTGCAGTTTACAACTTCTTGCAATTCTTCTACTGTCTTCCCCAACCTTACTATGTATCATGTTGCCACGATTAATGATGTCGCCAATGCTGTTGTTCAAGTCAGTGAGTTTTAAGAGTTTAAGAGAGAAAATGGTTGACAAAAACCAACCCCCCTAGGCACACTTACATACTACAATACACTGAATACAGCATATATTTTACTACAGCAAAATGTACTTGTACTTTACTTAAGTACTTCCAGCATGTACTTGTACTTTACTTAAGTACTCTCTTGATTGCTGCTGGAGTACTTGTACTTGGAAAATTCAAAAGTACTTGTACTTTACTTAAGTACTTTTAAATGTACTTGGCCCCATGTCTGACCTGAATTAAGTATTGCCATCCATAACAACTACACATGTAGATGAATCAAGCCTTTTAAACAGACCAAAGCATTTCATTGTATGTATAGGTACAGGTAGAATTGGAAAAATTCCATAACAGAACCATCCACTGAATGTTCTATTAGAGTAGTTAGGTGACTGCTCTACTAGAGTATCTCGATCTTATACAACTTCCATGCTGATCCTGGTCCTTGTTGCATAACCTTTAACATAAATCCACTAATAATACCTTGAAAATATTTATAAGGTGGATTTAGGAGTATTTGTATTATTAGTGATCATATAATTATGTTAAACTATAATTTCATTATAATACTCAGCATATTGATCAAGTAAAGCCAAAATATGAAGGGGGGCTTCAGCCCCCAAAGCCCCCCCTGGATCTGCCCCTGTGCATGATGTGATCAATTCAGTAGCTCAATGTAATGCCATGCAGTTGACTCATTGGAAAGTAATTTAAAGACAATCAGTATAAAAGTAAATGATTTAGACCAAGCAGTGTAATGAGAACAATGGCTATCATCTGTACTGAATGCTCTATTAGAGTACATTAGGATGGCTGTTCTATTAGAGTATCTCGACCTTTTTGAAACAAATTCAAGTAGCTGAAAAGTAGTTCAGCCAATGCCAGGCTTTGTCACCGTGGGCTCAGGCCCTGCTTAGTACTACAGCCACATGGATTCTATTATGTGTGGTACGGTAGTGCTGTTTTAGTAAACGTTTGAGTAGAAAATTAGGGGTGCCACTGAAAACTCAGGCTGCTCAGCTTGAATTGTTAAGCATTTTTTAACTGAGGCAGCTGATTCAGTTGCCTCAATGGTAGCTACGCCATTGTATATTAGTCCATTTACATTTTTGTTTCAGCTTCAAATAGTTTTACTAAATATGTGTTTCATTGCTACGTATGTGACCGAATTTTGGAAAACTGTTGATCTACACACAATACTACTTTTGTATTAAAACACACATAAAAACAATGGGTAAAAAATGCAAGTTCCAGAAATTTATGCAAGTTTTTATCACCTCACTGGTTGGTGAATTAACACTCCAATGGATAAATCCTGGGAATAATCATGTTTGCCTGTTCATAGGGAGTTAAAAAATCCTTGTTTCATCTCCATACATGAGAAGGTTTCTGAGTTACAGACATTTGTTTACATTGTGGCGACGAAAGAATTTACCGACGATTGTTCTTCAGTGAATTTGCCTTCCTTCTTGAACACAGACGCATACCTTGGGAAAACAAAAAAACTTACCTTGGAGGATTCACAAATTCATGGCGAGCACAATGAGCCAAGAGTCAACTCTGTACACTGTTGTATCAGTATGGTTTATGTAAGCACCTGTAGACTATTTCTCGATGGCTTCTGTACATATCGATTTATTTGCTTGTACGGCTGTCTAGTGCTGTATTTCCCACACTGCTCAACTTATGAAGCTGAAACTTAGCCAGTTGATTCCTCTGTCCGTACAGACAGCAAAGAACAAATAAAATGTATTTGAAAAATGTGAGGATGTCGATGGTTTTCTAAAATTAGGCCATATATGTGACTGGTGCATTGGAGTAGTACAACTGTGCCAGAGACTGATCTATTAGAATTTCTGACTGCTCTATTAGAGTATCTCCATCTTTTAAAATGGAACTGTGATGTTAAATAATTGTTTCAAAGCCAACATAATTCTCCATTCCCACATTTACCTGCACCTATCATTTCTGAAACTGCACCAGCATAATTGGTGCATCCATACCATGCATTGCCAATGATACTGGCATGTAATTGTTGTCATTTGTGAGTGTGGTCTCTATATAGCACACGAGCGTGGCACTAGGCAATTTAGAGACCACATCTTCAGCAAAGTTCAAATTCATACATTATACAGAACAAGCAAGTATGGTTGAGGAAATTGTGTGCATGTGTGTGTGTGTGTGTGTGTGTGTGTGTGTGTGTGTGTGTGTGTGTGTGTGTGTGTGTGTGTGTGTGTGTGTGCGTGTGTATTTGTGCATATTAGTGATTGTGTGTGTGCATCCATGCAATGCATGTACGTACATACGTATAGAAATATGAGTTGAAAAGTGTTTGGAAGATAGAAACTTATTGTAGGTTATTAGCATCCCCAATAGAAATACACAGTAATCAAAATGAATTTAGGTCAGCCTTGTTGGGAAAAGGCCAATGGGTGACTCATTTTCTGCATTGAGTGCTTGTATAAAAGTTATTACCTTTCGTGCACATGGCCTCGGTTCCACTCCAGATTTTATCACTCCGACAAGTTCTATTCTCACTACCATTTAGCTCATAACCTTGGTCACATGAGAAGGTACAAGTGTCTTCAAACATATTCCCAGTACAGTCAATCATTCCATTATTAGGTGCAGTAGCAAGTTGCTGACAGGACACTACAAAATTACAGTTATCAATTACATAAGTAAGCCATTGTGTAGTACATTTACTTGATTAAATGCTGCACCTCAAATAGGCACTGCATTTAAGTAATAGTTGTACTGTGTCAATGCTGCAACTAATAGTTGAATCTTTGTAGATGTGAGATTTAAGAAGGTAGCTACTTACCCTTGGGTTTAATGGTAGACTATCTCTTAGTAATATTTCAATAAGAAAAAAAAAGGCAATGGTCATTCTACATTGTGCAATATGTTTCATCTGCTTTCCCTCATTTTATGACATAGTGCAATGAAATATATAAATACATACTGAATAGTAGCTACACTTTAAAGCTGCATATACTTATGTAAGACTCCTCCTTGAGTAGAAGCTGCCATTGAATAAAAGCCACACAAAACCTTGACATTAAGCTGATACTAGCTGTGGCATTTAACCAAGTAAATAGTAAAATTATACAAACATAAGTTAGTACAGTGTAATACAGGGGAAACCTGTGTGTTAAGGATACTTTGGTACCAACCAGTAGTGTATTGATTTTCCACATCACATTACATGTTAAAGGATACTTTGGGACCATGTGTTCATATTATGCTAAAATGTCCTGATTAACAGGTTCCAGTATAAACAAGTGATACACACACACTTACCAGGTGTACACATCACATCAGTACCATTCCAGGTTGTGTTACTTTGACAGGTCCGAGTTTCATTACCACTTAACTCATAACCTTGATCACATGAGAAGGTACAAGTGTCTTCAAACATATTCCCAGTACAGTCAATCATTCCATTATTAGGAGCAGTAAGCGATGGACATGACACTGAGGATTGTAAACAGTAAACTATGTTAACCTACTGTTGTAATTTAATTATGCGATTTTAGAATTATTATTGTATTTTAATAACATCAGTTGCTTTGTTGTAATTATTGAACTTGTACCTTGATGATTCAACTCTTAACAAAATATGGTGTCAGAAGTGTCCTTTCACGCCTAATGTGAGTTTGAACTGTGTTCCTATTGTGATATTCTAGTTTCATGATATTGCCATGAATAACCATCGCTTTACCAACTGTGCACATGACCAAGAGTTTAGCAAAACCTCCCGAACCTCTTAACCTTGAGGACAGAAGTAGGCGGGGAGACAACTGGAACCAATTCAAGCGGGACTGGTTGTATTACGAGACTGCAGCCAAAATTGACAAGGAAGACGGCTCTGTAAGAGTAGCGCAACTCCTGAATGTAATCGTAAAGGATGGCCAGGACATGTTTGACACATTTTCCCTATCAGAAACAGACTGGAAAGATATTGCAAAGGTCCTTTAAGAGTTTGAAACAAGGTGCACACCGGTAACAAAAGTGATTTACAAGAGGTACATCTTTAACAGAAAAACCCAAGAACCTGGAAAGTCCTTAGATCACTACTTGATGGCAATTATCAAACAAGCTGACTGGTGTCAGTATGGAGGACTGACAGAGGAGCTGATCAGAGACAGACTTGTTAGTGGGATCCTGAATGATCAAATTCGTGAAACTCTCCTCAGCAAGACCGACATCACCTTAGACAAAGCTACCAAACTATTAAAGACAAGTGAAGTCACACACTTCCAAGCTCAGGACATGGCAGTCCCCGGAGACAGGAAAACCAGAGAAGGGGAAAATACAGCTGGCAGGTAACTCTGACAGTTCACAGAAGCTGTGTCATTATTGTGGCAGAAGGCATGCATTCAGAAAAGAAGCCTGCCTTGCTTTTGACAAACAACGCCTTATTTGCAGAAAAAGGTCATTTTGCTAGGAAATGTCGTTCATCAAAAGCTCATTACGTTGAAGATAAGAACAGTGGTGACGAGAAAGTCTTTTCATTCACGCAGTTATATCCCCGCTAGCCAGTCAGCTCTCGTAACCTGCACAATCAATGACAGTCGTAAAGTAAGCTTTGAGATAGACACGGGGGCCTCCTGTAACATCTTGCCCCTTGCTGACTATATCAAGGCCACAGGAGACAAGAAATGTACACAGATCAGCCCAACCAAAACCTGCCTCACTATGCACAATAACTCCAAGGCAACACCAATGGGCAAAGTCATGGAACGAAGTTGTCAGATACATTGTTTGTATTTTTTTGTTATGAGGTCCTCTGTGATGCCAATCCTAGGAAAAGGGAGCTCCATAGGGATGAAGCTTGTTCAGATCCTGGACTGTGACAACATTCACTTTGTCACAGCAAACACACCAGGCTCACCAACTACCCTGAGTGATCCCATACTGTGTCAGTATAGTGCTCCAATGTGTTCAGTGGCCTTGGCAAACTCCCTGGAGAATACACAATCCAGACGTACTCAGACAAAGTGCCTGTGGTCAATCCACCTCGCTGGCTGCCGGTTTCCTTAAAAGGCATAATAGTCAAAGCTGAATTAGATACAATGGTAGCCAAGCAGATCTGACGGAACCCACTCCATGGGTGTCGAGCATTGTGGTAGCACAAAAGAAAGATGGTAAGGTACGCATATACTTAGATCCACAGCACCTCAATAAGGCAATTATGCGGAGCCACTACCCCCTCCCCACCATTGAAGAAGTTACAACCCTTCTGACCAATGCCAAGGTATTCATTGTCCTCGATGCCAAAACAGGATCATGGAAGGTGCAGCTGACAGAACAATCCAGTTATTAGACAACGTTTAATAGTCCTATTGGAAGATATCAATGGAGGAGGATGCCCTTTGGCATTAGCAGTGCACCGGAAGTCTGGCAGCAGAAGATGAATGAGGTAGTTGAAGGCCTGAGTGGTGTCGAGGTTATAGCTGATGATTTCCTGATTTGTAGGTTTGGCGCCTCTAAGGAGGAGGCCACAGCAAACCATGATTCCAATTTGCATTCATTTCTTGACTGAGCAAGAGAGAGGGGCCTCAAGCTAAATCCTGAGAAAGTTAAACCCTGACTAAGTTCAGACCCTCACAAGGTATCGGCTGTTATCAGCATGCCTAAACCCACCAACGTCTAATCACTACAACAGCTTCTGGGCATGACACAATACCTATCAAAATTTTTACCTCAGTTATCAGTAGTTATGAGCTGTTACGCTAGCTCAACCACAAGGATGCCAACTGTCCCAAGCACAACACTGCCATTGCTATGGTGAAGTAACTGATCACCAATGTCCCTGCCCTCCAGTATTTTGATCCGAAACTGCCACTCACCCTTCACTGTGATGCCTCAGAGGGTGGACTAGGATATGTTCTATTACAACAGAGCCAACCCATAGCATTTGGAGCATGAGGTCTCACACAGACAGAAAGGAACTATGTTCAAATAGAAAAGGAGATGCTGGCCATTGTCTGTGGCTGAGAGAAGTTCAACCAGTTTGTCCATGGGTGGAAACAGTTGAAACGGACCATAAGCCACTGGTGAGCATAGCTCTGAAGCCAGTTCACAATTCACCAAAGAGACTACAATGGATGCTCCTTCAGCTGCAAAGGTAATGTTACGTATAAGAGAGGATCAGAAATGTATTTAGCTGATGCTCTTTCTAGGGCCTACCCTACCTAGTCAGTGTCGGTGTCGTCACCCCAGTCTGAATTCTGTCACTCAGTGGAAATAGTGGATCTTACCGAACACCTCCCAATATCTTCGAGACGCCTCAAACAAATTCAAGAGGCTACAAACAAGGACTCGATCCTGCAAATTCTCAAGAAAAATATCCTTTCAGGCTGGCCAAGTGACTAGACCCAAGTACCATTGGAGCCATATGTAAAGTGTCATGATGAGCTCTCCATCCAGGACTATAATTATACTGTATAAAGGCAGCAGAATCATCATCCCTACACTACTGAGGAAAGAATTGATACAAATGGTGCACGAGAGTCATCTCAGTGTGGAATCCTGCCTGTGAAGAGCAAGAGATGTTCTCTACTGGCCACTGTTGAACTCGGAAATCAAAGACTACATGAGCAACTGTTCCATCTGCAACACACTACTGCCATCTCAAACCCAAGAACCACTCACTGTACATGAGATTCTTGAGAGGCTATGGAGCTAAGTTGCCACTGACTTGTTCTCATTCAGTGGTGACAGTATTGTGGTGACCGTCGATTATTTCTCTAACTACATTGAGATGGAGAAGTTAGGAAGCCAAACCTCACCAGCCATGATCAAAGCCATCACGGCATACCCGACACAGTGGTATCAGATAATGGCCCCGCCTATGCCTCTGAGGAATTCAGCACATTTGCAGCAACTTGGGAATTCAACCATGTTACAACCTCCCCACACTACCCGCAATCCAATGGCAAGGCTGAGAGTGTGGTAAAACGTGCAAAACTCTGCTGAAGAAAGCTAAGCTCACCAAGTCAGTTATCAACCTTGCACTGTTAAATCATCACAACACTCCAACGGAACCAACCAATTTTTCTGTAGCCCAACGCCTATTTGGTAGGCATACACGGACACTCCTGCCTTCATCTACCACACTGCTCAAGCCTGGAATCCTTCAACAAGTTCCTGCTAAAATTAAAGCAGGTCAATGGAAGCAAGCCAAGCACTATAACAAGACATCTAAACCGCTTCCTCCCTTGAACAGTGGTGATCTGGTGCATGTGAGGTTACCTGGCAGTACTACATGGAGTTTAGGAGTGTGCAAGAATCAGGTGGCACCAAGATTGTACTTGGCACAGTGTAAGGACACAATATGCCGGTGCAATCGCTGACATATAAGGAAGGCAAACACCAGCACAGCACGGGGCCAATATGATGTTCAAGGCACTACATAGAACAGACTGAAACCTGACTGACTGAACTGAACTCATTCTTATAATGGGAAAGGTGTTGTAATGTAATTATGTGATTTTAGAATTACTATTGTATTTAGATAAATTCAGTTGATTTGTTGTAATTATTGAACTTGTACCTTGTGATTGTTGATGATTTGAATCTTATAACAAAACACCTACTACTATATATAGAATATCACAAACATATTGATCCTATATGGTTGAATGAAAATATTTCTAGCAAGTGAAGTACTACTAACTAAATTCCAAGATTTTGAATCCATTGGTTGAGAACAGCTAGGAGCGCATCGAATCCTATGGACAAGGGAGCATGTAACTCCACAAACAGCGAAATTCAAATATGGCTGCTGTGTACTATAATAAGTAACTTTTAAAATTTCCTAATTAGGATATTATGCAGAGGCGCATGCTCACGTACATCACAATCCTAGAAATTACTCCACTTGACTATTCTAAGCTCTACCTTCGACTTGACGATCTTCCTATCAAAGCAGCTTTACATTAAGACGCCTTTCTGTTCATTTTTGTCCATCCACAATACCATCTATTTTAATGCTTGTTTAGCACATATTTGCATGATTCATGCTCTAAATAATGCACCGGTTAAATGCCGTGGTGCTTATTACCTTAGTTCAAAAAACTGACACAACAACTATTGAAGCTCAACCACTACTTGATGCTCGAAAATGATGTTTAAGCTCTTATTTCAAATTGACCGTGGCACCACTCAAGTACAGCTACTATTAAAGGTATGATTTTTAACTAAGGAAATACAGTATTCATCATTTGGCTTTGTTGTGTTCAAACTTCTGTACATACTGCTGTTAGTACATTGAAGACTGAGAACTGTTGAGCTACATTCAGTCATACAAATCACAGCTCAAATGTATCTGCTTTGTGTGCATGGTTAGGTTGTAGGTTCAATGGTGTGTGTGTTTTTTACATCTTTGTATTTTAAAGTTTGCTAGTGGTGTATCTATGTACACTGTACTATACATGCATTCAGGTTGCAAATGTTTCTTCATTATAGTAACAGATTGTACTTGACCAAATTTGCTGCCATGAAGGAGAAGTGAGGCATTAATATATAGTAGACAAACACACACACACACACATGTACCTGGTGTACACATCACATCAGTACCATTCCATGTTGTGTTACTTTGACAGGTCCGAGTTTCACTACCACTTAACTCATAACCTTGATCACATGAGAAGGTACAAGTGTCTTCAAACATATTCCCAGTACAGTCAATCATTCCATTATTAGGAGCAGTAAGTGATGGACATGACACTGAGGATTATAAACAGAAAACTATTTTTACTTCATTATCCACATTTCATTATAAGAGTGTATGTGAATACAGTACCAAAGCCTTTGTGTATGCTTTACGTATAGTTATAGGTTGCTTTACTGCATAAGGACTCTTAGAAGATTCATACATTAAATTATCCTTACTTACATACAGCCTTTATTATACTTTATAGAACTTCGCGTGGGTGAGATCTTTTTAAATTTCATAAAGTACACTCTCAGCTGGCCAACAGTGCTTCATGACCACAAAGAGTGCTTTATTGCACCACAAAGAGTGCTTTATTCGTTCAATAAAGCACTCTTTGCGGTGCAATAAAGCACTCTTTGTGGGCAATAAAGCACAGCTGCCTACATGCCTTAGTGCAGGCTAATAGCCTACGGGGCTCATGCCTGCATGACTAATCACCCCAGCCAATACAAATTCTACCACTGGATTGCTTTTATAGACATACCTAAATCCTGCAATGATGGGTGGGAGAAGTGTTACATTTGTTAATGTAAATGGACAAGTCCTAGAGATATCACAGAAATATTTCCCCATGTGACGTGCAATAGAGTCGATTGTGGGTTGCGAGCAAAACCTGTCAAAATACGTGATGAACGTATTCCATGCCAAACTATGGTGAACTACGCGTGAGTTACTTTGTTAAACTAGTTTGTGTGCATTCATGCTGCTAATAGTTTGTGCAACACGTGTTAATTATGAGTCTTAGTGTATGGTGAAGCTACACGACTAGAAAGTTCCATAAATCATTTAAAGCATAGCCTTGCTCGTGCTATATGAAAAATAAAGCATTTGGCGCTTGGCCTCGATGCTAATAAAGCACTCAGCTTTGCCTCGTGCTTTATTAGCATCTCGGCCGCACACTTCATGCTTTATTTTTCATATAGCACTCACATCTATGCTTTAACATATACAAATTCAACATCGTCACGGGTTGTGCATTTGACATAAGAAGTATTAAAATATTAAGACATTTTTTACCACTAAATAAAGATTGAGACACTCTAATAGAGAAACTACATAAATAAAGTTCTTTGAGCGTAAGTGTGTCAGTGTGTGTGTGTGTGTGTGTGTGTGTGTGTGTGCGTGCGTCTGTATTTGTGTGTATGTCAGTGAGTGTGTGCGTGCATGTATGCATCCATGCGATGCATGCATGTACGTATGTGTGTATATATGTATGTATGTGTATGTGTGTATGTATGTATGTATGTATGTATGTATGTATGTATGTATGTATGTATGTATGTATGTATGTATGTATGTATGTATGTATGTATGTATGTATGTATGTATGTATGTATGTATGTATGTATGTATGTATGTATGTATGTATGTATGCATGTATGTATGCGTGTGTGTATGTATGCATGCATGTATGTATGTATGCATGCATGTATGTATGTATGCATGCATGTATGTATGTATGTATGTGTGAAAGCATGTCAGGGGCGTAGCCAGGATTTTTTTGAAGGGGGTTCGAATTCAAAGTGGAATGTATTTAGGGGAAGGCCTGGGTGCTTCCCCTAGACCATGTAAGAACAAAAATATGTATACAAAAAAATGTGCTCCTAGGCAGTAACATTAAAAGGTGCTGTTTGTGCATCTAACTAGCTAAAACCTACACACTGCTGTTTATGCAGCTTATAGATATAACCTATTGCCATACTAACTAATCTCCACTACATACTGATAGCTAACTTAGCATACAGGAGCCCTCCACACTTGAGTCCTTTAGTTGGCAATACTTTCTTCCACGTATACATTATGTTCGGCTGGTCCTGCTGTTGATGGTCAGTAACCTGATGCATGCATAATACAACCACTCAAGTTTATCACAGCTGCTGCCTTGTGATTTGTCTCAAGACAATTCTTTGAAGTTTTAACCATGCATCACGTGTACAATTGATCACATGATGCAATAGATGTATTAATGAGACGTGACCCTCAAGAGTAGTACAGAGGAGTGCCAGTAGGCAAGTAGCTACTGGAGAGCTCCAGGGCTGTAAGATTTGGTGTGATTTTTAATTTCAAAAAATTCTGCCTCTGCAAGGGGGGTTTGTCTGAACTATCCGAACCCCCCTGGCTATGCCCTTACATGTACATATGTATAGAAATATGAGTTGAAAAGTGTTTGGAAGATAGAAACTTATTGTAGGTTATTAGCATCCCCAATAAAAATACACAGTAATCAAAATGAATTTAGGTCAGCCTTGTTGGGAACCACAAAGGCATATATAGTACTTATTTTGTGTGCACAACCAGAAGGCTAATCCAAAAAAAAAATATGATGATGGCAAACTTTGTTTCCACTACATCATGAAGAAATACCCATAAACTCACATGTCTTTTAGCATATGGATACAAAAGGAACATAACCTTACTCTTTATGAACAGGTAAATCCAATGGTGTAGTAGATAAAACTGGAGCAATTAAACTGTACACAAATGTTTATTTAGTATATGTGACTCGCTGAGTAAGAACTGGCTGTTTTTGCACATTCCTCAAATTCCATTTTATTGCTTCTCTGGCCTGCAGCAGCCCCTCCCCCTAATGAGACTGACCAGCCTACAGGTGCCAACGTGGCATCTGCTGCTGTCACTGCCGCTGTTGAAAATGTGCGATACTACATGACCCAAAGATTGGAAATAATACTAGTGAGATCAAGATACTCTTATACAGCAGTCACAGCTACACGTGTATTTTTATAGCAATGTTCTAATAAATAAAATATTTAGTGCAATAAAAATTATTAATTTAAAAATGAAGGAGATAATGAGAAACAAGTTTTCTCATTGTAGTGGTCTGAACAATAAGTATGACTGTCACAAATATTCTCCCATGATTTTTTTGTAGGGTAAATCTGTATGTGTCATTTTCTATATTACATTATATATCAATTGTACTATTTGCATAGCTCTAGGGTTAGTAGTTGTTTTGTGGCATTGGATAAGAGTCAAAGTATGTATTGGTGCATGTATTGTATTTCAAGCATTTAATTACATGAGAGTTAAGAAATCCTTTTGTATGGTAGGGCATTTTGAAGCCTTATATGTGATGTCAAGTGTAAGATAGCAATGTCATCTATGATTATTTCATCCATTAAAATACTTTTGTTAAATAGGTTGTAAAGACGTACGGATTGAAGGTGGTGGTCATTCTGGTAGACTAGAGTGTCAATTGGAAGATGGAACATGGGGTACTGTGTGTATGACAGGATTTGGGCCAAATGCTGCTAGAGCAGCTTGTAGCCAGATGGGATACTGTGGAACTGCTGATTACAAATCAGTGTAAGTGCTCACATGATACACATGCACAAATGTCTCACTTAAACGTACGTACAATCTACATAGGTTTACATTGTTGTTTCAATGTTTTATGCATGTGTCTAGGTATTAGATATCATAATTGCTATGGGGTATACATAGTGTAGCTTATAAACTGGTTTGAGAAAGCACAACAGACAAGTAGCTAGCAGTATAAATGTTTGTTGTATAGAGTTTAGGGTTTGATATCCTGTCCACATCATATTCTGTAAAAGTCTGTACATGTAGTTCTAATTTTCTGTGTTGAAGAAGGTATATATATATATACATGTTATAAACTCAGGCAAACAATGTTTCATCAGCTGGTCATCGCATGAAAGCAAGGCATAGTAATGAAACCTCAAACACTTTTGATATGCTCTATCAAACCACACAACTGATCAATAACCATAATGTATAATAGGTTGGGCTATTCTGGCCAATAATATCAATACCTTCATGGTGCCTTGGTAGAATTGGTTAGGTATAACCAAGTGCAATAGTGCCTTCAGTACAACCTGAAATATTTCCAAAAAATTACTATGAAATTAAACCAAAATAATTATTTAGTGGAATGTTCTACTGCTTGACTGACTGACCGACTAATTAATTAATGCCTTCAGACAAGCATAACTTGATAATGGCTAATTGATTTTTTGCTGTTTGATATTGCTTCAGCCCGACAGGTGCCTTTGGCATACTGCAGTATGTATAATACATATTTCATAGTGGTAATCTGTGTCCTCCTTTGTGTCCCATTTGTCTTTGCTGACAATGCATGGTGTCGATTTGTGGTAGCACTGCTAGTGCTTCCCTATGTTTGACGGAAATTGTCTGAGTTTTCCGTTGTGGCTGGATTGACTGCAGAGGTCCTTCTTCTAGTGTTCTTTGTTTGTAATGCTGTGTAATGGGCTGAAAATAAAGCGTAATGGCCACTTCAGTATTTCATGCAGTAATCGATAGTTGGGGCGTATGTTCAGATGGAAAACTATACAATCCTGGAGCTATTCTTTCTGGTCCAATGTGGTATGCATGGTTCACTGATCATAATGTTGGTCAATTATAAGGAAAAATTAAGAATTTTAAGTTTGATTTGGGGTCATAGAAATAAAAAAAGTAGTGAAGCAAGGGAAGTTGCTTGCACCTAAAGATATACTAGTGGACATTTGATCCCTAATTCAGTTGTGGGTATTGACTAAACCATATGCATGCAAAAACACTCGTTATTTTCAGTTACTGATTTATGTCACATTTCCGTTTGTTTTCTATAGGACACTGAAGAACATGTAATAGAGCCTTGAAAATGTTTTGACTAGTATGAGTCAGCATCCACTGTACATGCAAAAGTTAATTAATAATGTGTTGTTGTATTGCAATTTAAAACTGAAAATGTACAAATACACAATAGGGAAAGTCCTGCTGGTACTAGGTTCCATAAAAGCACATGGTTAAACATGGTAAATCACATGGTCATGCAAGCACATGGTCAAGTAATCCTACTGGAAACATGTTGCAATATTAGCATCTTAGTATGTATATGTGAGTATACATGTATGTTGAGTACCTGCACAAGTGTTGCAAAATTCATTGTTGCTATTGTCCATCTGATTTAAAAGGTTGAGACTTGTGGTCCGTAATTCTCTCTCAGCGCCATTAAATACTAAACTGAATTCTGTGTCAGAGCAGTCGTTAGCAGCTGACTGCACTGAACCAGAGTGACACTCAAGTCGTCTCATAAGTTCACTTTGTGTTCAAGATGAATAATAACATATTAAAGTGTGTATTATATACCTGGAGATTTCCTCAAAAGAGATTGTCAAAAATACTTGAGGACAATCAATAATGATATCATCCACTGCCCAAGCTGGACTAGCTACAGTGTTATGTTGCACCCACCGGAATTGCACATTAACTGCTGTTTCATTTGGTACAATAAATTCTAGTTCTTCTAGTAGAATACTCTCTGTATACACAAAAGGACAAAATGTTATCTGCATCCCAATTTAGTATACAGTAAATTACCATTATAAGAGCCCAGGGTAGTCCAGTCTATACCAGTCTTATACTGGAAATATACTGGGTGTGTTAAACTGCCATCTACATGTTCAGTGCCATTACAAAATTGTCCATCTTGAGAAACGTAAATGTTAAAATCTATTAAACTAGACAGGTACATATATGGAATTAATATACATACATGATAGTCTCTAAATGCACCTATGTAACTGTAAATATTATGTGCTATGATGCTTCAAATGTTAGAGTCGATGGATGGGGAAGCATGTGCATTTAATTCAGGTAAACCTAGTGAGCCATGAATGAAAAAGTACATACATCATTGGCTGTAATAACAACAGTTTCAATAGTTACAGTTTCTACTGGCAGTCAACTTTCATACAGGATGTCACAGATACTTCTTTACTGAGAAGCGACCCATTAATACTTTGAGGAATTATAATATTTTTGCCGATCACTAAACAGCACTTAATGAATGGTAACAAATTTCAACATGTCTATGTTTGAGAGCAGGTTGGAATACTGTTAACATGTAAACTACTGATAGTACTTTTCTAAAATTATATATAGAGAACATACCCACATATACTGGAAACTCCATACAGAAGCCCTCCTTTACAGCCTATATAATGCACACAACTTCAAGCTAATGGATAGCTGTATGCTTCAATCAAGTGTGCATATACTGAAATTTATGCAGTAGCTTTAATGACAACCAAAAATGTTTATGTCATAAAATATATAATCAGGAATGTACACTGCCCAAACCAGCATATTCTTGTACGATTTCACTATTGTGACAGGTGATTACATAATTCGTTGAAAAATGATTTTGTAGTTTGATGGGTATCATAATATAACAATTAAGGAACTTTGGAGGATGAGCTGGTAGCATTTACAGTTTCTCTTTGTCATAGCTGATAGATTTTATGTGTCTAGCTACATGCTATAAGAAATAAAAGATCATTGGAAATGCATATCTAATTTGAATATCATAAGAAAAGTACATAATGCTCTTGTAAATATGATGTTATGGTTGTGACATCTACCTGTCTTGGACATCCAAACATAGAAATTAGAAAGAGAAAACCATCGTGAATATGATTGAAGTGTGAGTCCTCCGACAAAAATGTGACCACACATCAGATCCACCACAGTAGATCCATTGTGGGCAAGGCAAGGAAAACAATGTTGTGTACATAAAACAACAACAACAGCAACAACAACAACAACAACTGTACATAAACACTATAAGTCAGGGTTGATAGTCCATTCTTTACCGTTCCTACCAAAAAAAGATCCTCTGAAATACAGAGATGGATGTTCTGGCCATTTCATTCAATAGGTCTTTGGCTTTTGAAATTGGTAAGTCCTGTTGTATGAAAGAAATTACATCCGTCCCATACTGAGACACTGACACCTCAGCAAAATTTTCGTAGTCCAACTTAAAACTAATTGACATTGTGTTATTTTTAATGACTGAAATCTTTTCAGCAGCTATCTATTTTCAAAAAAAAATTCCGGGGGGGAGGCAATGCCCCCAGACCCGGTCTCTATCTTCCGTCATATTCAAATTCGCTCACCTTGATCACGTCACACAGAGGTTCACCTTGAACCTACCCAGATAACAGTCTCGCTATGGCACTGTCGCATGCGCAGACAATCCCTGTCGAGTCACTGGATCATATATCTAGTTATAACTGTAGAGCGACCGCCCCTCAGTATTGATTGACGATACTGGTGTGACATACAGTACGCACTTACCAATCCACACGTGCTAGAGCGCCAACATAAAGTCCCAGATCCACCAGTACTGCTACAAGTAACCCGCTGAACGTCATCTCATCGCTGACCCACTTCTACGAATCAATTTACTAACGGAGTTTTACTGACATAAGCTCCACCTTCACTTTCAATTCGTATTCGTCTGAAGTTAATTGGTTAACTCAGTACTTTATTCGTAATTGACGTCATTTCTTCATCCAATGGAACGTGTTATTTGAGTGGGAAATAGAAGTCTCAATCACTAATGAGTTGTGGTCAGACAGTTAGCACTTTACACAAACACTTTTAACACAATTAGACATGCCATAAACCCTTTGTTAAAAAGAAAAACATTACAGAGTTCAGAACAAATACCCATTAAAGCTGTTCCATTGCCTGTGTCAAGTCATTGATCAAGTCATTGACATCCTCCAATCCAACACTACAAAGGAGAAAGACAAAGAGGTAAATAGAATAGAGTACAATAACATTATTAATTTCACCAGAAAGGCATTGTGGTATGTAAAAGTTTTGAAGTAGAAAACTTTGGTAGTTGAGTGACTCGGACGAAAAATCTCATAATGCTAATTATTTGTATAATGGCTGGATTTGGAGGAAAAGTTGAAGAGTGATCTATGAAATGTATGAAAGTTTTTCACCACAAAAATGTTTGTATGTACAGTATCACCTGTCACTAGGGAAAGTGATGAGGTTTTTAATGCTATCAGATATCATGTTAAGGGATGCTGCTATAATGATTTAGTTAGCTGAATTTCAAAGTGACCAAGAAGTATTGTTTGGAACATGGGATGTGTCATGAATACGTTTATACACTTTTGTAGAACACTTATTTACTTCACAGATAGCATTATCCAATTACTCAAGCAGCCTCTGTGTGTGGTGCACGTGTGTGTGTGTGTGTGTGTGTGTGTGTGTGTGTGCGTGCGTGCGTGCGTGCACGTGTGTGTGCGTTAGTGTGTGTGTGCATGTGTGTGTGTGTGTGCACGTGTGTGCATGTGTGTGTGTGCGTGCATGTGTGTGTGTGGCACGCACGTGTGTGTGCATGCAGATACACTCATGTGTGCACTTTTGTGCGCATGTGCATGCATGTGTGTGTGTGTGCGTGCACGTGTGTGTGCGTGCACGTGTGTGTGCGTGCACGTGTGTGTGCTAGTACATGTGTCCCTGAACACTGAGTAGCTACAGACTGTTATATACATGCATACCTCAGTCTAATCAACCCATCAGTTATTCCACCTTTTTTTCTTCCCTCCTCATCCAATAACACTCCAGAGTTAGTCATCAAGGCAGGGTGCTCTATCAAGCTACCTGTACCCCCTAGTGACACAGCAAGTGATATCAGCTTTACACCCTGCATGTCATAAATAACAAAGCTAATATTCTCAACAGAATACCAATGGCGGATCCAGGATGGGGCATTTGGGGCAAATGCCCCCCCTCCTTGTGGAGGAGCCAGCCATACTTCTGATTAAAATACCATAACTACTAAACTTTGTCAGGCCAAAATCGGTTTATCAACTCATGAAAATATGCACATTCTCTAGTATTACGAAACCAAAGTGAACCAGTCAAACTTATTAACTGTAAAATAGTCACCCAGCACCTTCGTGCGTATTAAGCGCCTCCAAAAATAATTATCGTGTTGCTGTTTAAGACATTCAGAGCCTTTTAAACCGCTATAAAGACTTCACAACCATCTGAAAAGGCCTAAGTTGCAAAGATCAACAGTGAGATACCACTAAAAGATGATTATTTGCTGCTTCAAAAATGCAACACTGAAATAGAGAATCTGGTTCTCCCCAACCATCTACAACTTACACTGTTTGTGCCCCTCCCCTTGCTAGCTCCTGGATCCGCCCCTGAATACTGATTGAATATGATACTTAGTATTCTACAGTACAAATGACTTGTGATTGAATTGTTAGCTTGCAAACTCCATAAACATAGCTAGCATGATAGCATGATACCTCCATTATGAACTCTTGATGATACTGATATAAGGCAAAGTCTTCCATACATACCCATGTAATTGATCTATTCAGCAAAACAAATCTTAGATGGCTTCAAAAGCCACTTACCACCATCCACAACACATCTGATACTACATGGCCACACACATTCATGTATTTCAAACCATAAATGGATGTACCTTTATGCAAATAACATTATAGGTATGAGATCACCTCATGATAATTATCATGTCTACATTAAATAGTTCCCAAAACACAGCAAAGATGTAGATTTTGTTTGACCTCATCCCATAGGTCATATTCACCTCATTGTATAAAGTATGTCCTGCATTAAGTAATATCTAATGCAGTGAACTAGTTATGTAATATCAATGATTTTATTCTTACACACCTCTACTAGTTTACTGCCAACTTCCTTTCCTCCAACTACTTCAAATGATGTCATTCCACTGAAATGCTTCATTTGTTTCTTGGCAATTGTGTGGTGAGGATGAGACTCAAGTCCTGGGTAGAACACTGCCTCTACCTGCAAGGTGAAGTGAATGGTAGAAATAGATCACCGACACATGTACATAGTACAAAAATAATTTGTTATAGGTGAGCTAAATATTTGTTCCAACAGCGATGTTGCAGAGAAGGTTCCAGATCCCTCTTTTGGTACATGTCTACCACATAGCGAGAATTTTTTTTAGGAGGAAATTTTTCATGGATTGCCACTATTGTTGTTTCTTGAGGATCTTTTGTGCATATAATACTCAGATAATGCCAAAATTTTGAGGGGGAAAATTTTTGTAGATAGCTACTAATCCACAAAAATTGCAGAAAAAATCTCCCTTTAAAAATCCCACTATAAAGGATCAAGTTACCACTGCACAGTTGTAATGTATAACAGTATATACAAGCTTTGGCCTTTATACAGTGGGATAGCACTTACAATTTTGTACATAGAGTTGGGAGGTATTTAGTTAACAATAAAGGTACTTTTTGGATACCAAACTGGTTTTTTTACAATACTGAAATACCAATTTTTTTTATGCAGCAATTAAAGTTTTTTGTTGTTGTTTAGCAGCCCATACACAACAGGCAGACCTGTTACAGACCTGCCACAGAGCACTGTAATTTCTCAAGCATCTGCAACAGATCTGTTTTAAACAACATAATATAGTATTCACAGAGTTGGCTCCAATTTACACTACCTGTTGAAACCATGTGAAAACTCTGTGGGATGGTATGGTGTGTAGTGATACTGTAATGATATAGGGTGTGTAGTTTCTGTAGTGATACGGTACTCATTTAGTCTTTTAGATGAATATTGTAAACTGTTGAATACCCAAAAAAGAAAGTTATGTAGAGCAATTCTGGCTTTCCTCAGGATAGCAGAATCCTTGACAAAGCTGTCTTTACTAGTAAGCTAGTAACGTGGTAGACTGAAATCCTTGTACATCTTTCTAGATATTATAGGGCTTAGTTGCAGAAGTTTACACTAAGATGCGTGAAAGCTAAACATTTGGTTTTGACACATGAAGTGTATGCTTTTTCAGTTAAAATTGTAATTTGATAGGTTTATTGGAAAAGCCTCTCAATTACATATCAGGCTGAAATGTTAGTAACCTGCTAAAGGAAGTTTGAAAATGATACGAATGGTACATGTTTTGCCAAGACAATGTCACACAATATAACATACTACGTGACATTGAATGTACATATCACCCAAATGAAGAACGTTGATTGATACACCCTAAACTATGTATAGTGAATATAACTTTGCTGTATGATATGTTGGTACTACCATCATGGATGACTCCCTACTCAGTAATAGTTCTTTTAGTGCTACCTTTAGACATTCCATCTGTTTTCTACAGATAGTTCTTTGAAAAGAAAAGAATCAAGCATACGGGCTCTTTGTGTAGGACTGAAATTTGCCTATATACTGTATTATCTCAATGGTTGTGTATACTTTGCACAAGCCATAATTTGTGTATTATGTTTTAAAAGTCTGTAGTGACTCTACAGCTCTGTAACAAGTCTGTATCGGACCTAATTTCCGTGCTGCAGCAGACATGTGGCAGCTATATAGTAGTTTCAAATACAGACTTGTCATCAGCTTGAAATAGGGCCTACTGTAACCGGCCTGTAACATATCTGCCTGTTCCATATGGGAGTGGCCATACATGAATACAAGCCCCACACAGATGCAGACAAGCAAGTATAACTGTAGCAGTATATTCACCAGCTTTATGCTGGTTTGTTACTATTGGGTACTTCTAACCATATTTTGTAGTAATTTTATTCGTAAAACTATACTAATAACACAGGTGTGGGTGCATGTAAGTACAAATCATAATGTATCTAACTTTTAGTGAGTGAAGTATTTTTTTCAATACCATACTGTTCCTCAAAAATGCAATACTGCCCATCTCTAATTTAAAAATATAATATGATTTGTTTAATCTAGTATGTGATATCAAGTGAAAATTTTTTACTCTTACTTTTGGATGTTTCTCTAGAAATCTTGCAATAGCTAATGTATTTGAAGAATGTCGTTCCATTCTAATCGGAAGTGTCTTTAAACTTCTATGAAGTATGAACGCATCAGACGGCGACTGTCAGATAACAAACACTAAACAGCACTTCATCATTACACCATCAGTTCTTACTAAACTAGATCCTAATAGCACCAAATACCAGTGTGCATTCTTATATAACTCCTTATTACAAAATGAGAGGCATCCGGCTGTTATATCAGAATGGCCACCAGTGTACTTTGTGCTAAAAAACAGTATTTAAATACAGTAGAACTTTCATCTGTTGTTCTTACCAACTGTGTAGTGATATATGTATTCCATATTTCAGTGGTTGCTGCACATATACTGATCCAAATGTGCCATCAACTACAGTTATTAACTGAGGATGATGTTCAGCTAACTTGCCAAATGATTCCAGATCCGGAATTGACATCTTGGGGTTGCAGGGGGTTTCAATATACACCATCTAATAGTGGACAATCTAAACACACACATATGTATCAGGCAGTGGAGTGGGCCAAACTTTGAAAAAAAAAATTTCACAGTGGCAATTGTAGTTCACATAGACATAGATTTCATTCTGAAGAGGTCTGAGGCATGCTCCAGGGCTGTTGTAGAATGATTGACTGCTCTATTAGAGTATCTCGATCTTCAATTTGTTACAGGGAGCCATGGTCCCCATTTCCACTGCCTAAGAGCTAGCTAGCTTGCTAATTATTAAGTAAACACATTGTGGCATTTTGCTTTTAGTATTGGTAAGATTGCAATGAGCCATTTTCTTCTTAGCCCACTTTAATGTCAGGGAAAAAGTCAGACATGAACAGTATGGCTAGGTATGGCTATTACTGCTACATATGTGAGTACTTGATCATAATCATTGTGTCAGCTCAATGAACTAGTGCAGCTAAACAGACACCCTACCTTAGTGTTTGGCTTGATGGTTTTTTCAAATGCTTCAACACTTTCATTGCTGTCAACCCAAGTGACTTCAATATTGTTGCCTGTTAGTATATCCTCAACTACTTTAATAGCTCCAGCATAAATGGGAAACTGACAGACCTGTGAATACAGAGTGACACTTTGTAAATTATTATTCAGTCTAATATTATATACTGTATACCATTATCCAGACCTGTTATCTAAATACCTCAATTGTAATATATGAATGCAATGTTGTCTTTGTAAGCAAAAATGTGCTAATTAAAGGTTGTGGCACCTGTTTTGCTCATGAGTATTCATACTGTTCATTTAGGATGAATACTCGCAAACAAAGTGGATGCCACGCCCTTTAATAAGAAAGTTTTTTATTGCTCGAACTTGCACAAGATGATGTTGCATTTGAGTGGTACCGTATTGTTCAGTTAGAGCATTACTATGTTGGTGTGCACTCTATTAGGGTAATTGAAAACCTCTATTTAGTTTTAAAATATTACTTTAATACTTTGTTCAGAACAATGGTGTTTGGATAACTGAGGGATCATAATTTATCTTCAAATGTGCACAAACTTGTAAGAGCAGTTTTAATCATACAAATCCACTAGAGTAATATTTATAACATATCGTGTAGATATACATTAAATGTACAGACTACAGCAGAAGACACTCATTGTGCAATATGATATATAACATGCTAACATACACTGTACACGACTACAACATAATTATGTGCACACAGAAACAAACACTACACATACTGCACAAGACAGCCTGAGATTGCTAAACCAAATATTGAACCACCTTTGCACACACACAAATCCTCAGGGATAGTACTCTACAGGAGGCTGTAGCAAGTCTCATGGGCGAATGTGTTAGTACCTAAGGTCATATACACACACACGCATGTGCATGCACATCAAAGCAAAAAAATCCTTTGGTTACAATAATAATGGTCAGTGAACCAGCACTGGGATAACTGTGCATTACTCAGTGCTAAGAGTCAGCACAGCTAGGCTTTAGTCTTCCCTCCCCCTTGGACTACCCAGCAAAAATTAATCCTCAGTACAGATGTCTCAGTTTCTAGGTGCAATCCTTTCCACAGGATGGGGCACTGTAATTAAATATGCCAGTAGAGCACTCAGCTCAGCAGAGATGACGTATGCTAAGAAGCAATATCTAGCAATATCTTGGGCAGTTAGTAAACTATGCTAGTAATCTGCATAAGGCTGTACCATGCCTCATAGACAAAAGTGTAGACACCCGTAACCCCACCTGGACCTTCACCCACTGTGTGAGACATGGACAGTTGGCACAGTTAATATTAGGTACCCATTGATGTTACAGCTGGGTGGGCTGCATCTGCAGTTGACACCAGGCCACCAGGTCTCCATTTAATAGCTGGTAGACTGGAGCAATGTGAATAAAATTTCTTATTCAAGGAAACAACAACAACAGCAACCAGGCATTGAACCTGGACTCTTTAGATAATCAGGCCGGTGTTCTAGCCACTTGGCTATGCTGCAACACACACACACACACACACACACACACACACACACACACACACACACACACACACACACACACACACATCTATACCAGATGGTCACCAGATTTCAGGAAAGTTAACATCACTAATGATATTGCTGCCATTCCTGAAGTGGTCAGTAATGTCCCTCCTTCTGCTCCCTCCAACTGAGCAATGACATCAGCACAAGCATCCGTAGTTGGATTACCAAATCTTGCATAAAAATACCCAGGTTGCTATAGCAACAAAACCTTCACCAAAAATAATAGAATTCCATTAGCAACAAAGATAGGCCTGACTCAAAATGCTATCAGGAATTTCCCAAATTTTAAAACCTATTGTGCTCTTCAGAGTTCCTGTTATGTTTGCATTATGCTCCTAGGTCAACAACATTCCTTAAAATTGTCTTGGAATATTTTAATCAGTGAATGCTCTATTAGAGTATCTGACTGCAAAGTGACTGTTCTATTAGAGGTATTAGTACAGTGCAGTTTGCATTTTCCACTGACTGCTCTATATATTTTCATGGAATTAAGCTCCATAGTTGAAATATCCACCCAATATGCTAGTATTACGCTGGCATAGTATTCCAGCCTATTATGCTTTTTATTATGCTGGCATATTTGACCTAAAAATTATTGTTTTTCTAACCAGTTATGTGTCAGAGGTGGTTGGACACACCTTTAAAAAATAATGTCTCTAAAACAAATTACACAAAATTTTATTGAGAAGGACAATATGTCAAACTCAGCATAATGCAATGAAGCATCATGGTTCTGTTATAAATACATTATACGTGACAAGTCTGGTGAAGTTGTATATACCAAACCTCAATTTAATAAATTCCAAGTACTCTCTAACAACCCCCATTGTTTTTCAGTTGTGTATTGAGGGTCATGTGAAATACCAAATAAAACAATACGGCAATATATTCACAGTAGGTGGTGCTTAGAGCATGTCCAATCTCCTCTGGTTATGTGTAGTCTAGACTCCTCCTCTTGGCACAGTGCTTATCGATCAGAGATTGTATTATATGAATATTTTACACAGGTTGTCTACACTAATGCACACGACCAAAAAATGTACTAAATTTCTGGTAATGGATGGTAGGTTAATGGTAAAAATTTTAATAACGACATTTCAGGTGAATTATGTGCCAAGACCAAGCGGCACAAAAATTCACCTGAATTGTTGTTATTAAAATTTTTACCATTAACCTACCATCACAGCCATTTCTTGGCCGCCACCTTGGATTTCACATCTTTTTTCACCATGGCCTTTTTGGGGGCCGCACCTTTTTTTTACAGCTTGGCTGTTTTTGATTAGATAAGATTTACAGCTACGTTCTGAAGAGAAGATTAGTAGTAAAGATCGATATACTCTAATAGAACAGTCACCGCATGTTGAAATATCCTAATAGAACATTCACAGATGCATTAGATACTCTAATAGAGCAGTCAAGACAATTTTATATAGGCATATTTGGAGCATAATGGGACATAACTGGGCATAATTTGAGCATAATAGGGGAAATTTTGGAGTATTACTCAAAAGCATAATAGGCAATTTCAAAAGCATAATAGGCTCAGGCCTAATTCTGTTTCTCACCATTATTTTGTTGATCATGTAATTGTCCATAATCACAATGCTCTGCTAGGGAATAGAGATCAATTATGAAATATTGACTGATTTGCCTTCTGAAAAGGAACATCCATTTTATTACCACACCTGGTCACTATACCTAGCTAACTGGTAAAGAATCTAAATGGGTAGCTAATGTAACAACAACATAGTCCTGTATATCCTATTCCTCAGTGTGACATGTACACTTGGAGGTACATAAGTGTTACCCCTGAGGAATATAATATATATATATATATATGGTTTGATTCATGTAACTAGGGGGATACTAAAAGAGATTGACAGCTTACTAGTGTTAGACAGCTACATAACCTAATAGTGAATGCAAGATTACATGCAATGTACATGTGGATTTTACCAAGGATTTGCAAAATTTACTTGCACAAAATCAAATTAAACTAATCTATATGTAAAGACCAACTTGAAAACTATGTATATATATATGTAGCTATAACTCATGATCTGTCAGTTTTATCTTTCGCATATATACGTTACTGTGGAATACAACTTCTCTGTTCTAGCATTTATTATGCTCTAATAGAGCAGTCACAGCATTCTTCAGAGGAGCGGTGTAGCAAGCTATGTATGTAGTAATAGATATAGTTGGTGGAGGGCAGCTATTGTCAGCAGGTACTTACCATTTTCTTTTTTTTTTTGTCTTCGACTTACAACTAGGCCATGGTATCACCAAGCTAGATCCCCAGCCCCTTTTAAATAAAGGTGTCTCCACCACCACTAACTGATAATGTTATATACTTGTATGCTGAATGATCTTCAGTGGAGTAGTTAGGAACAACACAAAATGAATATAAAATTATTGTATTTTTAACTTCACATGCCTGTAGATAGTAAATTGTGGAGGTAATGCAGGCTATGTTATGTACATTCGTACAACTATTTTACAATCCCTTACTAATTGCTATTACCTAAAAATCACCAAGTGTTCAGTTCCTCCCATGTCGTGTCAATCAATCAGTTCAAAGTTTAAGTTTAGTAAAATTAAGGAGCATGATCACATGCACGTAATTCCATTGCAGAGCTATAAATTTACCTATGCATTTGAGATGTACAGTTTTTTAGTTATTGCCCTAAAAATTACATTGTTTCTTAGATTAAGAACTTTAATATTAGAAGTATAATAATATTGATATGAAAAGTGTTTTATGACTTTCACACAAAATATACAATTCTCACATTATGATCACAAACCCTGCAAGAAGGTTAGTTTAAGCACATGTGTAATACTCCACTGAGCAAACTACTATTAGAATCACTCTTATTATAACTCAGCATCAGAAGAAGAGAGTACAACACACTATTACAGCTTATTTTATACTAACAGTCACAAAGGTTAAGGTTACAATGTCAGGCTGGAAATAACAGGTTTACAATAACAGATAGACAACGTGAATTGGTATAATAATTATGCCCTGTGGTTTGATTTCCATGGCAACAAAAAAGCATGAATTTTCTACGGAAATACTTGGCCTAGAAAGAATCATGGCTGCCTTAAAATATTTGCCATATTCAAATGGTGCATTGGACTTATCATCTTTTATGGACTCTTGATATCATCAAGAGCTATTAATTATCAATAGTGAAAACCAACCATACAGCATAGTTTAGGTGTATGGGCAGGTGAAATTAGAGCATAACTTTAGATCAGAAATGGCTTTGACAAACAATAATTAATTAATTTCTTAGACCAATACGTTTAACTTTGGTACCACGTTACCATTAACAATGTAAATAATGCCTCAGGAAGGTAAAGACAAAAATTAGAAATTTTCGATATAAAATGGTTGTAAAGGTCACCAAAAGTCATTGGCACTAAAGTGACTAAACCCAAAAATAAGGGATTGAGTACAGTATCTGCATGTGCCAAGTTTGAACCTTTTCAATCAAAAAATTAAAATCACCAATAATATGTGAGCTATGCCGTTCTACTATTACTTTTAGAATTAATAATGTTGGTATAATTATATAGGGGCATGTGTATAACTTGCTAAGTACATAGATCTCACATAATCAACTATATTACACCTGGTTTAATGCCACACTTACTCGATTTCAAGAATAAGGTCTTAAACATTAATCATTTTCAAGCATCAAGTGCATGTTGGTCGATTTTTGAATAGTCCCTGAATGGATTTTGGAACTGAAGTAATAAACACTGCGGTGTTTAACCCAAGTAAATATGGTATATTTACAGTATTGTGGAAATGAACCTGTGAAAAATTTCACATAACACACATCCTATATACATCATGATAGCACAAATATGACATAGTATTGTAGGTCTTCTAAACATCAGTACATTGAATCTTGATGTTCCCATTATGATATTGTCCACCTTCAACCTTGATATCAACATCATGATGTTCACTGCCTGACTGTGGACTAAACTCTTTTTCAGAAAAATTATTGCAATCAGGTTTATCTACAGACTGTGACTGGTTTGTTCCATTGCTTAGATTTCTAGTTTTCTTTGAGGTTACTAAATTACAACGCACAATACAACTATGTGACATGTAGACTGTGTCCATATGTACCTTCTCTAATCACTTTCTTTGACATATATGGACTGCGACCCTAAAAATAACACATACTTTACTTCTGTGACCATAACGTAATTGTTCTTACAGTAAAAACAGTTGAAGTTGGTTCTTTGAAGCCAAATATTTTCTTGATCCTTGCTCTCACCTTTAAAATCAGTTTTTTTTGTCATTTAGCGCATCATGTACTTGTGACTGGATTTGTGAAAAGGGGTCTACCACACACATCCAATTCTGGAAGACCGTAATTTAGTGTTCAAGAAACATATAAACCTCCATTCATTTAGCTATGTTGGTGCTCAATACTGACCAAATGTGAAGTCAATATCTTTTTCCAATCTGAAGTTATGAATCGTCAAAGTTGGTAATATGGTTGTCAGTGTAAGACCCATTTTCACAAATCCAGTCATTTTATGTTCACACCTTGTCATTTCTGATTACATGAAAACTGAGAAGAAATAGCCCCTATTAAATACACATGTGTAACATTTCCAGTAATGTGTTATAACATTACCTGTAAGGAATTCAGTACAGTAAATAACCAAGCAAATACACTAGTATTTTTATTTACTGCCAGCAAACCAAATACCCAAGTCAGTCCAAGTAGTGGTAACAGTACAACAGTTGCTTTAAGCAGTGACCTATAGAGTGTACAAAAGCAGTTAGTCAAAGAAAAATGCTCAATCTACAGTAAAGAGGAATATACCAAAAGAATTCCTCAAAACAATCAATCAATACTTCAAGCTAAGGAGACGGATTTGACATACATAACTCAGCTTCTACACACAAAAATAATCAAACTTGTGTTTTTATCACAATTGGATGGCCTCATAAACTACCATATATACTATACTCTATGTCCTTTCTTCAGAAGTAACAAGTTTGTGACTTTTCTCAGATGCTATGAAACTCATTAGAGGTTTGGTACCATTCAAGGACCATGGCTTTTTTGGAGTGATGTTTAGCAGTAAGCTTAGGAGGGCTCCAATTAAGGGTCTTGCAGACTGAAAACTGGATCTTTGCCTTCAGTCATTTTTGGCTATCATGTGCAATATTACTACATGTACAAAAGTTGCTCAAAACAGGCATATTTTTGGAACCAGAAACTTATACACCAGTTAATAAACAGTCAAATACTTTCATTAGCATAGCATTAGACATTACAATACAATGATCACTTGAGATCATCATATCTACTGACGATGTTTTGTTGTGAGTTGAAGCTGAGTTTTTCCAAACCAGTTACAAATGTACATTTACATAACTAACTTTACAACAGCAATTCTTTTGGCTGTATCAGCTCTCATTTTCTGTGATTTGGTCTTGTATAACACATAAAACACCATGAACAGGATAACAGTGTTCACCTGAATACAAAGAAGTAGACCCTGGTTAAACACACTCACACACACACACACACACACACACACACACACACACAAACACACACACACACACACACACACACACACACACACACACACACACACACACACACAAGCAAGAGAGTATCGGCTCAATATACATACGTAACAATTACCATTGCGAATAGTTGCATAACAATTAGTCCTAAATATGTAAGCAGTGCAATACAATTTTTCTTAAATCTCAACTTCTGATCAGCAAACTTTTAATGTGATTGCTCTATATATTACAATAATGAGTGTTCTATTAGAGTATTTGAACACCATGAAAATTAATGTTTTTCTGTAATTTTGCAGAGTTATGGAGTATTCATTTGATGTTCTCCATAGATTCAGAAAACTGTGGCTTCACTGTTTTAGCCATTTACCAAGCCAATTTGGCAATTAAAACATCATTAGCATTAGCTTGAGACAATTTCAATACATAAAATGTTTCAATCATTTAAATGACCAGTTTTGCTTTCTCATGCTTAAATTTGTTCTTACGGTAACAATAAGAAGCATAGGTCCTGCAAATGCCCAAATAGTTCCATCATCAGTGGATATCCAGCAACTAGAGAGAAGAGAAACTTGTTACATTGTGCTAAGCAGTACGTTGTTCCTTACAATTCATCAGTTCCATAGTGATCATGAGCTATTCCAACTGAAATAGCCACAATTGGTACAGGAATACCTTCAGAAATATAAACACTGCATGTTAATAATTCCTTGGTTGAGACAGGAACAGAAAGAGAAACAGTTGAAAATGGCTGATATATGTAATCACTTTATACAGGTTGAATTTTACATTACCATTCAGTCATTTGATAAAATGATTGAAATACTCTTACAGCATACCATAATATTTGAGCAGATAACAATTTGATGAAGAGAGTGGGCCAGCTAGTCACTACGTATATTAATTGACTCATGCACAATAATCATTCTTTTGAAAATGAAGATTGCAGCTAGAACCATTGTGTGTGTGTGTGTGTGTGTGTGTGTGTGTGTGTGTGTGTGCGCGCATGTGTGGTGCATGCATGCTTGTGTGTGCGTGTGTGTGGGTTACTTACCCCATCCGAAAATAAAATACAGCTTCTTTTTTGTGAAAAATCCCAAGTTAAACACTTTAACTAGAAATACATAAAGTAAGATTCCTTCACACAACATCCAACTGAATACTGCAGTAAATAAGTAGTGCAAGAGAGCAGCCACAACTGTACACACGACCTGTGGTCAAATGATTACAGCTAAACACCAACAATAATTTTTATTGCTTACTTTGTTGTAAGTGCCACTTTCAATTCCACCAACAAACACAAGCAAGGACAACAGGAGAGCAATTGCAAGATTGAGATGAGTGAAATTATGAGTTCCTTTTAAGATTGTGTTCCTGTAGTTTATATACATACCCAATATCATTGCAATAACTGTATGTATGTATACTTTAGTAAGCCATTAATACAAACTATATTTCACACCTGTATATTAGCAGTAAACATATAGCTATCACGGAGCAAACTATGGACACACTGCATCCAATGTATGACACTATTTTTAGAGCAGTTGCTTCCTCTTTGCTCTGTCACACACAGCAAATAAAATAGAATCATTATATAAAATTTTGTGTGCATACCTGTTTGCTTGTTCCTCCAGTTACGTCTACTAGTACAGCAAAGGAGGTCAAGTGAGTACTATTACAAGTAATGAAGGTATCATTTACATCAACAACCACTACATTGTTGGTATCCCATCCACCAGTGACACTGTGAGAGACATCACAATTCATTTTTAGGCATGTACATGCATGCAGGAATACGTACCCATTTTGTGTTAAAGTGAAATTCCAAAATACACATCTGAGAGTACTCATATTAGCTCCTGTAATGTTCTCCTGTGAATAAACAAATAAAGTGAGATGGCACATCTTATCAGTGTAACTTACAGCATTGTGTTGTAACATTAAAATAATTGGTTCATCAGAAGACATTGGCATGGTGGAATTCCCAACTTGACTGGAAATCACTGAACTAACTGGAACTCCTTTGTTTGGCATACTCCTAAATAATAAGCAAATATATTTGGTTACAAGGTGCATGTATTACACAATTCAAGAATACTATATAGTATGACTTACAAATTCCTTGGTAAATAGTCCTCTATATTGGTGTATTCAATATGAGCAATTGGAACCATTTTGTCACCTGATAAATAAAATATTATAGCCGTTTAGCAAATAATTAAGTTACCACATGTTTCTGATCTTTCTTTAATTACACTTGCTGGTATAATAATAGCAGCATCATTTTCCACACCAATGTAACTAACAGTTTCGAGGTTAGATGCATTTCTCTTCTCAACTGAAATAGCTAACAAAATAAATAATACACCAAATAAGCTAGGTAAAAAACCACATACACACATCACAAGAAAAAAAATTATTTTTGTACCTAAATTTTTTTCTTTAAATTTCATACTGTTATTTCCAATGGTACTATTGATGTTACTAGCTAACAGTATGCCAAGTCTTTCCGTAATAACTATCAACTGTTGATTCTCTGTGCGGTTTACCTGCAATGATATACAATGATATAGCAGTGATTATTATAAAAAAATAGTATATGCTTACTTCTATTAACTGTAGATAACCAGGTTTATTACTGGAGTGGAGCAAATTGCTGTGGAGACCTACTGAAGTCTGCATGTATACATGTATATTGAATAATTATATAATATGATCAGTCACAGTTAAGCCCATTACTTACATTAATAAAACCATCCATATTTAATGTATCCGTGTTATTTTCAACAGCACTAAATGTGAAGTAATGAATGGTTGATATGGTGAACACATCATGCAACTCACTCTAAAATATTTCTATTTATAACAATAACAGATTTCAGATCAAGAGGGAATATAGAATATGATCCCGGCGTGACTAGTTTAGCCAATTCCGTTTGTATTTTGTGTGCCATTCCAGGAAGTGCTTCATCACTAGAATTAACCAGTAGTGACGAGTTCTTATAGTGATAAAGATGATACTGGCCTTAGTTACATTATTAACTTGTACCTTTTCCAGTTCTTGATACACAACACTCCAACACTTCTTAACATTTGCTACTTCCCATTTACCTGATGAGTTGCATAGCCGTGATGCACAACCTGTGTAACAAATTCATTGCAAAAGTGAATCCTGGTAGCTACCCAATGAATTTTATACTTGGGCTTGGAATTTATGTAAATAAGGCCTCCAAAATTTTCACCTCAAATATTTATACACACTTATCTGCTACATGTTATGTAGTCAAGGAAACCTAGGTATATATGTAATTTATTTGAATTTGTATAGTACCTGTTCCATTTGGACAGCATCTCATAACTGTTTTATTACGTATTGCACCCGGCCATTCAATTCCAAACTCCTTATCTGTTTCTGCCTGGCAGACAGGATCTGGAAGTACCATCTATACGTACATTAGACTTCAGGTACAAAATATAACTTACTTGCTGGATCAGATGAGAAGGTACAAGTGTCTTCAGACATATTCCCAGTATAGTCAATCATTCCATTATTAGGAGCAGTAAGTGATGGGCATGACACTGAGGATTGTAGACAGAAACTATACATATTTACCCAATAAATAATACATCTCAGATATGCAGTACTAGACAACAAGCCAGGTAATGATTCAGGGTTTGTGATGAGCCCTCTAGGGGGGCCTGGGGGCATGCCTCCCCAGGAAAATTTTGAATTTTTAGTGTTTGTAAACCACATTCTGAAGCAAATTTAGCACTTTAAAAGAGTAAATTTTAAGATATTGCTTCATATATACACTGACTTTTATAACTTCCCTAGCTGTCACACTACCTTTCTACATGGTGTAAAGTCTAATTTCGTTTATACAGTTGATCAGGTTTTTACAGGCTTTGCCTTCTTACCTGTACCCCCAATAATAATAATAACCTACCACTCAGCAGAGCTGGAAGAACCTCCACTACACTGGTCATCACGTGCTTCAATCATTAGATGCACGAATATAATAGAGGATAAACAAGTGGTAACATGAAGTTGGCTGCACATCCTTTTACTGCATTAAAGGTTAGAATGGTTGGTGTCTATAAATTAGTGTATGTCATGACGACGCAACTACTATACGGAGCTACCTTATTAGTGTGTACCTATATTAGCTTAGCTAGGCATGTGCTCACATGACTGGCTAAGTTGGGCTGTAAAAATCTGCTACAGCAGTGGCCGTAGTGCTTCCACCGGCCCTGATTAACATAACTCCTGTTTGAAATGAAACACTTATCATCTGGTTACTCTGATTTTCATTCTTAATTTAGACTTCATGTGCTTTTGTTTTCTTCTACAGTGTGTTAAAGATAATGGTGTAGAGTAACCTTCAGCTATGAAAAGTAGTTTAACTGTTAGAACTCTTGACATAACATGTAAGAGTTGTGGTTAGGTTGGAGATTTAAAATCCTTGTCTGGTGGCATGTTTTCTTCTTTTTTATTTATAAATTTTATATAGTTAGAATCCTGTGTTTTAAAGCCTAAACTACAACTTGTTATCATAGCTTGATAATTGTTGGCAAACAAGAAATGTAGTTGTTAATTACTAGAAACTTACACCTCCCTCGTGACTGTTGATATGACCATGTATAATCATGAGGCCATTATGCTCTTAAAGTTGAGCATTATGCTTTTGATTGTATAGTGCTCAAAAATAAAATATTATGCTTTCGCAAAATTATGCCACCATCATTGGCCAATAATGACAGTTTATTGCTATATTCAGTGGCGTAGTCAGGAATAAAGTTTTACTGAGGTAAAGTTTATGCATTGACCAAATTGAGAGGGTCTGACACAACTGATCCACAAACACTTTCAAGTTTGGTATTTGCAGGTTGACTGGTTGGATGGAAGAAACTGTTTCAGAAGACTCTGAGCATTTTTCTACATGTCATAAATAATGCTCAACCTTAGTTAATGCTACAGCTTAGTTAATGCTACAGTATACCATGCTTCGATTATGAAACTAGCTATTTCACTCAGCACAAAAAGCTGACTTATTTCGGAGATATTCTTAGAGGTCAGGCCATCCATGGACTGCAATGGAGGTCATACGCAGTTATGCACACTATACTTTATATTGATCTGTTGTGATATTTAAGTCGGAGATTATCTCTTTCATGTGATATTCAGCTGCATGTCAAGCTAGGAGTATGATGGAATGCTCCTTTGAGGAAAATTTTGAAAATAATTATATGCTTTGAAAAAAAGTTTTTAATTGTAGTGCTAATGCATCAGGGGTGGATCTAGGATTTATAAAAAGGAGGGGCTAACTGAAGGTACGAACCTCTTGGGTGGAGGTGTGTGAAGTACACCTCCCAGCATGCGAAGCATGCTGGAACTAGGGGGGTCTGGGGGCATGCCCCCCCCCAGGAAAAGTTTTGAAAAATATATGCTAAAATACTACAGTTTGGAGACATTTCCACATAAAATGCATATTTTTGCCTGTAGATATTTTATATACTGTATACTGCCTTCAGATTATAGGTATGGCTCTCTGCAGCATTTATTAATGGAAAGGTTTGTGTAGCTAGGTTCAGACAGCCAAGCACATGATGCACAACAATAGGTACATGTTAGAATAATAATGCTGAAACTGGAAAATTTTGAAATTTGAATGATACGAGATTGAATCTGAGAGCATTTCCAATGGAACTTGTGTACCTGAATTAAGTATTGCCATCCATAACAACTACACAAGTAAATGAATCAAGCCTTTTAAACAGACCAAAGCATTTAATTGTATGTATAGGTACAGGTAGAATTGGAAAAATTCCATAACAGAACCATCCACTGAATGTTCTATTAGAGTAGTTAGGTGACTGCTCTACTAGAGTATCTCAATCTTATACAACTTCCATGCTGGTCCTGGTCCTTGTTGCATAACCTTTAGCATAAATCCACTGATAATACCTTGAAAATGTTTATAAGGTGGATTTAGGAGTATTTGTATTATTAGTGATCATATAATTATGTTAAACTATAATTTCATTATAATACTCAGCATATTGATCAAGTAAAGCCATATGAAGGGGGGCTTCAGCCCCCAAAGCCCCCCCCCCCCCCCCCCCCCGGATCTGCCCCTGTGCATGATGTGATCAATTCAGTAGCTCAATGTAGTGCCATGCAGTTGACTCATTGGAAAGTAATTTAAAGACAATCAGTATAAAAGTAAATGATTTAGACCAAGCAGTGTAATGAGAACAGTGGCTATAATCTGTACTAAGAGTACATTAGGATGGCTGTTCTATTAGAGTATCTCGACCTTTTTGATACAAATTCAAGTAGCTGAAAAGTGGTTCAGCCAATGCCAGGCTTTGTCACCGTGGGCTCAGGCCCTGCTTAGTACTACAGCCACATGGATTCTATTATGTGTGGTACGGTAATGCTGTTTTAGTAAACGTTTGAGTAGAAAATTAGGGGTGCCACTGAAAACTCAGGCTGCTCAGCCTGAATTGTTAAGCATTTTTTTACCGAGGCAGCTGACTCGGTTGCCTCAATGGTAGTTACGCCATTGTATATTAGTCCATTTACATTTTTGTTTCAGCTTCAAATAGTTTTAGGGTCATTCCATGTCAAATCAACAAGGAATTTAGGGTCACCTCTCGGATTTTGACGAAACTTGGTGTGTTTGTAGTACCTGTGGTGCTTATCACTCATGCTAATTTTTAGCTCCATACATTCCATAGTTTCTGATTTATGGCCACAAATATTTTGAACATTCCATGAAAATTTGGTCCATCTCTAGTTATAAAATTGATTGTAACTTTGCACTGTGTACATATTTTTAAACACAATTTTCACTGATGGAAGACTGTTGATTGACCTTTCCAGTGATCCCTAAATTATGGGATATCTACTTAATTATGGTTCAAAAGTACTTCATTGAAAACTTTAATCCTTTATATTTTGAAAAATGCTGCTTGAAATTTTTCAAATTCTTTTGAGAATAATGATTGGGTCATAGTCTATGTTTGATAAAATGTTTGTGGTGGGACCACAATGAGCTCAAGAGATATAATGAATTGTGTTGTGGTATGCGGTGGAATTTGCAGTCTATTATTGATGTATTGGAGTGTACACCTCCAATAACCACTCACAACAAGGCCATGCCTAGTTTGTCTTACAGAGTGAAGGTGTCTAGGTACATTGCAACCTGTATTAGTGACCACCTGTATTGAAAGACCATCTATGTGCTGCAGTTAATTTATATTTTAATTGGATCTTAATGTATAGCACCAAAGCATCAATCTTTTCTAGCAAATCCAAAAATGGTCCTTATTAGACAGGTTGACTATAAATGAGATCATCATGCATCCATCTCTTCAGTTATACCTTATTTATTCAGTAAAATCTTGCTGTAGTGAACTTACATACATATCCCCACTCTGCACTATTCAAGTTATGTACATGGCTGCATAGGTACAACAGACCTCCTCAAAAAGGATATCTGGGTACCTTGATAACCTCATGATCTTACTTTATAACTGTACGTACATTTTGGACCCAAGACAAGTCTGTGGTTTCTCAAAAAAGAGCACTTCGTCAATGGTCCAGGGAATAGAAGAGTTACACTATATACAGTAGATGTATTACTTGTACCAAGAGTTTTTTATATTATTAACACTTGCTCAATGCGTGATTTATAGTACTGTAATTACTAACATTAATGGTTTTTCAAAGTATTTTGTGTTCACGTTTTGAGATCAGTACAGGTAAATGTTCAATATGTGGTCAACATGTTTATTTCCTATGTGAGTATGTGTATGAATTTATGACTTGATCTTCAAAGTGGCCGTGAATGTAAAGTAATGTAGTAATTAATTTCACACATTAAGGTACAATTAATGCATGTATATGGTAAAACCCCTCCATTGCTAGGAGTACGTATAATAAAGTGCTCATATTACAGAAGCCACAGAAGTATCTTGGTCTAAACGTATGTGCACCGCTAGAGTGGGAGTACAGTGTATAAACAGGTGTCCTGGTTATCAAGGTATCCAGGTATCCCTTCTGAGGAGTTCTGTTGTGTGTACCTATGCAGCCACATACGAAACTTAAATATGGCTAAGTCCACCACAAAGGGATTCAACTTAATAAAGAAGGTACTTGTGAAGAGATGGTACAACATTTACATGATGTTTATGGACACATGGTGGTAAGATCTATAATTTATAGTCAACCTGTCTAATAAGGACCATTGATGCTTTGGTGCTATACATCAATGAAGTATAACTTAACTGCAGCACATAGATGGCCTTTCAATACAGGTGGTCACTAATACAGGTTGCAATGTACCTAGACACCTTCACTCTGTAAGACAAACTTGGCATGGCCTTGCTGTGAGTGGTTATTGGAGGTGTACACTCCAATGCAGCAATAATGGACTGCAAATTCCACCGCATACCACAACATAATTCATTATATCTCTTGAGCTCATTGTGGTCCCACCACAAAAATTTTATCAAACATAGACTATGACCCAATCATTATTCACAAAAGATTTTGAAAAATTTCAAGTGGCATTTTTCAAAATATAAAGGATTAAAGTTTTCAATGAAGTACTTTTGAACCATAATTAAGTAGATATCCCATAATTTAGGGATCACTGGAAAGGTCAATCAACAGTCTTCCATCAGTGAAAATTGTGTTTAAAAATATTCACACAGTGCAAAGTTACAATCAATTTTATAACTAGAGATGGACCAAATTTTCATGGAATATTCAAAATATTTGTGGCCATAAATCAGAAACTATGGAATGTATGGAGCTAAAAATTAGCATGAGTGATAAGCACTACAGGTACTACAAACACACCAAGTTTCGTCAAAATCTGAGAGGTGACCCTAAATTCCTTGTTGATTTGACATGGAATAGGCCTTAAATACTAAATATGTGTTTCATTGCTACGTATGTACCGAATTTTGGAAAACTGTCGATCTACACACAATACTACTTTTGTAATGAAACACACATAAAAACAATGGGTAAAAAATGCAAGTTCCAGAAAACAATTTATGCAAGTTTTTATTACCTCACTGGTTGGTGAATTAACACTCCAATGGATAAATCCTGGGAATAATCATGTTTGCCTACTCATAGGGAGTTAAAAAATCCTTGTTTCATCTCCATATATGAGAAGGGTTTCTGAGTTACAGACATTTGTTTACATTGCGGTGACGAAAGAATTTACCGACGATTGTTCTTCAGTGAATCCGCCTTCCTTCTTAAACACAGACGCATACCTTGGGAAAACAAAAAAAACTATACCTTGGTGGATTCACAAACTCATGGCGAACACAATGAGCCAAGAGTCAACTCTGTACACTGTTGTATCAGTATGGTTTATGTAAGCACCTGTAGACTATTTTCTCGATGGCTTCTGTACATATCGATTTATTTGCTTGTATGGCTGTCTAGTGCTGTATTTCCCACACTGCTCAACTTATGAAGCTGAAACTTAGCCAGTCGATTCCTCTGTCCCTACAGCCAACAAAGAACAAATTTGAAAAATGTGCAGATATTGATGGTTTTCTAAAATTAGGTCATATATGTGACTGGTGCATTGCAGTAGTACAACTGTGCCAGAGACTGCTGATCTATTAGAATTTCTGACTGCTCTATTAGAGTATCTCCATCTTTTAAAATGGAACTGTGATGTTAAATAATTGTTTCAAAAGCCAACATAATTCTCCATTCCCACACTTAACCTGCACCTATCATTTCTGAAACTGCACCAGCATAATTGGTGCATTCAAACCATGCATTGCCAATGTTACTGGCATGTAATTGTTGTCATTTGTATTGCTTCAGAGTGTGGTCTCTATAGGACATGAGTGTGGTACTAGGCAATTTAGAGACCACATCTTTAGCAAAGTTCAGATTCATACGTTATACAGAACAAGCAAGCATGGTTGAGGAAATTGTGTGCATGTGTGTGTATGTGTGTGTGTGTGTGTGTGTGTGTGTGTGTGTGTGTGTGTGTGTGTGTGTGTGTGTGAGTGTGTGTGTGTGTGTGTGTGTGCGCGTGTGTGTGTATTTGTGCATATTAGTGAGTGTGTGTGTGCATCCATGCAATGCATGTACGTACATACGTATAGAAATATGAGTTGAAAAGTGTTTGGAAGATAGAAACGTATTGTAGGTTATTAGCATCCCCAATAGAAATACACAGTAATCAAAATGAATTTAGGTTGGGAAAAGGCCAATGGGTGACTCATTTTCTGCATTGAGTGCTTGTATAAAAGTTACTACCTTTCGTGCACATGGCCTCGGTTCCACTCCAGATTTTATCACTCCGACAAGTTCTATTCTCACTACCATTTAGCTCATAACCTTGGTCACATGAGAAGGTACAAGTGTCTTCAAACATATTCCCAGTACAATCAATCATTCCATTATTAGGTGCAGTAGCAAGTTGCTGACAGGACACTACAAAATTACAGTTATCAATTACATAAGTAAGCCATTGTGTAGTACATTTACTTGATTAAATGCTGCACCTCAAATAGGCACTGCATTTAAGTAATAGTTGTACTGTGTCAATGCTGCAACTAATAGTTGAATCTTTGTAGATGTGAGATTTAAGAAGGTAGCTACTTACCCTTGGGTTTAATGGTAGACTATCTCTTAGTAATATTTCAATAAGAAAAAAAAAAGGCAATGGTCATTCTACATTGTGCAATATGTTTCATCTGCTTTCCCTCGTTTTATGACATAGTGCAATGAAATATATAAATACATACTGAATAGTAGCTACACTTTAAAGCTGCATATACTTATGTAAGACTCCTCCTTGAGCAGAAGCTGCCATAGAATAAAAGCCACACAAAACCTTGACATTAAGCTGATACTAGCTGTGGCATTTAACCAAGTAAATAGTAAAATTATACAAACATAAGTTAGTACAGTGTAATACAGGGGAAACCTGTGTGTTAAGGATACTTTGGTACCAACCAGTAGTGTATTGATTTTCCACATCACATTACATGTTAAAGGATACTTTGGGACCATGTGTTCATATTATGCTAAAATGTCCTGATTAACAGGTTCCAGTATAAACAAGTGATACACACACACTTACCAGGTGTACACATCACATCAGTACCATTCCAGGTTGTGTTACTTTGACAGGTCCGAGTTTCATTACCATTTAACTCATAACCTTGATCACATGAGAAGGTACAAGTGTCTTCAAACATATTCCCAGTACAGTCAATCATTCCATTATTAGGAGCAGCAAGCGATGGACATGACACTGAGGATTGTAAACAGTAAACTATGTTAACCTACTGTTGTAATTTAATTATGTGATTTTAGAATTATTATTGTATTTAAATAAATTCAGTTGCTTTGTTGTAATTATTGAACTTGTACCTTGATGATTCGACTCTTAACAAAATATGGTGTCAGAAGTGTCCTTTCACGCCTAATGTGAGTTTGAACTGTGTTCCTATTGTGATATTTTAGTTTCATGATATTGCCATGAATAACCATCGCTTTACCAACTGTGCACATGACCAAGAGTTTAGCAAAACCTCCCGAACCTCTTAACCTTGAGGACAGAAGTAGGCGGGGAGACAACTGGAACCAATTCAAGCGGGACTGGTTGTATTACGAGACTGCAGCCAAAATCGACAAGGAAGACGGCTCTGTAAGAGTAGCGCAACTCCTGAATGTAATCGTAAAGGATGGCCAGGACATGTTTGACACATTTACCCTATCAGAAACAGACTGGAAAGATATTGCAAAGGTCCTTTAAGAGTTTGAAATAAGGTGCACACCGGTAACAAAAGTGATTTACAAGAGGTACATCTTTAACAAAAGAGCCCAAGAACCTGGAAAGTCCTTAGATCACTACTTGACGGCAATTATCAAACAAGCTGACTGGTGTCAGTATGGAGGACTGACTGGTGTCAGTATGGAGGACTGACAGAGGAGCTGATCAGAGACAGACTTGTTAGTGGGATCCTGAATGATCAAGTTCGTGAAACTCTCCTCAGCAATACCGACATCACCTTTAGTCTAGGACCTGGCTTGAGTTTGTATGCACTTAATTTAGGAGAGGATAACTCAATTGTTCTTGGCTAATTTGACCCCAAGGAATAAGCTGGGATATGTGCCAAATGCTCTATCCGGGGCGAAATACCCAAAAATGACCATGCCCTTTTTTTGGAAGACATTTCACTTGTATTTTCTAAAACGCTGCAACTGTAGACTTGCTAAGGTGCTCAAAATGTTTATAATGGCCATATTTAGGGGGAACATTGAAGGATACAAAATGTATACTTGCAATTTGATGTTAAATTTATTAAGTAAGGATAAATAATGCATGTTATGACCTAATTAGTACATGCAACTGCGACACCTGCATGCATATACCTGATAAATCTAGTTATAGGAGGTCAGCTGGGCATGCATGTAGCTACATGCCTAAAAATTGAGATAAATGCCAGCACAGCTGCATGCCTAAAATTTTATTAAATGAGATAAATACTAGCACAGCTACATGCCTGTTATTTTTGGTTCTATTAAATGAGCAGTACAGCTGCTTATCTGTCATTTTGGTTCTGGCAAAGTGAAAGAGGCTCCCTTGTTTATATAATAAAGCAAGAACTACAAGATCTGGAGAGAGAAAGGTCCATCACCAGTGTAATGGTAAGACAAAATAAACATGCAATTTCTGTGGGCTAGATTTTAAGTAGTGAATGGTGATACTCCATGTTGAGAAACACATTTCCCTACAGGATGAGGTACGACTTACTGCTCCTTGTGCTGCACCAAAGGCAATCAACCTTGATGAGTGTATCCTATGTCAAAAAAAGAAGCGATCTGAATACCTCTCTAGTGGTGAAACTGGCAGGAGTTGTATTGTTTCACTTGCCAAACAAATAGAGAGTAGTGACATTCGGGCAGCTAGGGTCCTCCAACTGACAGTGTCAGAGCAAGGTATCATTAAATACCATGCCTCTTCATGCTACAGAAGTTTTCGGAGGGATGTGACAAAAACTGTTAGCACATTAGCTCAACCAGAGCAATCTGAATCACCTGAGCAGGCCCAGGGACTTGGAAATGATCCAACAGAACAGCGATGCAAAAGATTTAAGCCTAGTGAAGCTATAAATGTCTGCATTTTTTGTGGAGCAGATCGCAAGACTGTCAAGCAAAAAAAGATTCACACACTATACAGAGTCTGTGAAAAACCAATGGCCCAAAAACTATTGAATGCAGCTATGTTATTTAAAGACCAAGTCTACACTGAGACAGCAGCAATGTGTGATGTAAATGATGTTTTGGCAGCTGATATCTTGTACCATGACTACTGTTGCAAGGCCTATATATTTCAATAAATATCAGGCTAAAATAGCAGAAATAATGGGGAACCTTGAAATGGAGGACTCGGTAGCTGCCAAAGATGATACTTTCAAGGCTAGATTCTTGGCCCTTAATCTTGATTTCAGCAAGTCAGCACACAGTCTGACATCCATCAGAGATAGGTTAAATGAAGGTTCAGCTGATATAGTGTCTAACAGATCTGTGAAGCAATTAATCATTGAGCTATATGGTGATGCTGTCTGCTTTACATACCCAAGTAATAAACGAAAATCCCAGATGGTACTTTGTACTAATAGCTGAACCTTCATTTGACCTATCTCTGATGGATGTCAGACTGTTCCAGTGATTTTAGAGAATTTTTGGTCATCTTCTACCAGCAAAAGTGCTTTCCAAGCATTCTATGTTGAATGGCTCACCACCAATTATCATGGCTCCAAACCTTTATATCTTGGTATATCACCACAAGCATGGATAGTGTCGGCTGGTTGTGCTTCTGTATTTCCTCAGCTCAACTGCACACATGAGGAAGCTGATGACAGGATGATGTTTCATATACAAGACATCTTAAGTCGCCGGTCGGGACCTACATCCATGACACTGTCATCAGGTGATACAGATGTCTTTGTGTGCCTACTGTACCACCTTACAGTGAATTGGAGAGACTTTGGTCTACAAGAACTCTGGCTAATTCGCAATTCTGGAATGAGAAGAGTGATCGTGCCACTCCATGACATTTGCAGTGCATTGGGAAATGACTTGATCAAGTGCCTTCCAGCAATTCATGCGCTAACTGGATGTGATATCACCAGCAAGATAGCAACCAAGTCTGCAGCCCTAAATGCCGTTCAGAAACCAGGAAGTTTTTCTTTGGTGCTTGATTTGAACTCTCCAGAGCTAACAGAAAGCTCAATACAGATGGCAGAGACATTCTTGGTCAAATGTCTCAAACCGACAACGGATCTGGAGACATTTGATGACCTACGTCTTGCTACATTCAATAGCAATGCCCTCAAGTTGGACTTTGCAAGAACTGCTTGCACCTCAACCAATGCAAGGAAGCATATTCATAGAGCATACTATCAAGTGCAGCTGTGGGTTCAAGCACCATTTAGAGATGCCACTTTGACCATGGATGCTGAGGCTTATGGTTTTGAAAGAAGGGAAAATATAATGGTACCTGAGATTGTGATCTAGCTCTAAACCTGAAGGCCTGCCAGATCCCTGCACATGTGGCAAGTGTGCTCGCAAGAATGGGTGTTGTTGCAGAGTAGCTGGAATTAAGTGCTGCAAGTACTGTAAATGTAAGGGAGGTGACAGTTGACAAAACCCAATTACTGAATAAACATAACATTATTTATAATCATGTTTGCATTTTATTGTAATGCTAAACTCAATGATACATCTATATATACTCTATATTCTTCATTTACCCCCTAAATATGGCCATTCTAAACATTTTGAGCACCATAGGAACTACAGCAATGTTTTAGAAGATACAGTGATATGTTTTCCAAAAAAAGGGCGTGGCCATTTTGGGGCATTTCGCCCCAGATAGAGCATTTGGCACATATCCCATCTTATTCCTTGGGGTCAAATTAGTCTAGAACAGTTGAGTTATCCTCTCCTAAATTAAGTGCATACAAATTTAAGCCAGGTCCTCCACTACTTAGACAAAGCCACCAAACTATTAAAGACAAGTGAAGTCACACACTTCCAAGCTCAGGACATGGCAGTCCCCGGAGACAGGAAAACCAGAGAAGGGGAAAATACAGCTGGCAGGTAACTCTGACAGTTCACAGAAGCTGTGTCATTATTGTGGCAGAAGGCATGCATTCAGAAAAGAAGCCTGCCCTGCTTTTGACAAACAACGCCTTATTTGCAGAAAAAGGTCATTTTGCTAGGAAATGTTGTTCATCAAAAGCTCATTACGTTGAAGATAAGAACAGTGGTGACGAGAAAGTCTTTTCATTCACGCAGTTATATCCCCTGCTAACCAGTCAGCTCTCGTAACCTGCACAATCAATGAAGTTGTAAAGTAAGCTTTGAGATAGACACGGGGGCCTCCTGTAACATCTTGCCCCTTGCTGACTATATCAAGGCCACAGGAGACAAGAAATGTACACAGATCAGCCCAACCAAAACCTGCCTTACTATGCACAATAACTCCAAGGCAACACCAATGGGCAAAGTCATGCTTCGAGTATAACAAAGTTGTCAGATACATTGTTTGTATTTTTTTGTTATGAGGTCCTCTGTGATGCCAAACCTAGGAAAAGGGAGCTCCATAGGGATGAAGCTTGTTCAGATCCTGGACTGTGACAACATTCACTTTGTCACAGCAGACACACCGGGCTCACCAACTACCCTGAGTGATCCCATACTGTGTCAGTATAGTACTCCAATGTGTTCAGTGGCATTGGCAAACTCCCTGTAGAATACACAATCCAAATGTACTCAGACAAAGTGCCTGTGGTCAATCCACCTTGCTGGCTGCCGGTTTCCTTAAGAGGGATAATATTCAAAGCTGAATTAGATACAATGGTAGCCAAGCAGATCTGACGGAACCCACTCCATGGGTGTTGAGCATTGTGGTGGCACAAAAGAAAGATGGTAAGGTACGCATATACTTAGATCCACAGCACCTCAATAAGGCAATTATGCGGAGCCACTACCCCCTCCCCACCATTGAAGAAGTTACAACCTGTCTGGCCAATGCCAAGGTATTCAGTGTCCTTGATGCCAAAACAGGATCATGAAAGGTGCAGCTGACAGAACAATCCAGTTTTTAGACAACGTTTAATAGTCCTATTGGAAGATATCAATGGAGGAGGATGCCCTTTGGCATTAGCAGTGCACCGGAAGTCTGGCAGCAGAAGATGAATGAGGTAGTTGAAGGCCTGAGTGGTGTCAAGGTTATAGCTGATGATTTCCTGATTTGTGGGTTTGGCGCCTCTAAGGAGGAGGCCACAGCAAACCATGATTCCAATTTGCATTCATTTCTTGACCGAGCAACAGAGAGGGGCCTCAAACTAAATCCTGAGAAAGTTAAACCCCGACTAAGTTCAGTTCCCTTCATTGACCACTTACTAACAGACAATGGACTGGCTCCAGACCCTCGGTATCGGCTCTTATCAGCATGCCTAAACCCACCAACGTCTAATCACTACAACAGCTTCTGGGCATGACACAATACCTATCAAAATTTTTACCTCAGTTATCAGTAGTTATGAGCTGTTACGCTAGCTCAACCACAAGGATGCCAACTGTCCCGAGCACAACACTGCCATTGCTATGGTGAAGTAACTGATCACCAATGTCCCTGCCCTCCAGTATTTTGATCCGAAACTGCCACTCACCCTTCACTGTGATGCCTCAGAGGGTGGACTAGGATATGTTCTATTACAACAGAGCCAACCCATAGCATTTGGAGCATGAGGTCTCACACAGACAGAAAGGAACTATGCTCAAATAGAAAAGGAGATGCTGGCCATTGTCTGTGGCTGAGAGAAGTTTGACCAGTTTGTCCATGGGTGGAAACAGTTGAAACGGACCATAAGCCACTGGTGAGCATAGCTCTGAAGCCAGTTCACAATTCACCAAAGAGACTACAATGGATGCTCCTTCAGCTGCAAAGGTATGACTTGAACGTTACGTATAAGAGAGGATCAGAAATGTATTTAGCTGATGCTCTTTCTAGGGCCTACCCTACCTAGTCAGTGTCGGTGTCGTCACCCCAATCTGAATTCTGTCACTCAGTGGAAGTAGTGGATCTTACCGAACACCTCCCAATATCTTCGAGACGCCTCAAACAAATTCAAGAGACTACAAACAAGGACTCCACCCTGCAATTTCTCAAGCAAAATATCCTTTCAGGCTGGCCAAATGACTAGACCCAAGTACCATTGGAGATAAGACCATATGTAAAGTGTCATGACGAGCTCTCCATCCAGGATTATAATTATACTGTATAAAGGCAGCAGAGGAAAGAATTGATACAAATGGTGCACGAGAGTCATCTCAGTGTGGAATCCTGCCTGTGAAGAGCAAGAGATGTTCTCTACTGGCCACTGTTGAACTCAGAAATCAAAGACTACGTGAGCAACTGCTCCATCTGCAACACACTACTGCCATCTCAAACCCAAGAACCACTCACTGTTCATGAGATTCTTGAGAGGCTATGGAGCTAAGTTGCCACTGACTTGTTCTCATTCAATGGTGACAGCGTTGTGGTGACCGTCGATTATTTCTCTAACTACATTGAGATGGAGAAGTTAGGAAGCCAAACCTCACCAGCCATGATCAAAGCCCTCCAAGCAACATTTGCTTGTCACAGCATACCCGACACAGTGGTATCAGATAATGGCCCCGCCTATGCCTCTGAGGAATTCAGCAAATTTGCAGCAACCTGGGAATTCAACCATGTTACAACCTCCCCACACTACCCGCAATCCAATGGCAAGGCTGAGAGTGTGGTAAAACGTGCAAAACTCTGCTGAAGAAAGCTAAGCTCACCAAGTCAGTTATCAACCTTGCACTGTTAAATTATCACAACACTCCAACGGAACCAACCAATTTTTCTGTAGCCCAACGCCTATTTGGTAGGCATACACAGACACTCCTGCCTTCATTTACCACACTGCTCAAGCCTGAAATCCCTCAACAAGTTCCTGCTAAAATTAAAGCAGGTCAACGGAAGCAAGCCAAGCACTATAACAAGACATCTAAACCGCTTCCTCCCTTGAACAGTGGTGATCTGGTGCATGTGAGGTTACCTGGCAGTACTACATGGAGTTTAGGAGTGTGCAAGAATCAGGTGGCACCGAGATCGTACTTGGCACAGTGTAAGGGCACAATATGCCGGTGCAATCGCTGACATATAAGGAAGGCAAATACCAACACAGCACGGGACCAATATGATGTTCAAGGCACTACATAGAATAGACTGAAACCTGACTGATTGAACTGAACTCATTCTTATAATGGGAAAGGTGTTGTAATGTAATTATGTGATTTTAGAATTACTATTGTATTTAGATAAATTCAGTTGATTTGTTGTAATTATTGAACTTGTACCTTGTGATTGTTGATGATTTGAATCTTAACAAAACAACTACTACTATATATGATTGAGTAGAATATCACAAACATATTGATCCTATATGGTTGAATGAAAATATTTCTAGCAAGTGAAGTACTACTAACTAAATTCCAAGATTGTGAATCCATTGGTAGAGAACAGCTAGGAGCGCATCGAATCCTATGGACAAGGGAGCATTAACTCCACAAACAGCGAAATTCAAATATGGCTGCTGTGTACTATAATAAGTAACTTTTAAAATTTCCTAATTAGGATATTATGCAGAGGCGCATGCTCACGTACATCACATTCCTAGAAATTACTCCACTTGACTATTCTAAGCTCTACCTTCGACTTGACGATCTTCCTATCAAAGCAGCTTTACACTAAGATGCCTTTCTGTTCATTTTTGTCCATCCACAATACCATCTATTTTAATGCTTATTTAGTACATATTTACATGATTCATGCTCTAAATAATGCACCGGTTAAATGCTGTGGTGCTTATTACCTTAGTTCAAAAAACTGACACAGCAACTATTGAAGCTCAACCACTACTTGATGCTCGAAAATGATGTTTAAGCTCTTATTTCAAAATTGACCGTGGCACCACTCAAGTACAGCTACTATTAAAGGTATGATTTTTAACTAAGGAAATACAGTATTCATCATTTGGCTTTGTCGTGTTCAAACTTCTGTACACACTGCTGTTAGTGCATTGAAGACTGAGAACTGTTGAGCTACATTCAGTCATACAAATCACAGCTCAAATGTATCTGCTTTGTGTGCATGGTTAGGTTGTAGGTTCAATGGTGTGTGTGTTTTTACATCTTTGTACTTTAAAGTTTGCTAGTGGTGTATCTATGTACACTGTACTATACATGCATTCAGGTTGCAAATGTTTCTTCATTATAGTAACAGATTGTACTTGACTAAATTTGCTGCCATGAAGTAGAAGTGAGGCATTAATATATATTATGTGACTGTAGACAAACACACACACACACACATACCTGGTGTACACATCACATCAGTACCATTCCATGTTGTGTTACTTTGACAGGTCCGAGTTTCACTACTACTTAACTCATAACCTTGATCGCATGAGAAGGTACAAGTGTCTTCAAACATATTCCCAGTACAGTCAATCATTCCATTATTAGGAGCAGTAAGTGATGGACATGACACTGAGAATTATAAACAGAAAACTATTTTTACCTCATTATCCACATTTCATTATAAGAGTGTACGTAAATACAGTACCAAAGCCTTTGTGTGTGCTTTACGTATAGTTATAGGTTGCTTTACTGCATAAGGACTCTTAGAAGATTCACAGCCTTTATTATACTTTATAGAACTTCGCGTGGGTGAGATCTTTTTGAATTTCATAAAGTACACTCTCAGCTGGCCAACAGTGCTTCATGACCACAAAGAGTGCTTTATTCGTTCAGCACAGCTGCCTACATGCCTTAGTGCAGGCTAATAGCCTGTGGGACTCATGCCAGTACGACTAATCACCCATGCCAGTGAAGGCTGATAGCCTCGCCGCGCTGAGTGATCAATCACCCCAGCCAATACGAATTCTACCACTGGATTGCTTTTATAGACATACCTAAATGCTTCGATGATGGGTGGGAGAAGGTAACGTTGCTGTTACGTTTGTTAATGTAAATGGACAAGTCCTGGAGATATCACAGAAATAATTCCCCATGTGACGCGCAATAGAGTCGATTGTGGGTTGTGAGCAAAACCTGCCAAAATACGTGATGAACGTATTCCATGCCAAACTATGGTGAACTACGCGTGAGTTACTTTGTTAAACTAGTTTGTGTGCATTCATGCTGCTAATAGTTTGTGCAACACGTGTTAATTGTGAGTCTTAGTGTATGGTGAAGCTACACGACTAGAAAGTTCCATAAATCATTTAAAGCATAGCCTTGCTCGTGCTATATGAAAAATAAAGCACTCAGCTTTGCCTCGTGCTTTATTAGCATCTCGGCCGCACACTTCATGCTTTATGTTTCATATAGCACTCATATCTATGCTTTAAAATATACAAATTCAACATCATCACGAGTTGTGCATTTGACATAAGAAGTATTAAAATATTAAGACATTTTTTACCACTAAATAAGATTGAGACACTCTAATAGAGAAACTACATAAATAAAGTTCTTTGAGTGTAAGTGTGTCAGTGTGTGTGTGTGTGCATGCGTCTGTATTTGTGTGTGTGTCAGTGAGTGTGCGCGTGCATGTATGCATCCATGCGATGCATGCATGTACGTATGTGTGTATATATGTATGTATGTGTGTATGTATGTATGTATGTATATGTATGTATGTATGTATGTATGTATGTATGTATGTATGTATGTATGTATGTATGTATGTATGTATGTATGTATGTATGTATGTATGTATGTATGTATGTATGTATGTATGTATGTATGTATGTATGTATGTATGTATGTATGTATGTATGTATGTATGTATGTATGTATGTATGTATGTATGTATGTATGTATGTATGTATGTATGTATGTATGTATGTATGTATGTATCTATGTATGTATGAATGTATGTGTGTGTGTATGTATGTATGCATGCATGTATGTATGAAAGCATGTCAGGGGCGTAGCCAGGATTTTTTTGAAGGGGGTTTGGATTCAAAGTGGAATGTATTTAGGGGAAGGCCTGGGTGCTTCCCCTAGACCATGTAGGAACAAAAATATGTATACAAAAAAATGTGCTCCTAGGCAGTAACATTAAAAGGTGCTGTTTGTGCATCTAACTAGCTAAAACCTACACACTGCTGTTTATGCAGCTTATAGATATAACCTATTGCCATACTAACTAATCTCCACTACATACTGATAGCTAACTTAGCATACAGGAGCCCTCCACACTTGAGTCCTTTAGTTGGCAATACTTTCTTCCACGTATACATTATGTTCGGCTGGTCCTGCTGTTGATGGTCAGTAGCCTGACGCATGCATAACACCACCACTCAAGTTTATCACAGCTGCTGCCTTGTGATTTGTCTCAAGACAATTCTTTGAAGTTTTAAACATGCATCACGTGTACAATTGATCACATGATGCAATAGATGCATTAATGAGACGTGACCCTCAAGAGTAGTACAGAGGAGTGCCAGTAGGCAAGTAGCTACTGGAGAGCTCCAGGGCTGTAAGATTTGGTGTGGTTTTTAATTTCAAAAAATTCTGCCTCTGCAAGGGGGGTTTGTCTGAACTATCCGAACCCCCCTGGCTATGCCCTTGCATGTACATATGTATAGAAATATGAGTTGAAAGTGTTTGGAAGATAGAAACTTATTGTAGGTTATTAGCATCCCCAATAGAAATACACAGTAATCAAAATGAATTTAGGTCAGCCTCGTTGGGAAAAGGCCAATGGTTGACTCATTTTCTGTACTTAGTGCATAAAAATCATTACCTTTTGTGCACATGGCCTTGGTTCCATTCCAGAATTTATTACTCTGACAAGTTCTCTTCTCACTACCACTTAGCTCATAACCTTGATTACATGAGAAGGTACAAGTGTCTTCAAATATATTCCCAGTACAGTTAATAATTCCATTATTAGGAGCAGTAGTAAATTGCTGGCAGGACACTACAAAATCAATAAAATTACAGTTATTACATGATAATCAATCACAACCGAAACAGGTACAAATGCAGCAGTGTGTTCTCCATGAACAGGCTAATCCACAAAGGCATATATAGTACTTATTTTGTGCACACAACCAGAAGGCTAATCCAAAAAGAAAATATGATGATGGCAAACTTTGTTTCCACTACATCATAAAGAAATACCCATAAACTCACATGTCTTTTAGCATATGGATACAAAAGGAACATAACCTTACTCTTTATGAACAGGTAAATCCAATGGTGTAGTAGATAAAACTGGAGCAATTAAACTGTACACAAATGTTTATTTAGTATATGTGACTCGCTGAGTAAGAACTGGCTGTTTTTGCACATTCCTCAAATTCTATTTTATTGCTTCTCTGTTATCTAAAATAACAAAGGGGTGGACAGCCAAAGTTTCAGCCTTTTGTGATGAATAGTCTTGGATTTATAGCGCCAGAGACTTGGAACAGGAATAAACTCGATTTGTACAGCAACAATATGGTAAATAAATTACAAACTTTAATTGATCATAACTCACAACTAAAACAAGCTACGAAAATGAGGTTTGGCTCAGCCTGTTCACCATGAACTGACAATTGATCAAGGTATAGTGTTTTCCCTGTACATCCCTGTGTGAATGAAAAATAAGGCAACTCCAACATAAAATAACGACGGTGAACTTTATTTCTACCATATTGTAAATAAGCATCCATGAACTCATGTACCAATCGTTGTACAAACTCAAAACAAAGATTTTACTCCCCACGAACAGGAGAATCTGGTGGTTTATAGGGTTTATTGATTTGAGCTTTGTTTTATTACATACTGAAGCGATTAAAACATGCATAATTTTTTTATGTAGCATGCGTATTTTTACTCAGTACATATCAATACGTTTTTTATAAATTTGCAAGAATGGTTGGTTTTCACTCAGCAGGTCACAGATGTATTTCTTTATGCAGTATGTATTTTAATATTTTATAGCAATACAGAATTTTGCAAGCACGGCCAACCTGTTGCTTAGAGTGTACAGTGGAACCTATGTTACGGTCACCTGGATTAGGCGGTCACCTCTGCATAACGGCCATGGTCACGAGGTCCCAAATATTTTCCCATACAAATGTATGCATTGTGGTCTGCATTAAGCGGTCAACTGTCTAACGCGTATAACGGCCAGCCAACAATTTGCCTATGAATCACTGTATACATAACTTTCTCCTTCGTATAGCGGTCGCTACCTTTTATGGTGGCTTGTTAAGCCAATTTCCTGGTACCACTGGCACTGTTTCAATTAATGCGCAATTATCACACTTCCTGCCTTTCAATGAATACTATATAATCAATCAGGCTTTATTGCTTAAGCGTATTCAATAGCTATAACCAACATTCATAAACTCACCTTACCCTTTCTGTATTAAATATTCAGACTGTATTGTGGTTGGCGCGAGCCTCTTAATAATATTTACTCATTTATAACGGTCATAGCCACTAAAATGCTGCTGACAACCTTATGCAGGTTTTCTCTATAACAGCCACCTGTATATAAAGGCCAGATATATCTAGTCCCAAGGTGACCGTTATAGACAGGTTCCACTGTATTTGCTTTATATACTCCAATGTCATCGTGGTATATGTACACACACTTACCTGGTGTACACATCACATCAGTACCATTCCAGGTTTGATCACTCTGACAGGTTAGAGTTTTACTACCACTTAGCTCATAACCATGATCACAAGAGAAGGTACAAGTGTCTTCAAACATATTCCCAGTACAGTCAATCATTCCATTATTAGGAGCAGTAAGTGATGGACATGACACTGAGAATTATAAACAGAAAACTATTTTTACCTCATTATCCACATTTCATTATAAGAGTGTATGTAAATACAGTACCAAAGCCTTTGTGTGTGCTTTACGTATAGTTATAGGTTGCTTTACTGCATAAGGACTCTTAGAAGATTCATACATTAAATTATCCTTACTTACATACATCCTTTATTATACTTTATAGAACTTCGCGTGGGTGAGATCTTTTTAAATTTCATAAAGTACACTCTCAGCTGGCCAACAGTGCTTCATGACCACAAAGAGTGCTTTATTCGTTCAGCACAGCTGCCTACATGCCTTAGTGCAGGCTAATAGCCTGTGGGACTCATGCCAGTACGACTAATCACCCATGCCAGTGAAGGCTGATAGCCTCGCCGCGCTGAGTGATCAATCACCCCAGCCAATACGAATTCTACCACTGGATTGCTTTAATAGACATACCTAAATGCTTCGATGATGGGTGGGAGAAGGTAACGTTGCTGTTACGTTTGTTAATGTAAATGGACAAGTCCTGGAGATATCACAGAAATATTTCCCCATGTGACGCGCAATAGAGTCGATTGTGGGTTGCGAGCAAAACCTGCCAAAATACGTGATGAACGTATTCCATGCCAAACTATGGTGAACTACGCGTGAGTTACTTTGTTAAACTAGTTTGTGTGCATTCATGCTGCTAATAGTTTGTGCAACACATGTTAATTATGAGTCTTAGTGTATGGTGAAGCTACACGACTAGAAAGTTCCATAAATCATTTAAAGCATAGCCTTGCTCGTGCTATATGAAAAATAAAGCACTCAGCTTTGCCTCGTGCTTTATTAGCATCTCGGCCGCACACTTCCATGCTTTATTTTTCATATAGCACTCACATCTATGCTTTAACATATACAAATTCAACATCGTCACGAGTTGTGCATTTGACATAAGAAGTATTAAAATATTAAGACATTTTTTACCACTAAATAAAGATTGAGACACTCTAATAGAGAAACTACATAAATAAAGTTCTTTGAGTGTAAGTGTGTCAGTGTGTGTGTGTGTGTGTGTGTGTGTGTGTGTGTGTCTGTATTTGTGTGTGTGTCAGTGAGTGTGCGCGTGCATGTATGCATCCATGCAATGCATGCATGTACATATGTGTGTATATATGTATGTATGTGTATGTGTGTATGTATGTATGTATGTATGTATGTATGCATGTATGTATGTATATGTACGTATGTATGTATGTATGTATGTATGTATGTATGTATGTATGTATGTATGTATGTATGTATGTATGTATGTATGTATGTATGTATGTATGTATGTATGTATGTATGTATGTATGTATGTATGTATGTATGTATGTATCCACCCCAAAAACACCTTCGCTGTAAAAAAGGCGCGCCCAAGAAACTACAAGTACCTGGAACCCAATGTAAAAAACATAAAGAAAAAACAGCTTAGCTGAAGTGAAAAGTAACTGGTAACTTAAAGAGCTGATATCTGAAGCGGCCAAGAATACCATTACTAAAGTTTAATCCATGCAAGAACACCTTGGCTATAAAACAGGTGTATACATGAAAGTAATACTGTGTTCACACCAGCACGCATCTCGAGCCCAGCCTGGTACGGTACGGAAAGTGCATCCATTCACACGTAACCTATTTGCGTACATCCACAGAAGTATAGGAATCACGTGTGGTCACGTGTTTGATGTTTATCTTGCAGCGGCAGCGCGTAATGGACCTAAGCGTGCAGTTGTTTCAGTTTCTCTGTGTGGAATCGACACGAAGAGCGAGGCTCAGAGCTAGGCGGGCCAAGAAGAGATTGCAGATCGCTAAAAGATCTTTAGAGAATTTTCGAAGGCAACAAGTGGCAAAACGAAGGATATTGATGGCCATCTCCCTCCTAGTTGCACAATTGCTGACACCAATAGAAAGACTATGCTGGACTGTGACCAGGTGACTAACTGCTAGCTATTATGTGTTGTTATGATTTTTACAGTCATTGCGTAGGTGTATGCTTGTCTTGATAACTGTTAATTGTAGGTCTGACACGTGGTGGAAGAACATTGTGTTAAGAACATTCACTCACCAGGATTGGTTGGAGAACTTCCGTATGAGTAAGGAGACTTTCTTGTACATTTGCAGGAGATTATCTGGAGTGTTAATCAGACAAGACACAGTTATGCGGCGTTCCATCTCTGTGCAACAAAGAGTTGCTATAACATTGTGGTGTTTAGCTACTCCAGCTGAATACCGCACTATCAGTCATCTCTTTGGAGTTGCACGATCGTCAGTATGTGAGATAGTGCATGAAACTTGCAACGCAATCGTAGATGTGCTACTCAAGGAATATATAAAGTTTCCGACTGGTAGGGACTTGGATCAAACAGTGAACTTGTTTAAAAGCAAGTGGGGTGTACCTCAATGCTTCGGTGCTGTAGATGGTTGCCATGTACCTATATCGGTACCATGTGAAAATCATACCGACTATTATAATAGGAAGGGGTGGTACTCTATGCTCATTCAAGGTTTGGCTGACGCCAATTACTGCTTCCTGGACATATGCGTGGGATGGCCAGGCAGTGTCCATGATGCACGGGTGTTCTCTCACTCTAATTTGTATTCAAAAATTACAAGAGGACAATTGTTACCGGATAAACCAGAACTCATTTCTGGCATCAGCGTTCCACTGTTTATGATAGGGGATTCAGCATATCCTTTACAGTCATGGCTTTTGAAGCCCTTCCAACATAACAGTGATTTAACTACCCAGCAACGTACTTTCAATTATCGAATTAGTAGAGCTAGAATTGTGGTTGAGAATACATTTGGCAGGTTGAAGGCTCGGTGGCGAAGATTGATGAAAAGGAATGACATGTTTGTACACAACATTCCACAGGTTATTGCTGCTGCTTGTGTTCTACACAACATTTGTGAGCAGCACAATCAACATTTCAATGATGCTTGGTTACAAGCTGAAGATACTCACGATCAACCAGCCACTACAATGTATAGAGATACGTCAAGTAGCAACAGTAGCAGATCAAGGCAAATCAGGAATGCTTTGGTCAGTTACTTTCAAACACATTAAGCAAGTATGTACTATGCAAGTATGTACTATGCATGCATGCATATAATAGACTACACGTATTAAAAACTTTACAAGATTAACTTTTCTTGTATTTGATTATTATAATAACATTGGTACATTGAATGATGCGAAAAGTGTATACAACTATACAATTATGTTTCAGTAATCACATGAGATGTACCTTAGGGCTCTACAACCCATCTTGTGTGGCATCAGGATCATATGGGTCCGGATAAGGATAGGATGGGTATGGCAATTGAAATGAACTGGGATGTGGATTGACGTTACCTCTTGTAAGTACGTTCATCATTTGTAATTGGAAGTTTTGCTCATCCCTCCTCATTTGGGCCTCCAGTTCCATCTGACGTTCTTCCATTTTTGCTCTTTTGTTTTCTAGCTCCATCATCATCTTGTCTGATTTCTCCTGCATAGATATAAACTTGTCAAGCAAATCTCCTGTGACATCATACTTGGATTTCTTGCGCTTTCTTGTGTTGTTGACAGCTTCCTTTTCTGGTGGTGTTGTACTGTTGCCTGCAGGAGTCTCAGACGTTTCACTACTAGCAGATGGTACCAGTGTTATAGGGTCGGTTGTGTCACTCACTGCTTGTGACTCATCATTATCATTAAACTGCGTAGAATCATAGCTCGATGACTGATCAAAAGTGTCTGGAATAGTGTCGTCCATTCTTGCAATCGGGTCATTCAGAGATGAATCTACAACCACTGGAGGTTGAGTAGCTGGCTTGTGACCAATTACTCCATCTATGGCATCAAAGTAATCCCACTCTGGGTATCTGCCTTGTCCAGTTTCCTTTCTTTTATCCTTTACTTTTTTATATTCACCTCTTAGCTTCTTCATTTTGTCCCTACATTGATCCATAGATCTAGTATAACCTGCATCTGCTAACTCATTGGCAATCTTTGTGTACACATCTCTATTTCTTCGACATCCCTCTAGCTGCTCTTGTATACTGGCATCACCCCATATGCTAATAAGTTTAAGTGTCTCTTCTTTGCTCCAGAACGTAGCCATAGCTGATTTTAGCTGTTACCATACGTAGCTATTAACGATCGGCTATTAACACACCACTTAACGACTGGTCACCACGTGTTGCACCACTAAGATTTCGATTTAGAGAGCACTTTAAATTGTGGGATGGTCCGAGTTGCCGACCCAAATTGTGTTCAGACGAGTGGCAACTGTGCGAACCGAACCGTACCAGTGCGAGCAGCCTCGTAATTTTGGCACGACTAGCTTGGTTCGGTGCGGGACGGTTGGTATGTGTTCACACGCGATACTTTTGCTGGACCGAACTGTACCGTACCGAGCAGTACCGAGCTTGCGAGCTGGTGTGAAATCAGAATGGAGTATAACTGGAAACTGAAATGGCTGATATCTGAAGCGGCCAAGAATGAATGGTCATATACAACTAATTCAAAAATTTAACACTGAACCTTTATAATTCAGCTGTGTTCTATATTCACTCTTGCTGCATTGTAAAGTAATTTCTTTTAACTCTAATTGGCTGGTAATTTGGCCACCTTTTTTTGCTCTATTATACTGACTATTAAAAAAGGCGGCCAAATTACCAGCCAATTAGAGTTAAAAGAAATTACTTTACGATGCAGCAAGAGTGAATATAGAACACAGCTGAATTATAAAGGTTCAGTGTTAAATTTTTGAATTAGTTGTATATGACCATTCATTCTTGGCCGCTTCATATATCAGCCATTTCAGTTGCCAGTTACTTTCATGTATACACCTGTTTTATAGCCAAGGTGTTCTTGCATGGATTAAACTTTAGTAATTGTATTCTTGGCCGCTTCAGATATCAGCTCTTTAAGTTACCAGTTACTTTTCACTTCAGCCAAGCTGATTTTTCTTTTTCTTTTTTACATTGGGTTCCAGGTACTTGTAGTTTCTTGGGCGCGCCTTTTTTACAGCGAAGGTGTTTTTGGGGTGGATATCACTCATTTTTGTCAGTGATAGACTCTACATTTGGTTTAAAAGGTAATTTTTTTGGAAATGAGCAATTAACATTAATGCAGAATATTATCTTGGAGAGTCAGTAAAATCCATACATAATAATGATTGTTTCATAACACCGTAAATTCGGAAGTATGAATTTACGGTGTAGTATGACTGTTCTATTAGAGTAAATTTATCTTTACTGCCTGCACGTCATGAATATATCTCATATCTGTGCATGTTAAATGCTTCAGACACCTAATTAAACTTGCAAGTGCCTAATTAGTTCACAGTTGCTACACAGCTATAAATACATTTGTAATTGTTATCATCATAATCATTTATCATGTTATAACCATTTTGTTTAATATTTTCGTCACAACTTCAGGATTAGAGCAGCAGAGAAAGGAATAGAGGACTCAACCATCAAGACTTGTATATGGGAGATGGAACAGTATTGCGATGGACAATGCCGGTACTAACCCCTCAAGGGTGTTGCAGTACAGTATAGATGCAAGACCAGAGCCTTGATCGTCACCTTTTGACTGTGGTCACAACTTCAGGATTGGAGCAACAGAGAAAGGAATGGAGGACTCAATCATCAAGACTTGGGGAGATGGAATAGTATTGCCATGGACAATGCCAGCACTAACCTCTCAAGGATGTCACAGTGCAATATCGATACAACCACTCCAACCAGTGCATAAGACCAGAGCTCGATCATCACCTTTTGACTGAAATTTTTATACTTGATGAAGCAATTAAAACAAAAAAGTTGTAGTACTTATACTTTCCTGAGGGAGCATGCCCCCAGAGTCCCAGACTCCCTTGCCTGTTCAGCAGAATAATAGGATTGAGCCTTACTACCACTTTCACCTTTATTCTTGGCCTGAATGTACATATCAGCAACATAATACAGTAGCTGTAGATAATGCTAGTTAATGCCCCTAGGCAGAGCTATAGGGGTGGGAATTTTTCCCTACTATCATACTATCATAGTAGTTCTTCTCGCAGTTCTTTGCCTGGCCATCATCAACTGCTGTCCATCAACTGCTGTCAAAACATTAGTCTCGTCCCCCAGACCCTTCCTCAAGCATGCTTATCACACAAAAATAACTTAGTTTAGCAGTGCACAAACAATTATTCATTAACAGCTTATACTATAATAAAGTACACTTACCGCATTGTTGAACCATGTATACCACCAGAATCCACCAGATTGACAACTAACACGTGATCTATTTAGGGGAAATCTTGTGGAAAGTCCCTAATTACCTTAAGCGGACACTCATGATACGTGGTTTTAAATTGAATGGTTTAAGAATGTAACTGGATGGTGAGGCGTACTTTAATCGGCTCGACTTTACTGAGAAACTTGAGCCCCTCATGAGAAACTACATCGCTTGAGCAACGCTTGAAAAAGTAAGAGTCAAGAATACTGAGGGACTCTATGATATATGCCGGTCTTGAATGCTAACGAAACGAGGAGTGAAGTTTGTGCAATGTGTCACATCGCCACACACTGATTCACTGTGTTTGTGCGATAGGGTTTTTGGACCTGTCCACCAGATGTTGAAAGGAAATTCATTCCACCACATGTTGAAAGGAAATTCATTCCAACTTGTGAAGTTATTGGTATACTCATTGTTGGGGTCCATGGGGACATCAATGATCATTTACCAGTCAGCTGTAAGTAATATCACAACAGAAGGAAAGGAACCATTTCCATACCCCTATGGCATACTGATTTTCCAGGTCAGTTTATGTACACCCAACCACAGAAATGTAAAGCTTGGTGGAAAATAAACACCTTTTTACTCAGTTACAAGAGATTCACCCAGCTGGGATAAAATGTTGAAGTGAATGTCATTAGTACCTACTTGCGGTTCATCAGGTATTGGACAATTCCAAGTGTCCAGATTATGCAGTTGTCCTCATGTTCAAGTTTACACGTTTAGGCAAGTTCCACAACATCCTATAATCTATTACTATATCAGTGTGGAATAATGCTTATATAATATTTTTCATATTCCAGGCTTTAGGTACGTGTATTGTATTTAACACCTGCTTGTTGGTTTTTGCAGGCCATCTGGTCATACTGGTTTATCCACTAGCAGTTGAATGTGATCATGGTACATATGTAAGTTGAGACCATGCAGGAACAAAGATACAGGTGTCATGAATTTCAGGTCAGTTGACATTCAGAGGAATTGTATTATTGCAATTGTTCTTTTTGTAGTTATCAATTATCAGTGACCAGTTTGTGATAGCGTACTTTTGTTTGACTAATGACCAAACGTTCTGGTTTACATGCTTACCCAACAGTTATGTTACTCACTTAACCTGCATATGGGATATATATTTTTTAGTTCATTTTGATTATTCATCCTTTATTGGTACAGCCTGGCATATTGATTTTTTGCACATTCTCTTTTTAATTCAGTGCCTGCTGGATTGTTTCGTCAGATATCGAAACAGATGTCTTTGGTGTTGCGACCGATGTTCCAGGTCAGTTTGCATGTGTGTTTAATTTAAGGTTGACTTCAGTGCCTGCTTATTCTTTTACAGGTCTCGGTATTGAGTGTCATGAATTTCAGGTCAGTTGACGTACAGAAGAATTGTATTATTGCAATTGTTGTTTTTGTAGTTATCAATTATCACTGTATACTAGTGATGTGAATTTGCAGGTCAGTCTACTCAGATGTATCAGGCATGGTGTTGATGGGTTCGAACAAGTATCCAGTGTAGACTGTAGTGGCATCAAGGGTGTTAATTTCCAGGTCAGTTTACATGTTGTGATGTTAGTGATTTTTTCCTAGTACCCAGATGTTAAGTGTATTGTATTTAATGCCCACCTGTTATGTTTTTAAATTATGGTATATCAGTGTAGACAGTGCAACAGTAAGCCTTCTGTGTTGTAGTAACTATTTGTTTCATAATATTATGCTGTTGTCCCGAAATGGCACAATTTTTGGGCAACCAGTGTGAAGTCCGGTGGTACAAACATTGTATTATAACCAAGTTGTGATAGCGTACTTTTGTTTGACTAATGTCCTAATGTTTTGGTTTGACTAATGTCCTAATGTTCTGCTTACCCAACAGTTATGTTATTCATTCACTTAGCCTGGGATATAATTTTTGTTCATTTTGATTATCCATGCTATTATTGACACAGCCCGGCATATTGATTTTTTGTACATTCTCTTTTAATTCAGTGCCTGCTGGATTGTGTCATCAGATATCGAAACAAGTGTTTTTGGTGTTGCGACCGATGTTCCAGGTCAGTTGCATGAGCGTTTAATTTAAGGTTAACTTCAGTGCCTGCTTATTCTTTTACAGGTCTCAGTATCGTCATGCTGACATACAAGAAATCATCACTATTGTTGGAACTATTTTTAGTCAAGTCTTGATGTGATGTTAATTAACGTTGTTACACATTGTTGTATGTTTACCATATGGCAAGAAATTATCATGGCCATCATGAAATTTGAATATTGTGTAAGTTGCGTGGAACAACCCCAACTCATACATGGTCACTGGCAAATCACGAACCACATTCGAGCCACAACACCACCAACCACATTCGAGCAATCCATTACAACATTTTGTTGCACCATTTGTGTGTGCATAATACTTAATGAAAGCCACAACACAAGCTACATGGTAAACACTACATAGAGGTGGTAACCCCTAAAGGCTTGTTACCTTTTGTATTCACCTTACCGGCCTTTGTGGTTAATCTATTAAAAATTACATGTAAATAGAGAATTGAAGAGTATGCTTAAAGCACCTTCGCTAGTGATCTTGTTCTTCAAACCATAAGACAACTGGCGATTTATAAACACTCGCATGGGGTGTGGTACTAAATGGAATTTAAAAGATTTCTGCTTAAAACGCCATCCCTAGGGAACTTACAGTTCAGCACGCTGTCACAACTTGTTTATCAGGCATTAGAGTTTGTGTCCACGTCGTGTCTTTAAAAGTTATTGTAGGGATTAGAGGTTGATTGAAGAAAATACGTGTATAGGCAAACCAGGATTGGATAATGTCAGTGCTAGATGGACTATACAAACACGGCTATGTTGACTGGTTGACTGGTATAATGTGACAGTGGTGGTAACATAAGGTAAAGAAATAAAGTGAAATACGCCTATGTTTTATTTTGCGATGGTTACTTTTTTATTTTAGCGAGGTCGCTATGATGATGATAACAACTCCTAAAGATTTTTTTATCACGTAACGCAATACAAATCTATTGAGAGATGTTGCATAATTTAGGACTAATATTGCGAAACCGGCCCTACACGTAAATAACTCACAGTGGTGGCCGCGCGTCTTTTAATTGGACGTGCTCTTTGTAGTTTCTTGGCCGCGCGACTCACTACTGTGAGTCTTGATGTATGTATGTATGTATGTACGTACGTATGTATGTATGTATGCATGTATGTATGTATATGTACGTATGTATGTATGTACGTATGTATGTATGTATGTATGTATGTATGTATGTATGTATGTACGTATGTATGTATGTATGTATGTATGTATGTATGTATGTATGTATGTATGTATGTATGTATGTATGTATGTATGTATGTATGTATGTATGTGTGTATGTATGTGTGTGTGTATGTATGCATGCATGTATGCATGAAAGCATGTCAGGGGTGTAGCCAGGATTTTTTTGAAGGGGTTCGAATTCAAAGTGGAATGTATTTAGGGGAAGGCCTGGGTGCTTTCCCTAGACCATGTAGGAACAAAAATATGCATACAAAAAAATGTGCTCCTAGGCAGTAACATTAAAAGGTGCTGTTTGTGCATCTAAGTAGCTAAAACCTACACACTGCTGTTTATGCAGCTTATAGATATAACCTATTGCCATACTAACTAATCTCCACTACATACTGATAGCTAATTCAGCATACAGAAGCCCTCCACACTTGAGTCCTTTAGTTGGAAATACTTTCTTACAGGTATACATTATGTTCGGCTGGTCCTGCTGTTGATGGTCAGTAACCTGACACATGCATAACACGACCACTCAAGTTTATCACAGCTGCTGCCTTGTGATTTGTCACAAGACAATTCTTTGAAGTTTTAGCCATGCATCACGTGTACAATTGATCACATGATGCAATAGATGCATTAATGAGACGTGACCCTCAAGAGTAGTACAGAGGAGTGCCAGTAGGCAAGTAGCTACTGGAGAGCTCCAGGGCTGTAAGATTTGGTGTGGTTTTTAATTTCAAAAAATTCTGCCTCTGCAAGGGGGGTTTGTCTGAACTATCCGAACCCCCCTGGCTATGCCCTTGCATGTACATATGTATAGAAATATGAGTTGAAAAGTGTTCGGAAGATAGAAACTTATTGTAGGTTATTAGCATCCCCAATAAAAATACACAGTAATCAAAATGAATTTAGGTCAGCCTCGTTGGGAAAAGGCCAATGGTTGACTCATTTTCTGTACTGAGTGCATAAAAATCATTACCTTTTGTGCACATGGCCTTGGTTCCATTCCAGAATTTATTACTCTGACAAGTTCTCTTCTCACTACCACTTAGCTCATAACCTTGATTACATGAAAAGGTACAAGTGTCTTCAAATATATTCCCAGTACAGTTAATCATTCCATTATTAGGAGCAGTAGTAAATTGCTGGCAGGACACTACAAAATCAATAAAATTACAGTTATTATATGATAATCAATCACAACCGAAACAGGTAAAAATGCAGCAGTGTGTTCTCCATGAACAGGCTAATCCACAAAGGCATATATAGTACTTATTTTGTGCACACAACCAGAAGGCTAATCCAAAAAGAAAATATGATGATGGCAAACTTTGTTTCCACTACATCATAAAGAAATACCCATAAACTCACATGTCTTTTAGCATATGGATACAAAAGGAACATAACCTTACTCTTTATGAACAGGTAAATCCAATGGTGTAGTAGATAAAACTGGAGCAATTAAACTGTACACAAATGTTTATTTAGTATATGTGACTCGCTGAGTAAGAACTGGCTGTTTTTGCACATTCCTCAAATTCTATTTTATTGCTTCTCTGTTATCTAAAATAACAAAGGGGTGGACAGCCAAAGTTTCAGCCTTTTGTGATGAATAGTCTTGGATTTATAGCGCCAGAGACTTGGAACAGGAATAAACTCGATTTGTACAGCAACAATATGGTAAATAAATTACAAACTTTAATTGATCATAACTCACAACTAAAACAAGCTACGAAAATGAGGTTTGGCTCAGCCTGTTCACCATGAACTGACAATTGATCAAGGTATAGTGTTTTCCCTGTACATCCCTGTGTGAATGAAAAATAAGGCAACTCCAACATAAAATAACGACGGTGAACTTTATTTCTATCATATTGTAAATAAGCACCCATGAACTCATGTACCAATCGTTGTACAAACTCGAAACAAAGATTTTACTCCCCACGAACAGGAGAATCTGGTGGATTATAGGATTTACTGATTTGAGCTTTGTTTTATTACATACTGAAGCGATTAAAACATGCATATTTTTTTTATGTAGCATGCGTATTTTTACTCAGTACATATCAATACGTTTTTTATAAATTTTGCAAGAACGGTTGGTTTTCACTCAGCAGGTCACAGATGTGTTTCTTTATGCAGTATATATTTTAATATAATTTTATAGCAATACAGAATTTTGCAAGCATGGCCAACGTGTTGCTTAGAGTGTATTTGCTTTATATACTCCAATGTCATCGTGGTATATGTACACACACTTACCTGGTGTACACATCACATCAGTACCATTCCAGGTTTGATCACTCTGACAGATTAGAGTTTTACTACCACTTAGCTCATAACCATGATCACATGAGAAGGTACAAGTGTCTTCAAACATATTCCCAGTACAGTCAATCATTCCATTGTTAGGAGCAGTAAGTGATGGACATGATACTGAGGATTGTAAACAAAAAGCTATCTTTACTCATTTACATACTAAACACATACATACATTAACACATGGATATATAGCAAGGACAGATACAAAAGCTGGCAAGGGTATAACAACACGCCTAGGTCAAATGCAGGTGGTCAGAGAGAAACTTTCACCTCCTATAGTGCTATAAACATACATCTAATCTTACAGTAAGATTTTCAGATGTCAGAGTTTTAACTGGGATGTATGCATTAACATCAGTATAAATGTTCTTGCTGAGTAGCAGTCAACTCAAATTTACTCACACGGTATTGCTATGACAGTACTATTAACAGTTATTGACTGCTCTATTAGAGTATCTTGATTGTTTACAGGATTATTCTAGTAGACACCAGAGAAGGGTGTGGGGAGGACATGATTCATGCTCAAAATGAAGCACTCATCATGTGACAATGAACAAATTGTATAACACACTAAGCTATACTATTGCACTACTAGTTTGAAGCCTCAGCATTGCTCGAGGCTGGTTTTAAGAGACATCTTTTCTGGGTGGTGGTGCAAGCTTGAATGGCAATTTCTGGCTTTGCATGGTAAGGACCTGGCTTGATGAGAATCAGTTGTGCACTGGTGGATGGTCTGTTACAGTTACAGTCAACCAAACATTTTCTGTATTGATTCTACTGCACATCAGCCACTAAGGCACCAGTATGGTCATGTAATCTTTTGTCTGACTTCAGTTATAGTCCCTCTCAGTTATAATAACTTGAAACTGCTGATGAACTATTTGGATAGTTTTGTCTTCAAAATGCAGTTACATATCTTGTTTTACTAGTGTTAAATCCCTAATTTACTATGTGCTGTAGCTATCAGCAAGTTCTAAAGCTTTCCAATTAAGCCTCCATCAGCACATTAAAAGCATAATAGGCTGGAGTACTATGCCAGCATATAAAGCTGATATTTCAAACTTGATTGTATGAAAATCATACTCTCTAATAGAGCAGTCAGTGGAAACTGTAAAACTGCAATAGAGTACTCAAATATATTTCCTTACATTGACATATCTCGTAGAACAAGTCATTTTGTAGTGAACTACTCTAATAGAGTATTCACTGATTAAAATGTGTCCAAGATAATTGCAAGAAATGTTATTAACCAAGGAGCATAAATGCAAGCATATAATGGGAACACTGAATGAGCATGATAGGTAAAAATTTGTTGAAAACATTTTGGGTAAAATTTTGAGCATATATTTGACTCAGGCCTATTTCCAATAGCTAGCAAAAAGTTACTATGGAATTATGGTGGTCTAACCACTTGCCAACACATTTGCCTTACAAGCTTAACTTCATTTGTATTTTAAACTTTTGTTTCCATCTTCACCAAAGCAAATTCACCTGTATACCACAAAATAGAAGTTCTTTATTGTGGACTCTTGTAATTATGTATAGGACAAATCAAGTCAGTTATAGTTTTTGTGATTTATATAACTTCCTTCTTGGTACATAATGTTGCTTAGTTTAGTAACTTTAAAATAGTGCATGTTTAACTGTAATATAGTTTCAAGTAGTTTCATTGTGTAATTCATAAGCAAAATGTTAAACTTACTTCGATTTTTACACAGCTGTTGGGAAAGATTTTTCTCAAGTTGTTCCAGAGCTGGTTCATCAAGGTTGTCTACCAAAAATACCATGGATGGGTCACCGGTAATAGTGTATAATTGATCTTGATCAACATTTCCTATTCCTACAGCAAACAGCTGATAGAGTTGCTCTATATGAAATTTCTTAGCCTCTCTCCGTAATGTTATTGGTTCGTCTTTTGATTTACCCTCAGTTAGAATTATAGCAATGTTGGGATAGTCAGGTCTAAAACCCATTGAATCACTGTGGGCAGTCGCATTGAGAAGATGTAATATGGGTATATATTTGGTGCCCCTCTTCTTAGGGTAATCAATTTCCTTTAGTGCTGTAGTTAATGCATGCTTGCTTCTGTATTGCTGTAAATCAAACACAACTCTAGCATTTCCAGCAAAATACATTAGTCCAACCAAGCTCCTTGTTAAACCAATGTCTAAAAATGAAACTACTCTTGTTGTAAAATTTCTTATTGATCCAACTAAAACATTTTTCTGTATACTTACTGAAATGTCAAGTACAAAGACTACATCATATCCATTAGTTGTGCATTCTATAAAAGGAAACACATAAATGATACAACTATACATAACAATATAGGACACCGATTGTATATGCATACACTGTGTAAAATCCCCCTATATTGGACATTTTGGATTAGAAACTTCAGTAGAACATCCACACTACCAGTGACTCTAATATAGTAGTCAGCAGGGGCAGATACAGACTTTTAAAAGGGGGTTCTACCACTCCGGAATTGAAACTTCAGCCTACCTGTAAGTCTAAGACCAAAAAAAAAAAAGAAAAGGCAACTACCTGCTGACAATAGATCCCCTTCACCACCAACTACATCTTATATAAACTACATATGTAGTTTGCTACACTGCTCCTCAGAAGAATACTGTGACTGCTCTATTAGAGTATCTCAAATTAGAGCCTCTTCCAAAAGGGGGTTCCATCGAACCCTTTGAATCCCCCTGGATCTGCCTCTGGTCAGGTGTATCTTGTTTTAATCTTTTCTGGCTGCCGAGCAAGAACCTGACTTGTTAGCATTTTCTTCAAAGTTCAAACTTCATTTTATGACTTTTTTGTTGTCTAGAGGGAAACCCAATGGGCTGTTAAAGTTTCAGCCTTATCTGGTAAGTGCTTTAGGAGTTATAGTGATAGACAACAAGAAGAGCAAAACAATTCGATTTGTACAGTGCCTATATGGGAAAAAATTACAGGCGCTTGTTTGAACGATCATAAGTCTCGAGTGCAACAGGATACAGAGTTGGGACTTGTCTATTCATCAAGGTTTATTTTTTGGCCAAAATACACCCATGCTATTTAACAAGAAGCTTAGAAACAGTGAAGATAAAGTCACGTTTTACCGCAACGTAACCAAACATACGTCCATATGTAACTCACATTTGCTTCATGATAACAAAGATAGTCTTACTCTTCATGAATAGGCAAATCCATTGGTATATTAGATATTTCAATTTGAGACTTCCTTCACTAAGTGTACGCAAAATTATTTATGTAGCATGCATTATATACCTAATGCATTTCAGTGGCATTTATCTCAAAACAGAATTACTTCTTTCCCTCACAAGATTAGCAGCAAAGTCAATTTCATTTTAAAGGCCCCCTATTCAATAGCTACAAAGTCTGTATACCTACCAACTGTTTAATCTAGAGTGGGCTCTGCGACTTAAAATAAGCCTGCCGGTGGCAACTTTAAAGGGTAAGCATAATTTACCTTGGTCACAGAAAGGTTCAGTGCTATTCCAACTTCCATCATTCTGACATTTCCTATTATCAGTATCATTTAACACAAACCCATTATCACATGTATAAGTGCAAATGTCTCCAACATAATGAGCTCCATCATCACTTGAAGAACAATTCATTGTTCCATTACCAGGAGCAGTAAGGGGTGGACATGTAACTGCAGCATATAATTGATATAAACAAGACAAAAGGAGAATGTGCAAGTTTGCACGCATGCACACACACTATACACACACAGTCAGTTGGTCAGTCATCACATCAGTCAGTTAGTCCGTCCGTCCGTCCATCCGTCAGTCAGCAAATGGATAGATGGAGAGACTGACTGACCATATGCATGCAAAAGCACTCATTATTATGGTTACTGATTTATGTCACGTTTCCATTTGTTTTCTATAAGACATTGAAGAACATGGAATCAACTGCAAATCACAATACAACAATGTTTTGACCAGTAAGAGTCAGTGTCCACTGTACATACAAGAGTGAGTTAATAATACGTTGTTGGATTGCAATTTAAAACTGAAAACGTACAAATACACAATAGGAAATTCCATAAAAGCACATGGTCAAACATGGTAAATCACATGGTCAAGTAATCCTATATACTGGAAACATGTTGCAATACTAACATCTCAGTGTATGTTATGTGAGTATTCGTGTATGTTGAATACCTGCACAAGTGTTGTAAAACTCATTGTTGCTATTGTCCATCTGATTTAAAAGATTGAGATTTGTGGTCCGTAATTCCCTCTCAGTGCCACTGAGTACCAAACTGAATTCTGTGTCAGAGCAGTTGTCAGCAGCTGATTGCACTGAACCAGAGTGACACTCAAGTCGTCTTACAAGTTCACTACATGTTCAAGATGAATAATAACATATTATAGTGTGTACTATATACCTGGAGACTTCCTCAAAAGAGATTGTCAAAAATACTTGAGAACAATTAATAATGATATCATCCACTGCCCAAGCTGGACTAGCTACAGTGTTATGTTGTACCCACCGGAAATGCACATTACTTGCTGTTTCATTTGATACAGTAAATTCTAGCTGTTCTAGTAGAATACTCTCTGTATACACAAAAGGACAAAATGTTATCTGTATCCCAATTTAGTATACAGTAAATTACCATTATATGAGCCGAGGGTAGTCCAGTCTATACCAGTCTTATATTGGAAATACACTGGATGTGTTAAACTGCTATCTACATGATCAGTGCCATTACAAAATTGTCCATCTTGAGAAATGTAAATGTTGAAATCTATTAAACTAGACAGGTACATATATGGAACACTGTACATGCATGATAGTCTCTAAATTCATCTATGTAACTGTGTAAATATTACATGTTTCAAGTTAAAGAGTCATTGCATGATGGATTGAGATGTTTGTGGTAGTAAACTTAATGAACCATGCATACAACATGAACACACATCATTAGTTGTAACAACAACAGTTTACTCAAAGCAGCCAATGATATTCATACAGGATGTCATAGATACTTCCTTACTGAGAAGCAACCTATCAAGGAATTGTAATATTATTGGTGACCACTAAACAATGGATGAATGGTGACACATTTCAACATGTCTGCGCTTAGGAGTAGACTTGAGAACATACCTATAGGGAAACCCAGAAACCCTCCTTTACAACCTATTATATATGCATACCCAACTCTCAGTATCATACACACTTCGAGCAAATGGATAGCTACATGCTTCAATCTGTATTGCATACACTAAACTTTTATGCAGTAGCTTTAATGACAACCACAAATGTCTATATGTCATAAAATATATTATCAGCAATGTTTCCTTTCCACACACTGCCCAAATAAGTATACTTAAACCCTAGTGCGTGGGAGTATCAAAGCGCCGCGCTGGGTTATAACTACCATACAGCTAGACAGAGCGGCGCTGCTACTGTACGATATATTAGTTATCACCCAGTGATAACTAACTTATCACCCTGTTGCGGAGCCACTCAGTCTCTTTCGTGACATCATAATAACCGCGAATGGCATTGTTTACCAATGGAACAAAGAGCCAAATAAGGAAATATTGATACAAGACACACCAATACAGCACTTAAAACTACCTAAATCTTACAAGAACACTGTTAATCCTTTACACAATAACACTACAAGTTACCAATACGATAATTTAACAAATGTCAAGAATAGTACGTGACGATTTTCACTCCAGCAATCACTCCCAACAGTCACTATGGTGAAGAACTAACTTCCTCTAGCTTCATCGTTCTATCTTGGACTATGGTAGCCATTTGTTGGTCTTTATTTTTCTCTTGCACACCACGCGACACCACTATACCAATTTCTGACGAAGGCGAATCGTACCTGGAACCGCTGCTTCATAACACCGCCCTTCGCTACAGTTTAGTAGGCAGTATGTAAGGACTCTCTAGTAGAATCTCCACACAATTCGGACGAAATCTTGAGCACAGTGACAGGAACTCAAACCGGAACTTAATTTACTACTTGTAAACTTCTGCGCACTGGGATATAAAACAGTTATATCCCGTATACTCGGATGATATCATTGTTATTACACTCGTCCTCGGCTCCGCCTCGGACTCGTGTAATAACAATGATATCACCCTCGTACCGGGATATAACTATAACTCATGACTTCACTAACTTTTATATAGGATGTATGATGTGCTTGTGACAGCTGATCATATAATTCTTAGAAAATGATTTTATGGTTTGATGAGTATCATAATATAATCATAGACTTTGGAGGATAAGCTGGTAGCATTTCAACTATTTCTCTTTGTCATAGTTGATAGATTTTATGTGTCTAGCTATTTACGTATGCTATAAAAAACAAGTACACAAAAAATTGGAATTTTCAACTAGAGTAGTGAGCATAGCACATCTACAAAAAGTACTGAAACAAGTTGGAGTAGTGCATGATATCAAATCACAGTAAAACAATGAGAAGTGCTATATCCCTGCTGTGTATTTCCATTATGATATCTTGAGCATGTACGGTAGGGATATAACACTCACTTATTATTGCTCTATCTAATGTAACAGCCTTCGTTAGCTGGAATTTGGCTGCCTTATATAAGGAGATGGGCGATAGATGACTTCATGCAGCAGACAGGATGGAATAGTCTAGAGTCTGAAACTGTAGATCATTATTGGGGTAGAGATGTAAGCCCAGTTCCTGCAGTCTAGAATCGGATGATGCACAAATGCATGAGAGTCAACCGAACTTTAATAGCTTCCCTAGATACATGGCAAACTATAGGGCAGCAAATACCAGGGTAATATAAAGTGGTGCTTCTTGGAAGTTGTAACACTTAAGATAACATAACTTGTTGACTCCAGCTTTCTTATAGTATGATTCTTGATGCTTATATATGGCATCCACACATAAATGAAACCTCAGTAATGAAATGATGTAGTTCCTATAAATCCACAACTTGTATTCCCCACAAATTGGAAGTGAAGATAATAATTCAATTAAGCCGAAGGCAGTTACCTTTTTGTTTGCAAACGTTTATAAGGACATATCAATAAGTTTCCAAATTTTTTGATATCAATCTAGTTTCTTAAACACAACTCTCAGATTAGTTCAATGCATCTCCCCTTTTCATGCAAAGGTCAGCACTATGCTACTGATTTCATTGTGAAAGAAACTGAAATAACACTAACTAGCAACAAATTTTGGGGACATGGGTATAGCTAGATAGTTGTACTTACATGGGTGGATGTAGATAGGTGCTGCAGGTCTGAAGGTCCAGACTAGAACATACGCGTAGCCATACTATTATACTGTACAACCCCTCCTCTTGAAAAATAGGCCCAGCAAAAAGGTCGCAATTTCAAACTTTTTAAGTCCCAACCCGAAACCTTGACATTGTATTATTTTTAATAACTGAAATGTCAATTTTTTTCAGTAGATCACGTTTCCAAAAATTTCCTGGGGGACACACATACACCAGACCCGGTCAGCGGCACTATCTTCGATTCGAATTCGCACATCTTGATCACGCCACACAAAGAAGTCCACTCTACCCAGATAAAAAGTCTCACTATGGCACTGTCGTATGCACAGCCCAATCCCTGTCGACTCACTGGATAACCAAAGAGCGACCTCGTTTTCGATATTGATGGACAATATAATGGCGTGACATACTATACAAACATACCAATCCACTGTTTCACCACGTTCTAGAGCGCCAACATAAAGTCCCAGTATTGCTACAAGTAACCTGCCGAGCGTCATCTCATCGCTGACCCACTTCTACACTGTATCAATTAACTAACGGAGTTTTACTGACATAAGCCCCACCCTTCACTTTAAATTTGTATTCGTCTGAGGTTAATGGGTCAACTACTTCATTCGCAATTGACGTCATTTCTTCATCCAATGGAACGTGTTAATTGAGTGGAAAATAGAAGTAATCAGTTGTGGTCAGACATGTTAGGTACAGTGGAACCTGTCTATAATGGTCACCTTGGGACCAGATATATCTGGCCTTTATATATACAGGTGGCTGTTATAGAGAAAACCTGTATAAGGTGGTCAGCAGCATTTTAGTGGCTATGGCCGTTATAAATGTGTGATTATTATTAAGAGGCTCGCGCCAACCGCAATACAGTAACATTTTAGTACAGAAAGGACAAGGTGAGCTTGTTATGAATGTTGGTTATAGCTATTGAATACGTTTAAGCATTGAAGCCTGATAGATTATATAGTATTCATTGAAAGGCAAGCATTAATTGAAACGGTACCGTGGTGCCACTTAACAAGCCACCATAAAAGGTAGCGACCGCTATATGAAGGAGAAAGTTATGTATACAGTAATTCATAGGCGAATTCTTGGTTGGCCGTTATACGCGTTAGACAGGTGACCGCTTAATGCAGACAATAATGCATACATTTGTATGGGAAAATGTTTGGGACCTCGTGTCCATGGCCGTTATGCAAAGGTGACCGCTTAATCCAGGTGACCGTAACACAGGTTCCACTGTACTTACAAACACCTTTAACACAAATAGCACATGTCATAAACCTTTTGTTTAAAAAAAGAAGAAAAACATTAGCTACAGTAAACATCCATTGCAGGTGTTCCATTGCCTGTGTCAAGTCACTGATCAAGTCATTGACATCCTCCAATCCAACACTACAAAAGAAAGATAAAGAATAACATTACTAGTTTCACCAGAAAGGTGTTGTCTACTGTAGCTATACGTAAAAGTAGAAAACTTAGGTAGTTGAGTACTCGGATGAAAAATCTCATATTGCTAATTATTGCTGGATTTGGAGGAAAAGTTGCAGAGTGATCTACAAAATATACAAAATTTTCCACCACAGAAACGTTTAGTATCACTTGTCACTATGGTTTAATGCTATCAGATATCATGTTAAGGGATGCTGCTATAAAAGTGTTGTTTGGAATATAGGATATGTCATGAATACGCTTTCATGGAACACTTATTTACTCCACAGATAATAGTATTATCCAATTACTCAAGCAGCCTCTGTGTGTGGTTCACGTGTGTGTGTGTGTGTGTGTGTGTGTGTGTGTGTGTGTGTGTGTGTGTGTGTGTGTGTGTGTGTGTGTGTGTGTGTGTGTGTGTGTGTGTGTGTGTGTGTGTGTGTGTGTGTGTGTGTGTGTGTGTGTGTGTGTGTGTGTGTGTGTGTGTGTGTGTGTGTGTGTGTGTGTGTGTGTGTGTGTGTGTGTGTGTGTGTGTGTGTGTGTGTGTGTGTGTGTGTGTGTGTGTGTGTGTGTGTGTGTGTGTGTGTGTGTGTGTGTGTGTGTGTGTGTGTGTGTGTGTGTGTGTGTGTGTGTGTGTGTGTGTGTGTGTGTGTGTGTGTGTGTGTGTGTGTGTGTGTGTGTGTGTGTGTGTGTGTGTGTGTGTGTGTGTGTGTGTGTGTGTGTGTGTGTGTGTGTGTGTGTGTGTGTGTGTGTGTGTGTGTGTGTGTGTGTGTGTGTGTGTGTGTGTGTGTGTGTGTGTGTGTGTGTGTGTGTGTGTGTGTGTGTGTGTGTGTGTGTGTGTGTGTGTGTGTGTGTGTGTGTGTGTGTGTGTGTGTGTGTGTGTGTGTGTGTGTGTGTGTGTGTGTGTGTGTGTGTGTGTGTGTGTGTGTGTGTGTGTGTGTGTGTGTGTGTGTGTGTGTGTGTGTGTGTGTGTGTGTGTGTGTGTGTGTGTGTGTGTGTGTGTGTGTGTGTGTGTGTGTGTGTGTGTGTGTGTGTGTGTGTGTGTGTGTGTGTGTGTGTGTGTGTGTGTGTGTGTGTGTGTGTGTGTGTGTGTGTGTGTGTGTGTGTGTGTGTGTGTGTGTGTGTGTGTGTGTGTGTGTGTGTGTGTGTGTGTGTGTGTGTGTGTGTGTGTGTGTGTGTGTGTGTGTGTGTGTGTGTGTGTGTGTGTGTGTGTGTGTGTGTGTGTGTGTGTGTGTGTGTGTGTGTGTGTGTGTGTGTGTGTGTGTGTGTGTGTGTGTGTGTGTGTGTGTGTGTGTGTGTGTGTGTGTGTGTGTGTGTGTGTGTGTGTGTGTGTGTGTGTGTGTGTGTGTGTGTGTGTGTGTGTGTGTGTGTGTGTGTGTGTGTGTGTGTGTGTGTGTGTGTGTGTGTGTGTGTGTGTGTGTGTGTGTGTGTGTGTGTGTGTGTGTGTGTGTGTGTGTGTGTGTGTGTGTGTGTGTGTGTGTGTGTGTGTGTGTGTGTGTGTGTGTGTGTGTGTGTGTGTGTGTGTGTGTGTGTGTGTGTGTGTGTGTGTGTGTGTGTGTGTGTGTGTGTGTGTGTGTGTGTGTGTGTGTGTGTGTGTGTGTGTGTGTGTACATACAGACACTCACGTGTGCATGTGTGTGCTAGTACACATGTCCCTGAGTATTACAAGTAGCTACAGACATACACATGTGCATACCTCAGTCTAATCAACCCATCAGTTATTCCACCCTTTTTCTTCCCTCTTCATCCATTAACTTTCCAGAGTTAGTCATTGAGGCAGGGAACTCTATCAAGCTACCCGTACCCCCTAGTGACACAGCAAGTGATATCAGCTTTACACCCTGCATGTCATATATAACAGATTGTATTAGAAGCAACAGAAGAATAATTTCTTATGATACCTAATTAGTACTCTACAGTACAAATGACTTGTAATTGAATTGTTAGCTCGCAAACTTCACAAATGTAGCTGGTATGATAGGTAGGGCTGAGTGATACTACCGTTTTAGCGATAAATCGCAATATTTTGAAAGTATCAATATTGTGATATTTTGTTATTAACTATCATGATACCATGCTTGTACATTATTGTCATTAAAAATCCATTTGTTTTGCTGTACTAGGCTCAAGAATGGGAAGTTGGAAAAGGCAGATACATGTATGGTCGGACGCGGACACAGACATTTTCAAAAAGCACTTTTACATGTATATAACAGTTATTTTTCATACCTAATGCTGTCTTTACAGCAGTCTTCACTTCCAGACCCAGACGTTGATCGTGTCATAGCGTTTATCCATTTATTAGCACACGTGCAAAGGACTAGACCAGCACTCCATAGCATGCCAAAGACCATATAGTGTTATACACATGCTCTAAAGTCTAATACAGAGTTATATAGTTGTAGAGATTAACTTGTATTCCCCATGCAACCTAGCTTAGCAGGCCAAATCCACAATCTTACGCCTTTTAGTATAAGACGCAGGTGTTTATACCAAATGTTGAGGGTTTCAAGGACCTGGCCTACGAGATTAGGTTGGGACATGCTAGATTAATCTCTGTGACTCTGAATTAGATTTCTAGAGCACATATACAACACTATATGGTCTTTAGAGTGTTAGTCTATCCTTCGCACATGCGCTTATATATGGGTAAGCGCTATGAAAAGATCGATGCCTGGGTCTGGAAGCGAAGACTGCTAAAAAACAGTGTTAGGTATGAAAAATAACTGTTATACTAATCTAAAAATGCTTTTTGAAATGTCCATGTCCGTATCTGCCTTTTCCAACTACCCCTCAAGAATCCTTGTAAGTCATAACCTGGTTACCCCTGCAGAGAGGTATGAACACCATCACATAACTTCAAAGCATGAGTTACAATAACTGTTGTAAACAAGTTGACTGTAGCTAGTTTGATGCACTTTCTGCAGGAATACTGAGGAATACACTACGTAGCACCAGCTATGATTGACATATTTGTAAGTATCGTGAACTATTCAGTATTGTGAATAGTGGCTTTAGTATCGATCATGATACTAAAATGGCAGTATTGCTCAGCCCTAATGATAGCATGATATTGATATATAAAGAGACCTTCCAAACGTACTCATGTAATTTGATCTATTCAGCAAAAAAAAACTTGGTTTCAGCAAATTAGAAGTCAGATGGCTTCAAAAGCCACTTCCCACCATCTGATATTACATGGTCACACAAGCCATAAATGGACGTACCTCATGCAATTCATACACTACAATAGTAACTGTATACTATAGTAGGGACCACAAAGGAGTAGGCATGGCCCACGAAATAATATCACCCAAAAACCAGCCTCAATTTTCCCTGATGACGATGAGGTAGTATTGGTTAGGTAAAACTAAGCCCAAACAAGCTTTCAAATCGACCCGAAATGCTTTCAACAAGTTGCTACGGAGTTTAAAAAAAATTATTTGATGGAATTTTCTACTGACTGAGTAAGCAAGTAACTGACTGATGCCTTCAGACAAGCGTAACTCGATAACGGCTAAGGCTACGGGTTTGATTTTTTCACTGTTTGACGTCGCTTTGGCCCGACAGGTGCCTTTTGGCATACCACAGTACGTACAGTGCATTCTTCATGGACTTACCAGTGTCCTTCTTTGTGTCCCATTCATCTTTGCTGACAGCGATGCACATCCTTTTTTCCATTGTACCTTCTTGCACTGGAAAGCCTTAATACAAAATGTAACACTGACACCTCAGATCAAAGGAATTTCCAGTGGATAAATTTCCATGTATACCAAAGGTGTCAACTTGGCGGTAGCACATGATGGCTTCTCTTCGCAAGGGAAATCGTCCGTATTTTTCATAGTAGCTATTTTGATTGCAGAGGTGCTTTTCAAACAGTTCTTGATTCGTACTGCTGTGTAACGGGTTGAACATAGCCGACAGCGAAGCGTAATGAATACTTCACTTTTCAGACGATAATTAATATAGATGGGGTGCGTGCCACTATTTCTTTTGTTGTGCGTGGATTGTAGAGGTGCTTTTCGAACAGTTCTTGATTCGAAATGCTGTGCAACGGGTTGAACATAGCTGACAACGAAGCATAATGGATACTTCACTTTTCAGACAATAATTGATATAGCTGGGGCGTGCAGTGCATTTCAGATGCGGTATGCTTGGGTTCACCAGTCTTAATAAGATTATTACAAAAAAGGTTAACAAACAAGTACACGAAAAATTTGGAATTTTCGACTAGAGTAGGGACCATAGCACATCAATAAAAAGTACTGAAACAAGTTGGAAATGCACAGTAGGGATATAACACTCCTTATTGTTTTATGGTGATTTAATATCATGGACTACTCCTACTTGTTTCATCAATGTGCTATGGTCCCTACTCTAGTTGAAAATTCCAATTTTTTTTGTGTTCTTGTATAAGTATATACACATATGACTACTACAGTAAAACCTCCACTTTACGACTAAATAAGACCACCTCATGACCATTACCATATTACATACACATAGTTCCCAAACACAGCAAAGGTATAGTTTGCGTTTCACCTAACTCCATAGGTCCTATTAAAAGTGGTCTTGCTGTACAAATTATGAATCTATCTCATGCACTAAGTAATAAATCTACTGCAATGGACTATGTAATAACAGTGATTTTATTCTTACAAACCTCTACTAGTTTACTGCCAGCTTCCTTTCCTCCGACTACTTCAAATGATATCATTCCACTGAAATGCTTCATTTGTTTCTTGGCAATTGTGTGGTGAGGATGAGACTCAAGTCCTGGGTAGAACACTGCCTCTACCTGCAAGGTGATTCAAGTGAATGGTAGCAATAGATCACCAACACATCTACACAGTACAAAATGTTATAGGCAAGCTACTTATTTGTTTCAACAGCAAGAAGGAAATGTTGCAGAGAAGGTTCTCTTTTGATAGTGAGATTTTTTTAGGGGGAAAATTTTTCATGAATTACACTATCCAAAATTTCCAGGATGGGAAGGAGGGGATTATTGTTTCTTGAGGATCTTTTATGCATTTATGATACTCAAATAATGCCAAATTACAAATTTTGAGGAGGAAGTTTTTTTTTAGATAGCTACTAATCTATGAAAATTGCAAAAAAATCCCCCTAAAAATCCCACTATAAAGAATCAAGTCACCACTACCACAGTTGTAATGTCTAACAGTATATAAAAGCTTTGGCCTTTATACAGTGGGATAGCACTTACAATATTGTACATAGAGTTGGTAGGTATATATTTAGTTAACTACTTTTTGGATACCAAAGTGGTTTTCTACAGTACAATACTGAAAATTAATGCCAATTTTTATGTAGCAATTAGTTTAAAAAAAATCATTTAGCAGCCCATACACAACAGACAGACCTGTTACAGACCTGCCACAGAATACTGTAATGTCTCAAGCATCTGTAACAGATCTGTTTTAAACAACATAATATAGTACTCACAGAGTTGGCTCCAATTTACACTACCTGTTGAAACCATGTGAAAACTCTGTGGGATGATATAAGGTGTGTAGTGATACTGTAATCATATAGGGTGTGTAGTTTCTGTAGTGATACTCATTTGGTCTTTTAGATGAATATTGTAAACTGTTGAATACCCAAAAAAGAAAGTTATGTAGAGCAATTCTGGCTTTCCACAGGATAGCAGAATCTTTGACAAAGTTGTCTTTACTAGTAAGCTAGCAATGTGGTGGACTGAAATCCTTGTACATCTTACTAGGGATTTGCTGCAGAAGTTTACACTAAGATGCGTGAAAGCCTAAACATTGGGTTTTGGCATATAAAGTTTATGGTTTTTCAGTTAAAATTGTAATTTGACAGGTTTATTGAAAAAGCCTCCCAATTACATAACAGGCTGAAACGTTGGTAACCTGCTAAAGGAAGTTTGAAAATGATACGAATGGTACATGTTTTGCCAAGACAATGTCACACAATACAACATGTTACATGACATTGTATGTACATATCACCCAAATGAAGAATGTTGATTGATACACCCTAAACTACAGTGAATATAACTTTGCTGTATGATATTATCATCATGGATGACTCCCTACTCAGTAATAGTTTTTTTTGGGCTACCTTTAGACATGCCATCTGTCTTCTACAGATAGTTCTTTGAAAAGAAAAGAATCAAGCATACGGGCTCTTTGTGTAGGACTGAAATCTGACTATATACTGTATTATCTCAATGGTTGTGTAAACTTTGCACAAGCCATAATTTGTGTATTATGTTTTAAAAGTCTGTAGTGACTCTACAGCTCTGTAACAGGTCTGTATCAGATCTGTGATGGACCTAATTTCCGTGCTGCAGCAGACATGTGGCAGCTATATAACAGTTTCAAATACAGACTTGTCGTCAGCTTGAAATAGGGCCTACTGTAACCAGCCTGTAACATATCTGCCTGTTCCATATGGGAGTGGCCATACATGAATACAAGCCCCACACAGACGCAGACAAACAAGTATAACTGTAGCAGTATATTCACCAGCCTTTATGCTGGTTTGTTACTATTGGGTACTTCTAACCATATTTTGTAGTATAGTTTTGTAATTTTATTCATAAAACTATACTAATAACACAGGTGTGGGTGTAAGTACAAATCATAATGTATCTAACTTTTAGTGAATGAAGTATTTTTTTCAATACCATACTATTCCTCAAAAATGCAATACTGCCCATTTCTAATTTAAAAATATAATATGATTTGTTTAATCTAGTATGTGATATCAAATGAAAATTTTTTGCTCTTACTTTTGGATGTTTCTCTAGAAATCTTGCAATAGCTAATGTATTTGAAGAATGTCGTTCCATTCTAATCGGAAGTGTCTTTAAACTTCTATGAAGTATGAACGCATCAGACGGCGACTGTCAGATAACAAACACTAAACAGCACTTCATCATTACACTGCAGTTCTTACTAAACTAGATCCTAATAGCACCAAATACCAGTGTGCCTTCTTATATAACTCCTTATTACAAAATGAGAGGCATCCGGCTGTTATATCAGACCATGTACTTTGTGCTAAAAAACAGTATTTAAATACGGTAGAACTTTCATCTGTTGTTCTTACCAACTGTGTAGTGATATATGTACTCCATATTTCAGTGGTTGCTGCACATATACTGATCCAAATGTGCCATCAACTACAGTTATTAATTGGGGATGATGTTCAGCTAACTTGCCAAATGATTCCAGATCCAGAATTGACATCTTGCATGGGGTTGCAGGGAGTTTCAACATACACCATCTAATAGTGGAAGATCTGTAAAGTGAGTGTCAGAAACCACTACAATATGATCACACTTACCACATTGACAGGCATTCTCACAGAGTTCTCTAGTTTCAAATCGGTTAGCATTTCCTTCACATCCACCATATGTAAAGGATTCACATCTTTGTGAAGTTGAGTTTTAAAACCACCTAGGAAAAGCTGCTCTGCAAGGTCCAACTACAACAGGCAGGCTGCATAGGTCTACAAGTGAACAAACATAGCTGGACATAATTATATGGTGCAGTAATTGTGCACATTACCTAGTCTAATAGACAGTTTATTGAACTACTTTACCAACTATACATGTAAATGTTATAGCTATAATATTATGGAAGCACGTACCGTCTACTGTGACTACAACAGCTTCTATAATTCCGTAACCAGCGTTCACGTAACCAGCTAGGAAACATACCACTGCAATATTCAGAAGCTGCATGGTTAAAATGTAGTTTATCAACAAATTAAAATCAATTGATGCTTGTCACTCTTTAAATAGCTGTTGCAGTGAACCTTTGGGGCTTTACAGGGGGAAATGACACGAAACTGCTGCCCCACTATGGGGCATTTGACGATCGTTCATTAAGTGCCCAAATATTTTTTGTTGTAACTTTGCTTCGCTATGTCAAATCCCGAGTAAACCCCGCGTTGCAACTGGGGCCAACAGTGGGGATTTGACACGATAGGTTTGCCCTACTATGGGGCATTTGACATTCGACCGTGTCAAATCCCCACTATAGCCCCATATATGCCCGAGGGGGGGTGGTGGGGCAATACATTGATAGGTGCATAAGTCATCGCAACAGCAGCAGCGAGTTGTCGGCGCCCACCCCTTTCGTAGAGCACAGGGCGGACGCCACAGCCCAAGTACTGACTAAGTACGAAGGGCTCCGGTCAAAGCTAAACGCCTTTATGGTAAACCCCTTTAGGTGGGGACTATTCTACGGAACGGAACGGAACGGAATGATGGACTAAACCACGGAACGGAACGCTTTCTCAAATTGAAGCTTGCAACTTACCATTGCTGAAACTTCCCTTATAAGTTAGCAGTGGCATCAGATCTCCAGTGGGTGATTAAACATAAGATAAAAAGAATTAACGGATCGATTGTGGGTTTTTGTTGGTTGTCATTAGTAATGAAGTATTATTGTGGGATGAGCTGTATCAGTGATGTTCATCCATACGGAAGGGAACTTTATGTGAGCTGTTTTTCTTATTTAGACAGTCTGGGCCGGTCTTTCAAGTCATAAGTCAGTGTATAAATAAAGCAAGCAGGAAGATACTGGTAACAGGAAAGAGCCAGCTGAATTAAAACTTGAAGAATTTTGTGCAGTGTGTGAGGAGCAAATATTTAGGCAGACCGCAAGGAGGGTGAACATCACTGAAGTGTATGCATGGAGTTATTTATATATTAACAGCTGGTGCAGTGGACTAATGCCGTATTCAATAGTGAGCTGATTTTATCTGTTGCACAATTCAAGGATGTGTCTGACTGCTAGCCTTGAATCAGGCTAAATGTCAAAACTCCAAGATCAGCCAAATCTCTATTATAAGCCGCATGTGAAACCATGCCCGTAGCCACAAGGCAAACGTGATTTGGACCAGGATGTGTGTGTAATTTCAATGTATCTAGTCAGACCTGAAATGGAACACTTACATTAATTACATACCACCTAAGAATCCTAAGTGTAACATTTCACATGCTTCACTTCAAACAAAACAGGTTAAATTTGTTTGTCTATTTTCAAGTGATTCCCAGTCCAGCTGGTCCATGAAATTACAATGGGATCACATGTATTTGTTACAGTGCGGGCTGTCCTGTGTTGGATCTACTCTAGAGTTGAGATTCAAGGTAGACTCACTGCCAATTTACTGACACTAGTACTGTTGTAGCATGTTTAAGTGGAGGACAAATGAAATAGTAATGCTAGATTATTTATGTATACAAATTTTTCATAATGAAATTGATATCCCATTTTGATTTGTACTTCCACTTTGCAACATATTCAAGAGCAAGAAGCTACCACACTTAATCTCCAACCACTGTCATTAATTAACCAAGATCTCACTAGTCTGTAATTCACCTTACTGTAGTGATTTTATTGATTCATCTGTATGCTTTCTTCATTTCCTTTGAAGTTGTACCAAGAGTTCATAATAAGGTGGGGAGTGTCTAACTTGAATGCATTCACCAAACACCCTGCTTAAAGTAACACCTCGGCCTTATTTCAGAACAAAGGCTTTACCTTCTTCAGCAACTCTAATCAACAGTTTTCTATCCCCCAGTAAAAGTGTTGATTTGATGAAAGGTGAACTTTAAGCAGGGTGTTTGTACAGGCCATACTGAGAGTTAGACACTCTCCCCCATACAAATCAGTATTACGAACTCTTGGTTGTACAGTATAGGTAAACAAAGATAAGTTTCTCTCCCATCTTATTCTAGGATTTCTATTGACAAGGAAAATTCAATTATTTGTATACAGGCTCAAAATTGAGAAAATATAAAGAAAGTGAATTAATATTATACAGTCAGTTTGCTTTTGGATATTTAATGTCTCCAACCACAACAAAAATTCGATGAATCCATGCATCTCATCACTGGTCGTCTGAACATTCTGAAAGTGATACCTCACTCAATCAACCATATATTCTGTTTATTAGACTGAATAAAGTCATGATTACCTAAAACAATCATTTAATTAATGTTTTATAATTATCCTATTCCATTTTCCTGGAGGTTCCACTGATAAAATGCAATTTCAGCAATGATAGCAGCTAGCCAAGCTGCAAGTTGATTCAGAAAGCACTCCATTCTGTAAAATAGACCCCATCCAGAATTCAACTCAGTACTCAGGCTGAGATATCTGACAATAGTCCACTACTCTGTTAATGAATCATTGATGTTCACACAATATAGCCTCCTTGAGGTATCTGAATGTTTGCTCCTCACACACTGCACAAAATTCCTTTAGATTCTACTTAGACTGAGTTGATTCAGCTTGTCACCATACTTGTTTCCTTTGTAGTGTAGCTATACACATACTGATTTATGCCGATTAGAAAGGCTGGGCCTCAGACTGTACATTCTAAAGTCAAGTAAGTAAAAATAACTCACATACTAGTAAAAAAAGTCATGCATTAAGTTCCCTACTTGATATATCCGAAGATGAAATCACTGAGTCAGCTATTCCCACAATTAGTACTTCGTTACTAATGACAACCAACAAGAACCCACAATCGATCCTTAAATTCGTTTTATCTTTCTTGGGGTACGTTTGATTACCTGCTGGAAGTGCCACTGATAACTTGTACAGCAATGGTAAGCTGCAAGCTTCAATCTGAGAAAGCATTCCGTTCCGCAGTTTAGTCCATCATTCCGTTCCGTTCCGTTCCGTTCCGTAGAATAGTCCCCACCAACAAATCAAAACGGCTTTTCAGCTCATTGTTCAACCTTTTTGATATGGTAGCCATTCCAGGCTTTGTAGACATCTCTTCCAAGTGATACTGTAATTCTACTACAATAGGTACAACTGATGATATAGTGGTATATTCTTCCCCACTACACAGAGTTGTGTATTCTGCAAAGAGTTGCAGCAATTCTTGAATATTTTCTAGAACTCTCCATTCGCTGTTCTGCAAACCATCCCAGCTGTGCTCATCAAGAACTTGTATAACAGAAGCCTTGACTGTTAAAAATCGATTAATCAGTAGATATGTAGAGCTCCACCTAGTTGGGCAATCTCCTAGTAGTTTTAAGCCAGTATTTGCAATCAGTTTTTCAGTTGCTTTTGTTGATTTGTTAAATTTGCTTACTATATTCTTGGCTTTTTTAATGGTGTGTCTAAATACACTACACTCATCAAATTTACTGACAACCAGTTGTAATGAATGGGCAAAGCAACTAAGCCTCCTATATCCAACAAAAGCTATTTCATGTTCAAATTCATTTTCATTGAACTCTCTTTCTTGTTCATACATGTCTTGTTGATGTGATTCTTCGATGATTTTTTTCTGATCAGGTAAAGAATCATCTAAGCTGCCAGTGTCCAATACATCTACATTATCTGTATCACACAATTCAAAATCTTCCTCATCATCAGCTTCATTTTGCATATTTTCTTTTTGTTGTAGCTGTAGAATTTTGAAAGCCTTCACCATGTTGCTCCCATTATCAGTTATGATGCTTCCAATCTTGTGATCAGGAATGTTCCAATCTTTGAAGATTTGCAAAACAATCTTTAATACTTCCTCTCCTGTATGAGGGCTTGGCATGCGTTTCACTGCTAAAGTGACATTGTGACGCTTGTGACTGGCAAAGAAATGAGCAGTGACACCAATAAAAGAAGCAGTCATTCCCTTCTTGCTCCATATGTCAATACAAAAATTTACTTTTCTAGCTTGCAACATGTGGGACAAAATATTGCCTTTTAAATCTATAAGCACTTCGTCTATCTTCTTTGACATCATATACCTAGATGGAATAGAGTACCTACTGTCTAATTCTGTGATTAGTGAAGAGAAAGTTGGATCCTCAACCAAGCTAATAGGGGCACTAGATGCTGCTAAAAATATAGATAACTTTTTTGTGATAGCCTTGCATTTAGGATCTTCATTGTTATACAGCTTGGGCCTCTTAAGAAAAGTAGTGATTTGTGGTTGATTACTTTCCATTGAAAAATTACAGGCAGCATTAGCTCTAGTACATGACTTCTTTTCATTTTCTTTCTCTTTGTTTTGCTTTTCCTTCTTAATTACTTCATCATAGGCTTCTCTATGTGATGACTTCAAATGCAAACTTTAGGTTTGTGCTAAATTTTCCTGAGAAGGTTTTCCCACACTTAGTCTTAGTTACTACATTTGTTATAACCTCACATTTGATCTTTTTAGCACTTTCATCATAGCTGAAATAATCCCACACTGGACTTGTTTTAGGTCTTCCAGTTACTGCTAGATCACTCATTGCTATCATTCAAAGTCAACTAGTTTTAGAGCTTAATTTACAAGTGAAATAGGTGGTTGGTAGCAAGTTATTTATGCCTTGGCTGACCCATCCCATAGTGCATCTGCTTGTTGTGTTGTTTACACCTTCACAGAATGCATGGTAGCTAACTCCACCTGGTTAGTTAATTGCATGCTTTTCATAGATATATCCTATAATCATAAATACTACCAGGGGAAGTGACTTTAACCAGCTAATTGTCAAAGCAAATCCTTAATGTTACAAAAACTTTGTGACCATTATTGTTATTGTTATTAATTGTTGCTGTCTATAAAAAATCTTTTAGTTATAGTTTTGTTATTGTTAACAATAAATTTTATCCCTTACAAAAACTGGTTTTTGATATTGTTAACAATTACAACACTATTTACGATGTCATAAAACAAAAACTAAAAAGAAATTTACAAAACCCCAGCTACAAATTTTAGGCATGTCTATCTCCTTTCAGAAAATAATGAGTATATGTAAAAATTTTGAAGCATGTGAAACTAGATACATTTTTTCGAAACCCTATGAAAATCACAAAAATGACCATAACTTACTTTTAAAACATTTTTTTACAAATCTGGTACTACGAATTGTCAGGCTTGATGAGACCTTTCATCTACTAGAAAATTATCGAAAAACTCAAAAGTATATAAAACTAGATACGAAAAAACCAAAAAACCATAAATATACCATTTTTGAGATAATTGTGGTTGTTTCCATGGTAACCTGTGTACAGATATGTACAGATACATGAGTATAACCATGTGCAAAAAACAGAATTAAGATGTGTGGTGTAGGTCTCAAGTTATAACCAGAAACATGAAATTTAACTTTTTGGAAGTACATGCCCGGTTGCACTATAATTTGAGCATAATAGGGGAAATTTTGGAGCATTACTCAAAAGCATAATAGGCAATTTCAAAAGCATAATAGGCTCAGGCCTAATTCTGTTTCTCACCATTATTTTGTTGATCATGTAATTGTCCATAATCACAATGCTCTGCTAGGGAATAGAGATCAATTATGAAATATTGACTGATTTGCCTTCTGAAAAGGAACATCCATTTTATTACCACACCTGGTCACTATACCTAGCTAACTGGTAAAGAATCTAAATGGGTAGCTAATGTAACAACATAGTCCTGTATATCCTATTCCTCAGTGTGACATGTACACTTGGAGGTACGTAAGTGTTACCCCTGAGGAATATAATATATATATATATATGGTTTGATTCATGTAACTAGGGGGATACTAAAAGAGATTGACAGCTTACTAGTGTTAGACAGCTACATACCCTAATAATGAATGCAAGATTACATGCAGGATTTTACTAAGGATTCACAAAATTTACTTGCACAAAATCAAATTAAACTAATCTATATGTAAAGACCAACTTGAAAACTATGTATATATAATTATATATATATATATATGTATGTAGCTATAACTCATGATCTGTCAGTTTTATCTTTCGCATATATACGTTACTGTGGAATACAACTTCTCTGTTCTATGGAATTATGTGCATGTGATCATGCTCCTTAATTTTACTAAACTTAAACTTTGAACTGATTGATTGACACGACATGGGAGGAACTGAACACATGGTGATTTTTAGGTAATAGCAATTAGTAAGGGACTGTAAAATAGTTGTACGAATGTACATAACATAGCCTGCATTACCTCCACAATTTACTATCTAATCCAAAACAGCCAAGCTGTAAAAATAGTGTGCGGCCCTCAGAAAGGCTATGGTGAAAAAAGATGTGAAATCCAAGGTGGCGGCCAAGAAATGGCTGTGATGGTAGGTTAATGGTAAAAATTTTAATAACAACAATTCAGGTGAATTTTTGTGCCGCTTCACAAAATTTACCTGAATTGTCATTATTAAAATTTTTACCATTAACCTACCATCACAGCCATTTCTTGGCCGCCACCTTGGATTTCACATCTTTTTTCACCATAGCCTTTCTGAGGGCCGCACACTATTTTTACAGCTTGGCTGTTTTGGATTAGATTTCATTTCTTTTTGTATTTGTATACCCCAAAGCCGGCCTATGGCCAGCTTTGGGAATTTTTTAACCTATGTTTTTTTCTTTACTACAGGAAGAAGAAAAGATGAAGTAAATGTACAAATTATATATATGTGACCGGATTTGCGAAAAGGGGTCTTCCACACACATCCAATTTACGAACTTTGGCAGTTCATAATGTCAGATAGGAAAATAGTATTGCCTTGAAATTTGGACAGTGATGAGTAACAACATAGGTTAATGCATGAACAAAATTTCAGGTTAGTATCTTCTTTGAGCACAAAGGTATGGTCATTCAAGTTCATAGAATTGGATGTGTGTGGAAGACCCTTTTTCGTAAATCTGGTCACATATAATACATATGTGACCGGATTTGCGAAAAGGGGCCTTCCACACATCCAATTTGCCAACTTTGACAATTGATAACTTCAGATTGGAAAGAGCTATTGCCTTGAAATTTGGGCAGTGGTGTTTTCTTTGCAGCTGAACTCTCTATATGATGGTTTCTTTGTAGCTGAACTCTCTACAAGGTAATTTCTTCTAGCTGATCTCTCTACAGGGTGATTTGTTTGTAGCTGAATTCTGTACAGGTGATTTGTTTGCAGCTGAGCTCTTTACGGTTTCTTTGTAGCTGAACTCTCTACAAAGTAACTTCTTCTAACTGATCTTTCTACAGGGTGATTTGTTTGTAGCTGAACTATCTACAAGGTAATTTCTTCTAGCTGATCTCTCTACAGGGTGATTTGTTTGTAGCTGAATTCTGTACAGGTGATTTGTTTGCAGCTGAGCTCTTTACAGAATGGTTTCTTTGTAGCTGAACTCTCTACAAGGTAAACTTTCTAGCTGATGTCTCTACAAGGTGACTAGTTTGTAGCTGAACTCTCTACATGGTGGTTTCTTTTTGTAACTGAACTTTCTACAAGGTGACTTCTTCTAGCTGATCTTTCAATTGGGTGATTTGTTTGTAGCTTCACTCTCTACAAGGTAACTTCTTCTAGCTGATCTCTCTACAGGGAGATTTGTTTGTAGCTGAACTCTCTACAGGTGATTTGTTTGTAGCTGAATTCTGTACAGGTGATTTGTTTGCAGCTGAGCTCTTTACAGAATGGTTTCTTTGTAGCTGAACTCTCTAAAAGGTAACTTCTTCTAACTGATCTTTCTACAGGGTGATTTGTTTGTAGCTGAACTATCTACAAGGTAATTTCTTCTAGCTGATCTCTCTACAGGGTGATTTGTTTGTAGCTGAATTCTGTACAGGTGATTTGTTTGCAGCTGAGCTCTTTACAGAATGGTTTCTTTGTAGCTGAACTCTCTACAAGGTAAACTTTCTAGCTGATGTCTCTACAAGGTGACTAGTTTGTAGCTGAACTCTCTACATGGTGGTTTCTTTTTGTAACTGAACTTTCTACAAGGTGACTTCTTCTAGCTGATCTTTCAATTGGGTGATTTGTTTGTAGCTTCACTCTCTACAAGGTAACTTCTTCTAGCTGATCTCTCTACAGGGAGATTTGTTTGTAGCTGAACTCTCTACAGGTGATTTGTTTGTAGCTGAATTCTGTACAGGTGATTTGTTTGCAGCTGAGCTCTTTACAGAATGGTTTCTTTGTAGCTGAACTCTCTAAAAGGTAACTTCTTCTAACTGATCTTTCTACAGGGTGATTTGTCTGTAGCTGAACTATCTACAAGGTAATATCTTCTAGCTGATATCTCTACAGGGTGATTTGTTTGGAGCTGAATTCTGTACAGGTGATTTGTTTGCAGCTGAGCTCTTTACAGAATGGTTTCTTTGTAGCTGATCTCTCTACAGGGAGATTTGTTTGTAGCTGAACTCTCTACATGGTGGTTTCTTTGTAGCTGAACTCTCTACAAGGTACTTTCTTCTAGCTGATCTCTCTACAGGGAGATCTTATCTACAAGGTAACTTCTTCTAACTGATCTTTCTACAGGGCAATTTGCTTGTGGCAGAATTTTATACAGGGTGATTTCTTTGCAGCTGAACTCTCTACGTGGTGGTTTTTTGTAGCTGAACTCTCTACGTGGTGGTTTCTTTGTAGCTGAACTCTCACCAAAGTAATTTCTTCTAGCTGATCTCTCTACAGGGTGATTTGTTTGTAGCTGAACTCTCTACAAGGTAACTTCTTCTAGCTGATCTCTCTACAGGGTGGTTTCTTTGTAGCTGAACTCTCTAAAAGGTAACTTCTTCTAACTGATCTTTCTACAGGGCAATTTGTTTGTGGCTGTATTTCTACAGGGTGATTTCTTTGCAGCTGAACTCTCTACATGGTGGTTTCTTTGTAGCTGAACTCTCTACAAAGTAATTTCTTCTAGCTGATCTCTCTACAGGGTGATTTGTTTGGAGCTGAATTCTGTACAGGTGATTTGTTTGCAGCTGAGCTCTTTACAGAATGGTTTCTTTGTAGCTGAACTCTCTACAAGGTAATTTCTTCTAGCTGATCTCTCTACAGGGAGATTTGTTTGTAGCTGAACTCTATACAAGGTAACTTTTCTAGCTGATGTCTCTACAAGGTGACTAGTTTGTAGCTGAACTCTCTACATGGTGGTTTCTTTGTAACTGAAATTTCTACAAGGTGACTTCTTCTAGCTGATCTTTCAATAGGATGATTTGTTTGTAGCTTCACTCTCTACAAGGTAACTTCTTCTAGCTGATCTCTCTACAGGGAGATTTGTTTGAAGCTGAACTTTCTAAATGATGGTTTCTTTGTAGCTGAACTCTCTACAAGGTAATTTCTTCTAGCTGATCTCTCTACAGGGAGATTTGTTTGCAGCTGAACTATCTACAAGGTAACTTCTTCTAGCTGATCTCTCTACAGGGAGATTTGTTTGTAGCTGAACTCTCTACAGGTGATTTGTTTGAAGCTGAACTTTCTAAATGATGGTTTCTTTGTAGCTGAACTCTCTACAAGGTAATTTCTTCTAGCTGATCTCTCTACAGGGAGATTTGTTTGTAGCTGAACTATCTACAAGGTAACTTCTTCTAGCTGATCTCTCTACAGGATGATTTGTTCGTAGCTGAATTCTGTACAGGTGATTTGTCTGCAGCTGAACTCTTTACAGAATGGTTTCTTTGTAGCTGAACTCTCTAAAAGGTAACTTCTTATAACTGATCTTTCTACAGGGAAATTTGTTTCTGGCAGAATTTTCTACAGGGTGATTTCTTTGCAGCTGAACTCTCTACATGGTGGTTTCTTTGTAGCTGAACTCTCTACAAGGTGATCTCTCTACAGGGAGATTTGTTTGTAGCTGAACTATCTACAAGGTAACTTCTTCTAGCTGATCTCTCTACAGGGTGATTTGTTCATAGCTGAATTCTGTACAGGTGATTTGTTTGCAGCTGAGCTCTTTACAAAATGGTTTCTTTGTAGCTGAACTCTCTACAAGGTAACTTCTTCTAACTGATCTTTCTACATGGCAATTTGTTTGTGGCAGAATTTTATACAGGGTGATTTCTTTGCAGCTGAACTCTCTACATGGTGGTTTCTTTGTAGCTGAACTCTCTACAAGGTAACTTCTTCTAGCTGATCTCTCTACAGGGTGATTTGTTTGTAGCTGAACGATCTACAAGGTAACTTCTTCTAGCTGATCTCTCTACAGGGTGGTTTCTTTGTAGCTGAACTCTCTAAAAGGTAACTTCTTCTAACTGATCTTTCTACAGGGCAATTTGTTTGTGGCTGCATTTTCTACAGGGTGATTTCTTTGCAGCTGAACTCTCTACATGGTGGTTTCTTTGTAGCTGAACTCTCTACAAGGTACTTTCTTCTAGCTGATCTCTCTACAGGGAGATCTTATCTACAAGGTAACTTCTTCTAACTGATCTTTCTACAGGGCAATTTGCTTGTGGCAGAATTTTATACAGGGTGATTTCTTTGCAGCTGAACTCTCTACGTGGTGGTTTCTTTGTAGCTGAACTCTCTACGTGGTGGTTTCTTTGTAGCTGAACTCTCACCAAAGTAATTTCTTCTAGCTGATCTCTCTACAGGGAGATTTGTTTGTAGCTGAACTCTCTACAGGTGATTTGTTTGAAGCTGAACTTTCTAAATGATGGTTTCTTTGTAGCTGAACTCTCTACAAGGTAATTTCTTCTAGCTGATCTCTCTACAGGGAGATTTGTTTGTAGCTGAACTATCTACAAGGTAACTTCTTCTAGCTGATCTCTCTACAGGATGATTTGTTCGTAGCTGAATTCTGTACAGGTGATTTGTCTGCAGCTGAACTCTTTACAGAATGGTTTCTTTGTAGCTGAACTCTCTAAAAGGTAACTTCTTATAACTGATCTTTCTACAGGGAAATTTGTTTCTGGCAGAATTTTCTACAGGGTGATTTCTTTGCAGCTGAACTCTCTACATGGTGGTTTCTTTGTAGCTGAACTCTCTACAAGGTGATCTCTCTACAGGGAGATTTGTTTGTAGCTGAACTATCTACAAGGTAACTTCTTCTAGCTGATCTCTCTACAGGGTGATTTGTTCATAGCTGAATTCTGTACAGGTGATTTGTTTGCAGCTGAGCTCTTTACAAAATGGTTTCTTTGTAGCTGAACTCTCTACAAGGTAACTTCTTCTAACTGATCTTTCTACAGGGCAATTTGTTTGTGGCAGAATTTTATACAGGGTGATTTCTTTGCAGCTGAACTCTCTACATGGTGGTTTCTTTGTAGCTGAACTCTCTACAAGGTAACTTCTTCTAGCTGATCTCTCTACAGGGTGATTTGTTTGTAGCTGAACGATCTACAAGGTAACTTCTTCTAGCTGATCTCTCTACAGGGTGGTTTCTTTGTAGCTGAACTCTCTAAAAGGTAACTTCTTCTAACTGATCTTTCTACAGGGCAATTTGTTTGTGGCTGCATTTTCTACAGGGTGATTTCTTTGCAGCTGAACTCTCTACATGGTGGTTTCTTTGTAGCTGAACTCTCTACAAGGTACTTTCTTCTAGCTGATCTCTCTACAGGGAGATCTTATCTACAAGGTAACTTCTTCTAACTGATCTTTCTACAGGGCAATTTGCTTGTGGCAGAATTTTATACAGGGTGATTTCTTTGCAGCTGAACTCTCTACATGGTGGTTTCTTTGTAGCTGAACTCTCTACGTGGTGGTTTCTTTGTAGCTGAACTCTCACCAAAGTAATTTCTTCTAGCTGATCTCTCTACAGGGTGATTTGTTTGTAGCTGAACTCTCTACAAGGTAACTTCTTCTAGCTGATGTCTCTACAAAGTCACTAGTTTGTAGCTGAGCTCTCTACATGGTGGTTTCTTTGTAACTGAACTCTCTACAAGGTGACCTCTTCTAGCTGATCTTTCTACAGGGTGATTTGTTTGAAGCTGAACTCTCTACAAGGTAACTTCTTCTAGCTGATCTCTCTACAGGGAGATTTGTTTGTAGCTGAACTCTCTACATGATGGTTTCTTTGTAGCTGAACTCTCTACAAGGTAACTTCTTTTAGCTAATCTCTCTACAGGGAGATTTGTTTGTAGCTGAACTCCCTACATGATGGTTTCTTTGTAGCTGAACTCTCTGCAAGGTAACTTCTTCTATTGATCTCTCCACAGGACGATTTGTTTGTAGCTGAACTCTGTACATGGTGGTTTCTTTGTAGCTGAACTCTACACAAGGTGATTTTTTCTAGCTGAACTATCCATTTCCATAGTTGCATGAACTCCCTACAAGGTAACTTCTTCTAGCTGATCTCTCTACAGAGTGACTTGTGTGTAGCTGATCTCTATACATGTTTCTTGTTTCTAGCTGATCTCTTGAATTCTCTTCAGGGTGACTGCTCTATTAGGATGACTGCTCTATTAGGATGACTGCTCTATTAGAGTATCTCGATCTCGCACTTGCTGCACCAAGTTGGATTTCGTGTTATAACTACGTGGCTTTAAGTCTGATTCTTCTACACCATTGATGAGCCTTTCTAAGATGATTACTCCATCTGTACAACGATTTTCAAAGCATTACCCCAAGCGGTTTATCTGGTAGGCGTGGCAAGCAGTCGTTATTTTTATTAGCTAATCTCGATTGCGTAATTGTTACACACTGTTGGTTTTTTCGTTGTATCTTCCTGTTTTTTAGCTCGATTTCTTTCAAACCACAAAAGGTTTGAGGTTCAATAGTTAACCTATTCACTCACCGATTTTCAGCTTCTTCCCATACGCGGTTTACCCTGTAGGTGTGACAACATATTGGTGTTAATTTTCGTGAATAATCGCTCATAACTCTTTGCCTGTTTATCGTATTCCAGCCAAAGTTGGTACCGAGATGCGCCTTTATATCCCCTTCTGTGTGCCAAATTTCAAGGCAATCGGATATGGCGTTCGAGTGTTATAGCAATTTTTGTAAGTGTGCGACAAGAAAAAGAAAAATAAGAAGAAAAAAAACGAAGAAACTGAGCCAATTTGTGAAGTCGCATATCTCGGGAACGCGCGAAGCGATTTCGCTCAAATTTGGAATGTGGAGTGCTGCAGTTGGAGGGAATGTCCACAGCAAAAATCGTCTTGTTTCATCAAGGAAGCACAGAGCTACGGAGGTGCGAAAATTGCGTTTTCTTTCTTCCTGTCAATATACTCACGGGTGTTACGCGCCGGCTTCTTGGGCCGCACGACACACTACCGTGTGTCTTGATCTACAGGCATGTGAAGTTAAAAATACAATAATTTTATATTCATTGTGTTGTTCCTAACTACTCTACTGAAGATCATTCAACATACAAGTATATAACATTATCAGTTAGTGGTGGTGGAGACACCTTTATTTAAGAGGGGCTGGGGATCTAGCTTGGTGATACCATGGCCTAGTTGTAAGTCGAAGACAAAAAAAAGAGAAAATGGTAAGTACTTGCTGACAATAGCTGCCCTCCACCAACTATATCTATTACTACATACATAGCTTGCTACACCGCTCCTCTGAAGAATGCTGTGACTACTCTATTAGACGATAATAAATGCTTGCAGAGCTATAAATTTACCTATGCATTTGAGATGTACAGTTTTTTAGTTATTGCCCTAAAAATTACATTGTTTCTTAGATTAAGAACTTTA